>NW_028234431.1:14169884-14172388 GCF_977035675.1 Penaeus japonicus
AGGGGAGAGCGCCATCCAGCCTGCCCATCGCACAGACGGCGCGCGCGCAGACGGAGGCAGCAGCCTGCGGGCGTCCTCTCGTGCCCCCAGAGGTGGCAAGCGCCCGCGGCCAGGAATCGTGCGGCTCCCGAAGAAGCGTTCACGTAATGAGGTAACGATTCGGGGCCCTCCCTGCGCGGCGAGGCCAGGTGGCGCCTCGCTCTGGTGGGCCCTCTCTCCCGGTGGGTCCTCTTCAGGGCGTGGCGACGTGCGCGCTGTTGCTTGTGGGGGACCCCTTTGGGCGCCTTCGGGGGTCGCGAAGGACAGGAAGGCGGTCCCCCAATGTGCTTCTTAAAGGACTTGAAAGGAGGAGCTGGTGGCTTAGTGCAATGTCAAGCGTATTACTGGTAACAGGGTAACTTCTCCCTGCGAGTATTGATATCACTAGTTACTAATACCCTTATAACATATCTATGAATTACGATTGTTTCTACTATGGTCATTGCACTCCTAGAAAGATTCGTATTCAGACCGTGATAGTTAGCCTCTTTACCCATTGGGAAAGCCTGTTTAACTTTACACAAAAGAAGTTTCCATTACGAAGAGCTCTCTTGGGTACGTAGGAGGCACTGGATACCTGGAATATAATAAACGTACAGAGAATAAGTTATTGCGCTTGTGATGGTATGAGGTATGGCCGAGAAGAGTGGATGATTTTGCACGGAGTGTTTGACTACTGCGAGAGGGGCACCGAGTGGAATTTAGCATGGCTATCCAATGGGACTCAAGCTCTGGGGACGGTCTTTGTAGCAAGGGACAGGGAGGTCTGTGGGAAAGGGGCTGGAGTGTGATTGTATGGCCTTATTAGGCCAAGGAATGGAAAGTTGGGCTATTCCAGCTGCACACATTCAAACAGGCAGGTACGCACGCCCATACGCACTCACCCACATACAAGGATATGTGTATATATATACATAGCACACACACACACACACACACACACACACACACACACACACACACACACACACACACATATATATTTAACTATGTGTGTGTGTGTATGTAAAATAGTATATGTATATAATAACATATATATATATATATATATATATATATATATAAGTATATATATATATATATGAAAGAAGTCAGATAGATAGATAGATAGATAGGTAGATAGATAGATAGATAGATAGATAGATAGATAGATATAGATACATAGATACATAAATACATAGATAGATAGAAAGATAGATAAATAGGTAAATAGAATAAATAACAACACAACACACACATCACCACACACACACACACACATCACACACACACACCAACATATATATAATATATATATATATATATATTTATATATTTATATATATATATATATATATATGTATATGTATATATATGTACATAAATATATATTATATATATATTATATAATATATATATATATATATATATAAACATATATATATATATATATATATAATACATATACATATATTTTTAACTTAATTTTTTATTATATATATATATATAATATATATATATATATATATGTGTGTGTGTGTGTGTGTGTGTGTATGTGTGTGGGTGGGTATCTGTGTGTGTGTGTGTGTGTGTGTGTCGTGTGTGTGGTGTGTGTGTGTGTGTGTTTCAGAGTTAGTGTGTCGTGTGGTATAGTATATATTATATATATATATATATATGAGAATATATATAAAATGTATATATATAGTATATATGTTTTATATATATCATACATAGGTGTAATGTATGTATAAGTATACATAAACTCTGCGTAATGTGTGTGCGTGTGTGAATATATATACATACATAGCATACATACACAACAAACACACACACACACGACACATTTCACACACACACACACCGACCCCCCCCCCCCCCCCCCCCCCCCCCCCAACACACACACACACAAACACAACAGCACACAACACAAATAGTAGTATATATATACATATATATATATTATAATGGTTATATCTAAAAAATATATAATATATAATATATATATAATATATATATAACAGAAAGAGGAGATTAGAGAGAGCGAGGGTGAGACGAGAGAGGAGAGAGAGAGAGAGAGGAGAGAGAGAAGCGAGAGTGAGAGAAAGGAGGGGAGAGAGAGAGAGAGAGAGAGAGAGAGAGAGAAGAGAGAGAAGGAGAGAAAGAGAGGAAAGAAGGGTGAGAGAGAAGAGAGGAGAGAGGAGAGAGAAAGAGAGAGAGAGTGAGAGAGAAGAGAGAGAGAGTGAGAAGAGGTTAAAGAAACAATTTCTAAAAAGAAACAACTTTTAAAAAGAAACAAAATCCGCTGTACTTTTCGTGGACACACGAAGCAAAAAACTCCGGACAAAAGTTGCACACATTGTTCATATCCTAAACCCAAACCCCCCCATTCCCCCCCTTCTCTCCGTAAACCCCTCCATTGTCGTTGTGCCCTTTTCCCCCTCCAGACCCTCCTCGTGAAATGCTCTTTTTCCCTTCTCCTAACC
>NW_028234431.1:14172488-14174988 GCF_977035675.1 Penaeus japonicus
TATATATTAGCACACATATATACATGCAAACGCCACACACACACCACACCAATCACAACACACACATTTATATACAATATACACATTTATATACGATAAATGTATATGTTTACATATATCCTGACCCCTTACTGTTACTTATATCATCTGCCTACTACTTACGATCAATGGTGAAGATAACAGCGTGCGATAACTGATTAATACCAAATAAGCTTCAGAAAAACACCATACGAGAATATTCGTACGCTTGTGTACCTTCAGCCACATGATGCAAAACAAACATTTACCACAGGGAGAGTTGAGTAGGGACGAGCAAAGCGCACGCAACGAGTTGCAAAGGAACCACCTCCGTCTCCTCAAGCTCCTCCCTTACTTTCAACCCCCCCCACCCGCCCCCTCCCACATTAGGCGAAATGCCCTTTAGTTTGCAACGAGAGGGGGGAGGGGGCGGATGAAGACCACCACAGGGACGTTCTTTTCGGAGATTAAGGACATTTAGGCCTGCCAGCCGACTCAGGCGGAGATCGCTGGCCATGTTAAGGATGACCTTCAGGAGAAAAAAGGATGAGGAGGCATGAGAGGGAAAAGATGGGGAACGAAGAAGGAGGGACGACGGGATTAGGTGAACGAGGTGTAGGTAGCAGCAGATGATAACAGGATGAAGGAAAAGAGGAAGGGCAGGAGAAGCAAGGAGGCAGAAGTGAGAAAGGACGGGGCATAATGAATGAGTGGGAGAGGGGAGAGAGTGAGAGAGAAGAGGGAGGAGCAGAGGAGGATGAGACGAGGTGAGAGAAGAGAGGGAGAGTGATGAGACAGGAGAAGAGGGAAGGGAGAGGAGAAGAATGAGAGAGAGAGAGGGGGAGGAGGATAGAAGAGAGAGATGACACACAGAGAGACAGAGAGAGAGAGGGAAAGAGGAGAGAGGAGTAGAGTAATTATCAATCTCTGTAGTTACATGTATAGTCATCATCCATCGTGCTTTTCTTAAATCATCATCAATCTGCAACCACAAAGATCATTTATCAACAGCAATCCAGTACATAGCTAAACAATGACACTAATGTCAGTGATGGATAGTTAGCAATTATCTCCTAAAAGAACTTTTGATCTTCTCTTACGATGCAAAGTCTATCACACCACACAGCGGGGCGAATATAAGCCTCCGTTGAAGGGCATATCTCCCATCACACACACACTACAAACTATCTATGATACACACACCTCTCTCTTTGTCTGTCTTGTCTGTCTCTTTCTTTGCTTTTTTCTCTCTTTCCCTCCCTCCTCCCTCTCTCTATACGTTCATTTTATACCCCCCCTCTCTCCCTCTTCCCTCCTCTCTTTCATTTTCTAACAAACCCCCCCCCCCCCTCCTTCTCTCTCTATCGCTCTCTCTCTCTCGCACCTACTCCGATCCTTCACTCATCTCTTCCTCTCTCTCTTCTTTTTCTGATACATACACACAGTACGCCCACTGAGCACTACCTTTACACCACTCTATTCCAACACCGTTCCCTTTCATAAACCCAGGAAAAAAGAAAAGTATAGCCCACCTGACACAGGAATGATGAGCCAAGTCTCTTGCCTAAACGACCTCTTGAGGAAAGGAAAAGTGATTTAAGGAACCACTACGCCTGTGCAACGAGCTACTTCTGGGGAAAGCACTTCGCCAGTCGTTAATGCGTGCTTCCCTTTTATCTTGTGGGTTAGTTTTATGGGGTAGTTATTATGGGTTGCCTAGTTATGGGTGTGTGTGCTAGTTATGTACGTGTGTGTGTGTGTGTGTTTTATGTGGTAGTTTGAGTATATGAAGTTTGTTAGTTTGTTAGTTATGGGTGTGTGTTATATGTGTATATTTGTATGTATGAAGTGAGGATGTTTAATACTTGTGGATGGGTAGTACCTCACTAGTTTTATTAAATCGTCATTTTCCCTTTTCTCTATTGCTTCTTCGCACCCCTTTATCAAAAGGCACCTTCTCTCTCTAACTGCATTTCTTCTTTTTCATCTTCCTCCCCCGTTTCACGCTTATCACCAATATCGTCATTTCCCTTCTCCTTCAAGTCAGCCTTATCTGACACACACAACTCCTCTCCTTTCCTCTTTATTACTCACATCCAAAATTCCATCATTTCCGTCTCTTTCTTCTTTGACCTTTAAAAGACACGATTACTAATCTCCAAACTTCACCCGTTGCTGCTTCTGTTCTTGACCTCCTGCGTCTTATCACCCGCATTTTATCTGAGGCCTTATCTCCCAAGACGCCTTCGCCATCCTCCCCCCATCGTCGGTCCTCTCCTTCACCCTGTAAACCCCTTCGTCGCCAGCCACAAGCAGCTGCTATCGGCCGTCTCCCATCTCCCCTCTTTTCGTTCCTCCTCGATTCGGTAGCGTCTTTCCCCCTGTCGTTTCTTTTATCGGCTCTATCTCTTATCTCTGTTTACTTTTGCCGTCTCGTCTCTGAAGATCCTTAAAAGTCCTCCTCGATCGAGTCGCAGATTGG
>NW_028234431.1:14189988-14194988 GCF_977035675.1 Penaeus japonicus
CCTCGACTACCTTAGGAGAAGTCAAGGGGAAGCTGGATGTGGGAGGGAGGGGGTAGCCAGGGGACGTAGTGACACGAGGGGAGGGATAGTGAAGAGATGTAAAGTCCCCTCTCCGAGGTCCCTCCCCCCCCCCCCCTCCCAGCCTCCCGCGCCCGTTGCGAGGAAGAAGGGCACGCGTCGTACGAGAACTGGGGCGCTTAGGGCGAACATGGAGCAGCGCGGGCGCCTTAGCCTTATGGCGGCGGGTAATTGGCGTGGCGGCGCCCTGCGACATATGGCGGCTTGGCGCGGCGGGCGGTACGGAGGCTCGAGAGCCGGGCACGGGAGCCGCTTTGTGCCCCCCCCTTCGCCCCTTACACCCCCCCCTCCTCCGCCCGTTCCTCCTCCCTCTCTTCTATCACCCCCCCCTCTTCTTCTTCTGTCTGTACCATCCTTCCATACCCTATCCTTCGTCCTCTCGTTAATTCTCCCTACAGTGTACCCGCCCCCCTCCCTCCCTTCCTCTTCCTTTCCTTGCTGATTGTTTAGTCCTTTCTTCTACATATGCTTATCTATTTCATTTTCTCGTTTTTTTTCTCCTAATTCCTTTTTTCATTTCTTCTTTTTCTTCTCTCTCTCCATTTTCGCCTTCTCCTTCTTATTTTTCTTCTCCGTTTTCTCCTTCTCCTTCTTCTCCATTTTCTCCTTTCTCTTCTTCTTCTCCATTTTCTCCTTCTTCTTCTTCTTGGTCTTCTTCTTCTTCTCCATTTTCTCTTCCTCCTTTTTCTTCTTCTCCATTTTCTCCTTCTCCTTCTCCTCCTCCTCCTCCTGCTCCTCCTCCTTCTCCTCCTCCTCCTCCACCTTCTCCTCCTCCTCTTCCTCTTCCTCCTCCTCCTCCTCCTCCTTCTTCTTCTTCTTCTTCGTCTTCTTCGTCTTGTCCATTTCTCCTTCTCCTCCTCCTTCTTTTTCTCCATTTTCTCCTTCTCCTCTTTCTCTTCTTGCTCAATTATTTCTATCATTGGCGGTAATTATTCCTTTATTTAGTATGTCCTTGTACTCAGCAACTAGCCAATCAGCATCTAATCATCATTATCATTTGCAATTATTTATCATGTCTGTTTAGTTCCCCCCCCCCTCCCTCTCTGTCTCTCTTTTTTTCTTTCTTTTCTTCTCATTCTTTTTCCATCTTCTACTCCTTCTTTCGTTTTCCTTTTCCTTTTTTCTTGTTTTTTTTTTTTTTTTGTCTTTTTCTTTTTCTCCCCATCCTCCATCTCTTCTACCTTTTCCACCTTCTCCACCTCTTCTTGCTCCTTTTCATCCTCCTCCTCCTCCTCCTCCTCTCCTCCCTCGCCCCTCCTCCTCCCTCCTCCTCCTTCCTCCTCCCTCCTCCACCTCACCACCACCACCCACAGCGGAATGAACCGTAATATCACACCGCAAATGTGTGGAATGCACGTGGGCAGTGGACTTATTATGGGCAGTGTGCTGGAAAGTAGACTGGGGCAGGTGTTAAGTGGAGAAGTGGTTTAAAGGGCAAGGGGGGCGAAGAGGGCGGAAGGGATAGTGTGTGGTGGTAACGTGAGTAGATGGGGGTACAAATGACCATGGAGATTAGAGAGCGAATTCTCGCAATAATGAGGACACAAATATCTAATTTCTTTCTTTGTTTTTCGTTCTTTTATCCTAATGCTTTTGGACTATTTGTCTGTCTATCTGATTTTAAATAAATAATGACAATCTACTGCTGATATTATTATATGTTTTTTTTTCTTTTTTCTCTTTCTTTTTTCTTTAAGACAAGGAGTTCATTTTGGTTATATTAACAACTTTTTTCTCTCTCCTTCTCCTCCCCTGATCCTCCTCCTCTTTCTTCTTCTCCTTACTCCTCCTTCTTCTATATCTTACTCCTTCTCCCTTTTATTTTATTTTCCTTCTCGTTACCACTTCTCCTTTCTCTTATCTTTCTCCATCTTCCTTCTCTCTCTCCTTCCTCTTCTACTTCCACTTCTCCTTCTCCCTCTCCTTTTCTTTTTCCTTCTCCTTCTTCTTCCCTTTCTCTTTCTGTATCATCTTCTTCTCCTTCTCCTTCTCCTTCCCCTTCTCCTTCTGCACATTCTTCTCCTTCTCCTTTATCTTCCCCTTCTCCTTCTGCACATTCTTCTCCTTCTCCTTCTCTTTCTCCTTCTCCTTCCCTTTCTACTTCTGTATCTTCTTCTCCTCCTTCTTCTCCTCCTCCTCCTCCTCCTCCTCTTCCTCCTCCTCCTCCCTCCTCCCTCCTCTCTCCGTCTCCTCCTCCTCCCCCTCTCCTTCCCTCCCCCCCTCCTCCTCCTCCTTCTCCTCCCCTCCTCCCTTCTCCTTCCCTCCTTCCCTCCTTCCACCCTTTCCTCCCACCCATCCTCGCTATCCCCTTCCCTCCCATACCCTCTCCATTCCTCCCACACCACTCCCCCCCCATTTCCATCCCCCTCATCCCCTACCTACTCCCCTCGCCACCTCCTTTCTCTTGTCCTCCATGCGGGGGGGGGGGGGGGGTGGGGGGGGGGGGGGGGGGGGGGTGGGTGGGTAGGGGGGGGTTGTGGTGTGTGGGGTGGGTGTGGATATGGTTAATTGAAGAGGGAAGGGTGGATTAGAATTTAATTTAATTGTGATGTTTTGTACAATTACTATCTTCTCCACGCCTTCTACTTCATTCCTCTATCTCTTGGATCCGCAAGTCTGGTGGAGACATGGGAATGGCTTATTAAAACTTCTACTACCGTTTCTTTTCCTGAATCCTGCGTCTCCTTCTCCATTCGCCTCCTTCCCCTTCGCATTCTATCTTCTCTCCTTCTACTTCTCTCCCTTTTCTTTTTCTCTTTTCTCTTCTCCGTCTCCTTCCCCTTCTCATTCTCCTAACTTCCTCTCCCCCCCTTCTTTTTCTGTATCTTCCTTTCTGTATCTTCTCCTCTCCTCCTCCTCCTTCTTCTGTTTTCTCCTCCTCTCTTCTTCCTCCTTCCTCTTTTCTCTTCAAAAAACACATTTTTGTGTAACATCTAGTACATTATGTGACCATTTCTTACTCAATGTCTGAGAATAAAATGCTCCAGTTAACAACTCTGTTGCATGTGTATCGCGATCGGTATTAATGGAATAAAGTATTTGATAATTAGAATTGACTCTGTCTGTCTGTCTGGTTGTCTGTTCTCCATTCATCACTCTCTTTTGTTACTCGACTGTCTGTGTCTGTTTGTCTCCCACCTCCACACCCCCCCCCCCCTGTCTCCTCTCTCTTGCCTCCCCCCCCAAACCTCCCCTTCGTCTCCCCCCCCCCCCCCTCCCTGTCCCTCCTTGTCTTCCCTCCCCCACCCCTCACGCACTCCTCTCCTCCCCCCCCCCCTCCTCCTCCCTGTCACTCCCTGGTTGTCTCCCTCCCCCCCCCCCCCCCTCCTTTTCTACTCCCCATCTCCCCTCCCCCCCCCTCCCCCCAACCCCCCCCCCTCCCCCCCCCCCCCTTCCCTCCCTCTCACCCTCCCACACCCTCTCCCCCTACCCCCCCCCCCCCCTCTCCCTACCTCCTCCCCTCCCTCCACCCTTCTCCTCCCGTCCTACCTCCCCCCCCCTGATCAGGTATGTCACCCCTTTCTCCCCCCCCCCCTGTCTCCTCTCACTTTAGTTTCACTATCTGACTGATTGCCCCATATCCACCTCCTCCTCTTGCTCCTATCTTTCCTCCTCCTCTCCTCCCTCCTCACACCTCATCATCCATACAATCATCATCTCAATCCTCAACATCATCACCAATCATCACCCACCCCCACCCACCACCACCCCCCCCCCCCAACACCTCATCAACATCAATCTTCCATCATCATCAATCAATATAACACCAGCTTCAACATTCAATATTCTCTTCACAATCCTCTCACCCCCCTGACTCTCCTCCTCTACCACCTACCTCTACAACTCCACTTCTTATTTTCCTTTGATATATTTGCTTAAAACTCCTATATATTTTCTATCATGGTTAGAAAATCTGACAAAGACTGCCAAGAGTGAACTCGTGCTCGGTCGATATTATAATCATAAATTTACATAATATTCAATAAATTCATTACGGATTCTTGTCTGTTTTTCATGATTATAAGCCTCATGGTTTTATTTATATCTTCATCATAAATGATCATCCGTAAAACATACTTTAAATCATACAACGACGATAATCATCATCTGTTGCATGCGAAAATCCAATTTTATAATTAAATTTTAAACTAAACATCATAAATCATATTAAAACAATCAACATCATCATCAGCCATAAAAAATCATTAGTATCAAACACCACGAAAGGAACTTAATCCTCATTCACCGGCTTCACAAAAACGGCAATTAATCTGAGAGCATTCCCTTTCCTTCCGCAAACCCATCAGGATCATTGTCAACCATCATTAATTACCACCTGCAAAATGGCGATGCAAATTAATTTCAAAAATATTACACTCCACTCTTTAATGACTCGTCAAACTTTACACAAGACGCACGTGGCAGCCCTCCATGACGGTGTATTCAGCATCTAACTACTGTCTATCTATCTTTCTATATGTCTGTTTGTCTATTTATCTAGTTTGTCATATAAGTATGGAGTACATCAAAATGCCTGTGTACCATATACACTAAAAAAATGATATTCCGAATATCATAATTCAGTATCACACCTTGCAAAAATTCAAACCACTATACTAGGTAACGTGGTTGCGAAGCTTTAAAATATCTTAACTTGTACTTGCACTTTTTTGCATTTGCATTCGTGATCAGCAAGCGATACCATCATCGCATTGCAAATCACTGTTCCCATTATCTGCTTAAAAGTTAGAATTCAACTACAAGTTTCTTTTATACCTCTCTTCTCTCTCTATCTCGTCTCTCTCTCTCTCTCGCTCTCTCCTTCTCTCTCTCACTCTCTCTCTCCTCTCTCTCTCTCTCCACCATCATCTTTCCTCTCCTCTCTCTCTCTGTTAAGTTCTCATCTTATCACAGTCTATTTA
>NW_028234431.1:14202488-14204988 GCF_977035675.1 Penaeus japonicus
GGGCAACGCCTAACCACAAGTGTCCTTTCCGACTGCCCTTAGCCCGGCGTGCGTCACCTACGTCATCTACGCCCTGCACGACAGCCTCCCTTCTGCAGCGGGATACGCACGGAGGGGCCGTCCGACCACCTGCTGTTGACATTCGGGTGTTGGCTTTTCGCTCGGCGCTTCTGTGGGTCTCTCTCTCTCTCTCTCTCTCTCTCTCTCTCTCTCTCTCTCTCTCTCTCTCTCTCTCTCTCTCTCTCTCTCTCTCTCTCTCTCTCTCTCTCTCTCTCTCTCTCTCTCTCTCTCTCTCTCTCTCTCTCTCTCTCTCTCTCTCCCTCTCTCTCTCTTTTGATGTTGAAATTGTCGCTGCTGTGTCTGCGTGTCTTTTTCAAAAATATTATTGTGTCTTTTCTTCTTCTTCTCCTTTTATTTTTCTTCTTCGCCTTTTATTTTCATCTTCTTCCTCTTTTTCTTCCTCTCGTTTTTCTTCTCCTCCTTTTTGCTCTCGTTCTTCTTGTCCTCTCTCGTCTCCTTCTTCTCTTTCCTCTTCACCTCCTTCATCAGCATCATCACCTTCTTCTCCTTCATCTTCTTTTTTCCTCTAGGTCTCTGCTTCTCTCTTTTTCTTCTTGTTTTTTTATGTCTCTCATTCTATGCATTTTCATATTCGCTTCTGTGTCTGTGTGTCTCCTTCTTCTTATTTATTTTTTCTTCTTCGTCTTTTTCTTCTTCGTTTCTTCTTCTTCTTTTCTTCTTCTTCTTCTTTATTATTGTCATTTTCCTCTTCTTCTACTTCTTCTTCATCTTCTTATTATCATTATCATTATCTTTATTATCAGCATTATTAGTATTATCATTCTTATCATTATCATGATTATATCAATAAGATAGAAATGATTATGATGAAAATAAAAATAATAATGATAATATGATAATAAGTATAGTAATGAAAGTATCATTATCATTTATCAACATTATTATCATTGTCATTATTATTATTCCTCCTCCTCCTACTCCTCCTCTTCTCCATCACCATCACCACCTTGTCTCCCTCCTCCTCTTCTTCCTTCTCCTCTTCCTTCTCCTCCTCTTCTTCCTCCCATCCTCCTCGTCCTCCTCTTCCTCCTCCTCTTATTCTTTTTCCTCCTCCTCCTCCTCCTCTTCCTACTTCTTCCTGTGTCTATTTTCTCCTTAATTTTTTCCTTCTCTTTCCCCCTCTTTCTCTCCCACCTCTTTTTCTTTCTCCATTTCTCCAATCTTCTGTCTTTTACTTCTTCCTTCTTATCTATCCTTCCCTTATCTTATCTCTTTTTCTCATCCACCTTTTCCCTTTTTTTACTCTCTTTTTTGGCCTTGACTAAAATCTCGCCTTCGTTTTACACAGCGATTCAGAAAAAAAAAAAATGTTTGTCATCTATACGAATCACCACCATCATCATCTCACTTCCTGCTACCCTGTTATCATCCTTTCTCTTTCTCTATCTCCCTTCGTCCGTTTATTTCTCTCTTTTCTCTTTCTTTCTTTCTTTCTTTTTCTTTCTTTCTTTCTCTCTCTCTCTCTCTCTCTCTCTCTCTCTCTCTCTCTCTCTCTCTCTCTCTCTCTCTCTCTCTCTCTCTCTCTCTCTCTCTCTTTCTTTCTTTCTTTCTTTCTCTCTCTCTCTCTCTCTCGTTTTCTCTTTTTCTTAATCTTCCTCCCTCCATTTTTCCCTCCTCTCCCCTCCTTCCTTCTTTCCTAGTCTCCATCCCTCCCTCTCTCCTCCTTCCTCCTTCTCCCTTCTCCCTTATCATCCTCCCATCCTCCTTCTCTCCATCCCTTCTTTCTCTCCCTCCCTGCTTCTTAGCTTCCCTCCCTTCCCTCCTTCCTATCCATCCCCCTCCACTCCTTCCATACTACCCTCCCTTCTTCCTCCCCTCCTTCCCCCTACCCCCCAACCTCCCCACTCCTTCCTTCCTACCCTCCCTTCTTCCTCCCCTCCTTCCCCCCCTACCCCCCCTCAACCTCACCCAACCTCCTCACCCCCCCCTTCTCAATAATCCCCTTCATGATCGAACAGAAGACGTTGCAATGACCCTCATTATCAGACGATGACGTGACCGTGTGTGCGCTCTCATTACCGCCTTCGTTCTTCGCGTGTTGCTTTTCAATTTTATGATCTTTTCTTCATTGTCTGTTGGTATTGTTTTTATATGAGTTTTTACTTTTTTTTTTTTTTAGGGGGGGGGGGGGTAGGAAGGGTTTGGGTGGTGGTGATTTTTGAATGTGGGTTGCTTTGTTGTTTGTTTGTTTTTTTATTGTTTTTTTGGTGTTGTTGTTTTTGTAACTATTGTTGCTATCATTATTGTTATTATTGTAATTGCTATTATCATTATCACTGTTTTTGTGCTTATGTACATTTATTCTATATTTTAACCCTCTGTTTGTTTTTATTTTTCTTGGAAAATGTTTCGTTTTTGGCCCGATATCTGTCTTTATAATCTTTTTGCGTATATCTTTTATGTTTGCCTTTTACTACCT
>NW_028234431.1:14262488-14265086 GCF_977035675.1 Penaeus japonicus
ATATATAATATATATATATATATATATATATATATATATATATATATATACATACATGCATACATTTAATATATATATATATTTAATATATATATATATTATATATATATATATATATATATTTTATATTTATGTTTATGTATTATATATATATATATATATATATATATATATATTAATATATATTATATATATATATGTATATATACATATGATATATATATATATATATATATATATATTTACTATATATAAAAATATCATATATATATATATATATATATATTTATATATATATATAATGTAATCTATATATATATATATATATATATATACTGTATATATATATAAATAAACACACACACACACACATATATATATATATACAATATATATGTATATATATAATATAATATATATATATATATATATATATATATATATATATATATATATTATATATCTTTCTTTCTTTTTTTCCTTTTTTTTGTGTGTGCGTGATTATTTTCTTCTTCTTTTTTTCTCCTTAATGACATCTCTCATATGAACTGCTGCCTAAGCAGTTACTTCCATATGGCATAACCGGGAATGGGAATCGTAAACCAAAGGCTCTTTCTCCGTAATTCGAAAAACTGACCCGTGAACTTTCGACAAATGAAAGGTTTTCCCGACAGCACGTGACGGACTGATGGGCCGGGGCAGCTGCTCCGCGCTAGTCTGGGAATGGGAATCACCCTTTGGAATTTCTGGAATGCCGCACAGGTGGTATTCCCAGGATGTGCACTCGGGGGCGGGCGCGTGCTCTATTGTCCTGGCTCTCAGGAATCAGAGCTGGAATATTGGGAATGTTGTGACCTTTGCGGGTACCGTGATTGGTACGTGATACATCTGTTTTGTATTGTATGACTATATCTTAGGACGTGTTTGTGTATTCTGAATGTATAGGTGATTCATTAGATGTTAGTGCGTTGGTTTGTATTTAGAGTTGTAGCTTCTTTATAATGAGCAAGTGGATATGAGCGGTAAAGGGATTATATACATGTGTGCATATATATATATATATATATATATTATATATATATATATATAATATATATATCAATTGTATTACTATATATGTATTATATATATATATAAATATATATATATAGTAGATATAATAGATATTAGTATATATAGTATATTATATATATATATATATATATAAATATAACCATATATATGTATATACACACACACAGCCCACACACATACATATACTATGTATATAATATATTAATATAATTATAAATATATATTATTATATAATATATATATATATATATGTTGTGTGTGTGTGTGTGTGTGTGTGTGTGTTGTGCGTGTAGCGTTGTGTGTGTGTGAGTGTGTGTGTGTAGTGTGTGTGAGAGAAGAGAGAGAGAGATTTGAGAGAGAGAGAGAGAGATAAAGAGATGAGTATGGGCGCAGACGAAAGAGAGAGAGAATATATATATATTAAATATATATCGATATATATTAATATATATAATATGTATATATGTGTGTGTGTGAGTGTGTGTGTGTGTGTGTGTTTTTATGTGTGTATATATATAAGATATACATATATATATATATTATCTCTATATATATATACACATGTTATATATATACAGTATATACATATATATATATATATATATAATTATATATATATACTATATATATTATATAAAAAAATACCATATATATGTAATATATATATAGATAAATATAAATATATATATATATATAATATATATCTACTTATATATATATAGATATATAAATATATACATATACCATACATACATATTATATATTATAATTTTATATTTTTTTTATAATATATATCTTAATATATAATATAAATATATATATATATATAGATATATATATATATACCATACACACACATGTGTGAGTGTGTGTGTGTGTGAATGTGTGTGTGTGTTATTTTATATGTGTAAAAAATAATCTATTATATATATATATATATATGTATATATATATATATATATTATAAATATATATATATATATATATACACATCTATATATAAATATTATCATATATATATATATATATATATATATTTTTCGGAAATAACGTCCCCAGCTCTCTGAGTTCCAACACCTGCATCGGCCTGCCTTCTCCCTCCTGCATTCCTCGCTGATTTGAACACCTTCCCTGGAATGGGAAAAATGGATGGACACCAAAAGTTGGCCTCATCACTAATTTCTGAATATTTACCCATGAACTTTCGATAGATAATCGGCTACCCAGTGAGCGCCGTGGAACGTCATACCCCCCGCGGCCCGGGCAGCTGTTCCGCGCTAGACTGGGAATGGGAATCGCCCGTTGGAATGTCTGGAATTCACTGCAGATGGTGTTCCCAGGACGCGTGCTTTACCTCTATGGCCTCGTGACCGCCGGTTTTAGGAATTAGAACTGGAATATCGTAGAAGGAATTTGAAAGATCCACTTCCTTCTATTTAATCGAGCGCTTTAAGCAATACTGCATGCTCAGTTTGAAAGTGTATGTCCGTTTAAACATCAGCTGGTATTTTAATCAATGGATTT
>NW_028234431.1:14292686-14295186 GCF_977035675.1 Penaeus japonicus
TTTTTTTTATGTAACTCTCCTTTCAGCCATCTGTTTGGGATTTGCTCGCTACTAAATCTAAAGCTATGGGGGGTCGGTGGGTGGTGGGTGTGTGTGTGTCTCGTGGTTTGTGTGTGGGTGGGGGGGGGGGGTGGGGGTATTGGGGGGTTTTTTAGCTGGTGATTTTGGTGGTTTAGTTGCCTTTTGAAATATATATATATATACACCACCCCCCCTGTAGGTGTGTGGTATCGGGTGATAGATTTGGGTGTGAAAATGTGATTGTGCAGTTGCGTAACTAAATAGATAGCGTGGAGAAAGAGAAAGAGAAAGAGAGAGAGAGAGAGAGAGAGAGAGAGAGAGAGAGAGAGAGAGAGAGAGAGAGAGAGAGAGAGAGAGAGAGAGAGAGAGAGAGAGAGAGAGAGAATAGGAGAGAGGAGAGAGATAGGAGAGAGAGAGAGAAGGCGAGAGAGCCTGAGAAGAAGAGGAGGAGGAGAGATGATGGGCGAGGGAGAGGAGAGAGAGAGGAGAGAGAGAGAGGATGTGGAGAGAGAGGAGAGAGAGAGAGAGAGGAGAGAGATGAAGAGGAGAGAGAGAGAGAGAGAGAGAGAGAGAAAGAGAGAGAGAGAGAGAGAGAGAGAAGGGAAGAGGAGAGAGGAGGAGAGAGAGGAGAAATGAGAGGGAGAGGGGGAGAGAGGGAGAGAGAGGGGGAGAGAGGAGAGAGAGAGAGAGAGAAGAGAGAGAGAGAGAGAGAAGAGAGAGAGAGAGAGAGAGAGGAGAGGAGAGAGAGAGAGGGAGAGAGAGAGGTCGCACGGTGGGATGACGGAGGGACGAGAGACATGAGTGCCGTGGACGAGATGATGATGAGTTGAGAGAGAGAAATAAAGAGTAGTTCATCATGAGCAAAAATTCCATCACATAAATTCGCCAACTGAGTTCCCTCCTCCCCTCCACCACCATCGTCCTAAAATGCCAACACATCAACCATACTCAACAAAGTGCCAATCACTGCCAACGAGACCGCCCCTCCCTCCCCACCCTGCCCCTTCCCGCCACACCCTCTAACTAGGCCACGAGAGAGGGAGAGGGAGAGGGGAGGGGAGGGGAGGGTCTACAAGGAGGTATGATAATGCATCAAGGACGTCACGCTCAAAAATCTACGAATATAACGGATATGCTCTATCAAGACTCCATGACCGAGGCTCTTATATCACGTTCAAGAGAGCAGATGTTCGCGTGAAATAACAACAACAACAACAAAAACAAAACAGGCAGCCAGAAGGGACAGCAAACATCCTTTGCATAGACTCCTCACATCTGATAATAATCACCCAACTGAATTAAGACCTTGATGTCAGTGAAATGAAAAGCTAAAATCAGCAAACATGACCTCAGCCTCCATGCCACTCTCCCTCAACCACTGCTGGCATAATGACATGATTGTATAATGACAAGACACAATGCGCGGCAAGCTCAGTCTCTGTGATGGAGATAATGCCGACAATCCTGGGGAGTAAGAGAGAGGGGGGGAGGCAAAGGGGAAAGGGGGAAGGGGGAGGGGGTGGGGGAGGGGGAGGAAGGGGAAACAGAAGGAGGGATGTGGGAAGTTAAGAGGGAAGGGGTTGGGGAGGGGGGGCCAAAGGAGGAAGGGAACGAGAAAAGGGGAAGGGGAGAGGGGAAGTGGGGAAATGGCGCCAAAGGGGGGAGGGAGAGAGAAAAGGGAAGGGGGGAAGGGGAAGAAGTTAAGAGGGCAGGGAGAGGGGAAAATAGGGGTAGGTGGAAAGGGGAAGGAAGAAAGGGGAAAGGAGAGTCAGTGAAGAGGGGGAGGAGAAAGAGGGAATGAAGAAGGGGGAAAGGCCAATGGGGGAAGTAGCAGGACGAGGGGAGAGGAGGGGAGGGGGAAGCACATGCCGCTGTCATTCGTGGTGTAACTCAATAGGTCACACTGTGGGATGATTCAGAGGGTCAGTGTTTACTGTTTTTGTTGAGAATTCTATACTTGCACAGCTGACGATAAGAACAGTGATTCAAAAAAGGGTGTAATGTAAATGCTCTTTCAATATCTATGCTAATAAAGTGAATATATCTGAATAAAAAAAATCGTAATAAAAGGGACACTTAGTGGTGAAGTTGGTGATAATCAGAATTAAGATTATCTTCGCAATAAGCAATGGCATCATGATGATGCCAACGATAAGGATAATCATATTATATACAAGATAACAGATTAACACAGTATATCTGATCAGAGATATATTCCAGCACTAAAGCAATATAGTAAACAGGCTGATAACATAGGATGGATATCAGTATTATCAGTAACAACACCCAAGCACATTATGAAAAGTGGAAAGGGAATATCAGTCGAATATGCTAACCTAACCATACGAACATAATAAAATGATTAAGATAAAAAAACTTACTTCCCCCTTGTTTCATAATATCCTTCACGCGGACTCAACCACCTCTTCAACACACTCCTCCTCCCTTCCCTACCTACCTCTCCCCCCTCCTCCCGCCC
>NW_028234431.1:14302686-14305186 GCF_977035675.1 Penaeus japonicus
TGTTCCTACTCTCCATCCTCTCTCTCCTCTCTCTCTCTCTCTCCTCACGTTCCTTCTATATTCTCTCTCTCTATCTCCTTCCTCTCTCCTTCTTCTTCTCTCTTCTGTGTGTCTCTCCCCTCTCTATATATCCTTCATATCTCCTACTCCTTATCTATCATCTCCTCTAATCTCTATCTCTATATATATACTCTCATCTCTCTCTTCCTGCACTCCATCTCTCTTTCTCCATCTCTCTCGGAACCCTCCTTACTCACTCATAATCTTGTCCACTTAAACCCTCTCTCCCTTTCTCTTCGCTCATTAAACCCCATCTCGTCTCAGCGATTACAAGATCTGTCTTCGGTCTGGAAATCGGAGGTCAGCTTCTCGGCTCAAGCTCTCTCTGTCTCTCTTTCTGCTTCTCTCTCTCTCTCCTCTCTTCCTCTCTCTCTCATCCTCTCTCTCTCGGTCTGATATATATATATTATATATATATTAATATATATATTTATATATATATATACATAAATATATGATAGTATATATATATAAAACTAATACACACACACACTACAACACACATAAACCACACACTCCTCACTCATACACATGTACATTGTGTACTATATATATATAATATATATATATATATATATATATATATATAATATATATATATATACATATATATAATATATGTATATATATATATATATGTATAATATATTATATATACAGTAATGGCATATATATATAGATATACTCATATATATGTGGTGTGTGTGCTGTGTGGTGTGTGTGTGTGTAGTGTGTGTGTGTGTACACAACACCACACCACACACACACAACACACACACACACACACACCACACACAACCATATATATTGTGTTGCCCCTTTCCTGCTATTCCCCCTCCCTTTTCCCTTTCCCTGGGCCCTTGGGGCCTAGTTCCTAGGTCCCTTCCTGTCCTTTTATATATATATATATATATTATAATATGTTGTGTGTGTCTGTGTTGTGTGGGTGTGTGTTGTGAGGTTGTGTGTGTACACACACACACACAACACACACACACACTACAGCACACACACACAACACAACACACACAACTACACACTACACACACACACACACACACATATATATATATATATATATTTATACATATGCATTATAGTGAGTATACTATATACACCCCATATATATCTTACAAAAGTTAATTTCACCTGACGGATATACAAATAGCCATCATCTTCGTTCCTTTAAACTCCCTCTCCCTTGTCACTTAAAATTTCAACGCAGCCATCAAGATCACCTGTTAAGGCACAACTCAAGTGTCTTTTGGCTGGACATCGGAGTCAGCTGTCCGGCTGGGTCAAGTTTTTTGTTCAGTGTTTCCCACGATTCTTTTGCTTTTCATATCTTTCCTGCTCGAGTTTCATGACATCACAAACCATCCCTTAAACCCCTCTCCCTTTCACTTAACATTAACCCCATCAAGATCAGCGATTAAGCACAAGAAGTGTCTTTGGCTGGACATCGGAGGTCAGCTGTCCGGCGGGTCAAGCTGTGTTCCCACGATTCTTTGCTTTTCACTTTCCCTGCTCGAGATTCTGGACACAAACACACATACACGCATATATATATATAATATATATATATATATATATATATATATATATATATATATATATATATGTATATATATACATATACATATATATCATATATATATATATATATATATATATATATATATATATATATATATATATAAATATATATATATATATATATATTACACACACAGATACACACACACACACACACACACACACACACACACACACACACACACAACATATATATATATATATATATAATATATATATATATATATATATATATATATATATATATTATATATATATATATATATATATATATATATATATAATCTATACGATATATCAATATATATATATATATTCATCTATCTATATATTATATATATATATATATATATATATATAATATATATATATATTTATATATATATATATATATATACAAACACTGAACACCGAAAAAAGCACACTCGCGAATACGTACACGCCCCTCCCCCCACCGCCTCCCACACACACACGCGCTCGCACGTGTAAAAAATCCCTCGGCCGTCTTATGGGCTAATTCAGGGTCGGCAACAGGTAGGAGCAGCTGCGTTCCCACGAGCTCCCGCGTTTCTTGTTCCTGCCTCAGATCTCGTTTTGCTCTTTTATTGTTTACTTGATCTTATGAATGTGGGTGTGGGGAGGGTGGGTGGGGGAGGGGGGGTGTATGTTAGGGGTGTGTGGCTGTATGGAGGGAGGGTGGGGGAGGGTATGTGTGTGTGTGTGTGTTTGTGTGTGAGTGTGTGTACATAAATGTTTTTTGTTGTGACTATTAGAATATTTAATTTCATTGATTAAAAGAAATATTAAAACAAAATGAGAAAATAAAATTCCTGTATCCAAAACG
>NW_028234431.1:14320186-14322686 GCF_977035675.1 Penaeus japonicus
ATATATATATATATATATATATATATATGATATATATATAGATAAATACTTATATATATAATATTTTTATAATATATATGTATATATATAATATATATATATATATATTATTTATTAATATGTGTGTGTGTCTGTGTGTGTGTGTGTACATACATATATGTATGTACAATATAATATATATATATATATATATATATATATATATATATATATATATATATATATATATATATAATTATATATAATACTATATATACACACATATATATAATATTATATATATATATATATATATATATATATATATATATATATATATATATTATATATATATGAGTGTGTGTGTGTGTGTGTGTGTGTGTGTATGTGTGTGTAAGTGTGTGTGTATGTGTGTGTGTGTGTGTGTGTGTGTGTGTGTGTGTGTGCATGTGCGTTTCTGCGTGTGTGTGCATGTGCGTGTCTATGTGATACGAAAAAGCAAAGCAAAGAAAACAAAAAATAAAGAAACACACACACAGACACACCCAAAAGTGTATTTTCGGCACAACTCACCTGACCCAATGCCATCAAATCTCCCCCTCTGATCTTCCGATTTTTTCTCCTTCCTCGAAAAGAGAGAACCCTTCCCTTCCAAGATGGGACAGTCAGGTGCCTCGACTCGATCCCGCCGAAGATTAGATTAATGTCGTCTGATAGCAAAGGCAGACTCAAGGGATGTCATGGAAAGATGGATGACATTTGGCATTGATCAGCTGATACGCAGTGGAGCGCTAAATTATTTCACAGTATTTAGAGTATATAGTTCCACAAGTATATATTTCCAGATAAATTTTACAGTATACTATATATACCATTGCATAAGCTGTGCAGTACACTATAAATGATCTTCTAGTCTTTCCATATCTTTCCCTCACCTCCTCTTTGCCTCTCCCCCTCCCCCTCCCCCTCCCCCAGGACTCCAGCCCTCTACCCCTCCTAACCACTACCATAAAAGGCGCACGCGCAAGCACGCCTCTCCGACCCCAAGGACCCCCTCCGACGATGTCTCCTTCGAGCAGATGTTTTCTCACGGATGCGACCTTGGATGGGGCGGGGGTAGTGGGGTGGGGGGATGGAGGGTTGGGGTGGGGGGGCGGTGTGGTGGGGCTTGTTTTCTTGTCATTTTGGCCGAAACCGGGCCGGACCGACTCGGGTACAGGTGATTTTTGTATGCGTAGGGGGTGGGGGTAGGGGGTAGGGGTTGGTGGTGGTGTAAGAGGAGAGTTGTGTGTGTGTGTGTTTGTATGTGTTTTTGTGTGTGTGTTTGTGTGTGTTTGTATGTGTTTTTGTGTGTGTGTGTTTGTGTGTGCATGTGTGTTTGTGGTTGTTTGTTTATTTGTGTGTGTGTCTGTGCGTGTGTATGTATGTGTGCATGTGCTTGTCTGTGAACGTCTTAATAAAGATCTGGTCCTTTTGGATCCGGTTCTTCACATGAATACTCCTTTGCTGGCTTCCGAAAGATATCGACTTTTTTTTTATTCCTGCAGCTGCACGCATACATCAATATTCGCAAACTAAAACGAAAGGAGAAAGGGTCCAGGAGAGACTGGAACAATCCATGAGATGACACCCCAATACCCGTCGATGATTTAAGACCCTCCCGCCGCGTCGACTCCACCTTATTTCATTTATGGCCGCCGTCGTAAAATCCACCTGCAGGCAAATGTGGAGCATCGCGCCGCTAGACGAGAAAGTGAATAACATCACTTTATCATCTGACCATCAACTCCTTCATAACACCTCGAACCCTTCCACCCTTCCATCCCCTTCCTTCTCGTTTATCCCCCTTCTCTTCTTTCTTGTCTTATCTCCCCTATCTCTTCTCTTCCTTTTCTCCTCAACCTTCTTCTCTTCCCTTTCCCTCGCCCATCTCTTCGTTCCTCCCTTATCTCGCCCTTCGCTTCTCTCTCTCCCCTTCCAATCCCCTGTTCTCCCATCTGTCTTCTCTTCTTATCCTCCCCTTTTCCCTCCCCTTCTACCCAACCCCTTCTTTCTCTCCTTCCCCTTCTCTCCTCCCCCTTCCAATCTCCCTCCTCTGATCTATTCTTACTCTCCCACTTCCCTTCATATCTTCTCTCCCTCTTCTCTTCTACCCCTCCCTCCTTTTCTCCTTCATTTATTCCCCCTCTTCCCTCTTTTTTCTATTTTCTCTGTCCTCTACCCCTTTCTCTTCATCTCTTCCCTCCCTCGTTTCTTCTCCTTCTCCACCCTTCCCTTCTCATTCCCCCATCCTCTATCCATCCCCCTATCTCTCCCCCTATTCCCTCCCTCCCTGCCCCCTATTCCTATCCTCCCTCCCTGCCCCCTATTCCTACCCTCCCTCCCTCACCCCAGCCCCCCTCCCCTTATGACAGGGCCGACAACAGCCCTAAGAAGCTGTAAACAAAGGTAATCCGACCGAGAAATTATCCCCAATAACATTCTCACGGGTTACCTCACTGGCAGGGGCGAAGACGATAGT
>NW_028234431.1:14337686-14340186 GCF_977035675.1 Penaeus japonicus
TTATCATTATCATTAATCTTGTTATTATCATCACTATTGTTCATATTATCATCTTTATCATTATTGATATTATCATCGTTATCATTAGTTCATTTTATCATCATTACCATTACTATTATCATTATTATTGTTATCACTATCGTCATAAGCATTGTCATCATTATTACTGATATTTTCCTCATTCTTGTCCTTATCATTTTCATAGCTTTTGATATCAATATCCATAACCATTAACTAAATCTATATAGTGCAATTGCAACAGTGATTTTCAACATGATCAGCAAATTTCACAGATAATTAAAAAATTCTTTTAAAGTTCTGATAACCACATCGAATATCCCAAGTACCGTAGTCATTTATCGAAGTCCTCATCGAAATATTAATCTTTCTATTGTTCGAAGCACAAAAATAAACATCTTAAAACGCAGATAAAGTGGATAAGAAAAGTACAGGAATCCTTATCATGTCTGTAATCACCTCAGCCTTTTAAGATTCACACAAAAAAAATGCAAATCACAAATTCCCGATAGGTTTCTGTGGCTATTTCCGTCCCGACAAAACCATTATTCTATCCCTTCGTCCTTTTTTTTTATCTACTTTTTTTTATCTACCTCGTATCTACGGTCCACATCGACGTATCGGTCTTGATCTCAAACACGGAATCTGCAAAGAGTCTCGGCCGGAAGGGATCAGTTCGATGCCAAATCTTCTTTTCCTTCTTTTTTTTCCCTTCTGTTTTTACTCCTCCTAAGATCTACCCCTTCCTCCCCCCCCCCTTCCCTTCCCTACGTACTGGTTCTTACTATTCCCCTCCCCCCCCCTCTTTCGGTCCTTACTCCCTCCCCCTCCCCCTCCTACCTCCCCCTCCTACCTCCCTGTCGTCCGTTTTATCTCCGTGCCCTTCGTACTAAAACAAGGATTACCATTTATTTGCGTCCCCTCCCTCTTCCCTTGCTTAAATCCGGACACGCGTTACAGCTCCAGGGAATTTACGCATGCGATTGTCGACTCTCTTTCTCTGTCCCCCCCCCCTTCTTCTTCTTCTTCTCTCTCTCTCTCTCTCTCTCTCTCTCTCTCTCTCTCTCTCTCTCTCTCTCTCTCTCTCTCTCTCTCTCTCCCTCTCTCTCTCTTTCTCTCTCTCTATATCTATCTATCTACAGCACAAATATATATATATATATATATATATATATATATATATATATATATATATATATATATATATATGTCTATTTATGACTTTTCTACATTTACATCACCCCCACCTCTTTCTTCTCTCTCTCTCTCTCTCTCTCTCTGTAGCTCTCTATTCGTAGTATCTTTTAGAGGTGTCTTTCTTGAAAGATATCGAGCATATCATATTTTCTGCAATGAAACCTAACAAACTTCTAGCACGAGCGCAAAAAGAGCAAAAAAAAATAACCTAGAAGCCTGACCTCGCTCCAAAGACCCTGACCTCCTCCGGCATCGCCCCGTGACCTCCGGGATTATCGAGATTGGACGCTGGATTACACCTATGCATTGTCTTCCGTTCGGAACCCGTCCATTGTTTCATAAATTAGAGGTCTAAATCGGCCGCATTATCCCTCATCCCTTGGCGGGCGGTAGACGAGGGCTCTAAGCTCTCCTGTGCCTGCTCTTTGTGTCCTGTGTTTGCTTCTCGTAGGCAGGAGAAAGGAGAGGGAAATGTGAAGTCTTATGTCTCTTGTGCGCGATTGTTATGTTGTCAATGAGGCTAATGATCGCTGACGCTTCCGTTGTTTGCAGAGGGACCTTTGTGAAGGTCTTCTCTGTTTGATCAAGAGTCATTATGCGATGACGGGGAGTTCTGGGATCGAGGGAATAATGGGATTGGTATTTGTCTATGTATGCTTATCGTCTGTTCATGGCTTATTGAAGAACAATCGGTTCTTATGTTTCAGTGCCATCAAATGATGTCAGAAAAAAAACAATATTCCTCATAGTTCAATGCCGGGATGACCAAGGGTATACCTTCACTGATTGATTGTCTTTTTTTCCTCTTACTTCTACTTGCTGAATGGATTTCTGACTATGGACGTCTTATTTATATTCTTGTAATTGTAGGTCTACAAGTTTTTCCCTTCTTATTCTTTCAAGTGAGATTTTGATAAAGACGTCTGTATGTCTGTGATATTTTTTTTCTTCTCTCTCTCTATATATAGATATTTTATGTTTTTCGCGAAAACAGGCCAAAACGAGTTTTCCTCGTACGTTTCATTTTTTGCTAATTTCATTATTTCCATCATGCTTTTGATTCGAATCCGTTGTCCTAAGATGCCACAGCCAAACTCTTCGGATAAGAAAATAGAGCCTAACCTCATGAATCTTAACGTTTTTATCTATACTCATAACTGCCAGACCAGAACCTCTTCCTCCTCCTCCTCTTCCTCCTCGCCGACCTCCTCCTTCCCTCCTTCTCCCGCCTCCCTTAAGCCTGCACTCGAGCCTTACCGCCCTAAGACCACCATAAGACTTCTTT
>NW_028234431.1:14355186-14357686 GCF_977035675.1 Penaeus japonicus
GTAGAGCGTGGGTTTGTTTTATAGCGCATCGCCCCTGCTTTCATTGAGGGACCCGTAGAGTGGGTGTCTCGTTTCCCGGCGTCCGGGGTTTGTTTACACGTGGGGAACCTCGTTGCCATGGAAACTGACCACGCGGACCTCACTCTCTTTAATCCCCTCCCTTCTAAATCCCCCAACCGCCTCGACAGGTACAAAAGCTTTTAAAAATCGGTCTAGTACTCTAATCATGTACCTGTACCTTAGACTCCTCTAGGTACTTTTTCATTTGGATGTTTTTACTTGTAATTTGTTATATAGCTATCTTTATATTTTTTATACAGAAATTAATTTCGTTTTCATAATCTTAAGTCATTTCTCTATTTATTTATTGATTATTAAATATGTTTTTTTTTTTTTTTTTGCTTGTACTTTGTAATTTGCTTTTTTATTTATAGTGATATCATTGTACTATACTGTTACTTTTACATTTTAGGTATTGGTATTAGATTGTGAGGATGGGTTTTGGTTTTAGGAAAAGAGTGGAGTAAATTCATTTTGTTTTTATTTTGTGAATAAATTATTCCTTAGACGTAGTATCACAGAAGATCGGCGAAAAGGCTGGCTTTCCTCCAAGGTATCACAGCTTGGCCAGGTCGGAAGAGACTCGGCTTGGGACAAGTTCTTGCAGAAGTCATCCTATCACAGGCAGCGTTGCAGTAGCGAAAGGCTGGCTGGTCCTGCAACGTCCTCCGGGGGCACGGCCGCTCCTCTCTTGTAGTAGGCGTAGGTCCTCAAAGGCCTAAGGACGCCTTGTCGAGGCGGACGGCGAAGCTTCCCAGGATGGCACACGTAGTATCACATCACGGCACTTGTACACACCCCTATCACAGGGTAGACACATCACAGCAGTAGATCGGTGGTAGATAGAGTAGATGCGGATGAATCTACGCCTTGTTGGCGGGGCGGGGAGATGCGGCGGCGAACAGGTCCTTGCACAGAGTCCAGCTCTTGTCGTCTTCGGTGGTCCAGAAAGTTCCGAATTGGATTTCGAAGTCGGGAGCGGCCTTCACCATGAGGGAACCCTTGACGCTCAGGTTGAGGTCGAGGTCGAGTGTGGCGGGGGAAGCCTCGATCATCTGGAGCAGGCGGGCCTCGAGAGCCTCGTTGGCCAGGTTGTCCTCGATCTCGGCTTCAAAGTCCACACGGACGACTTCCTCGGCGACCTTCTTCTCCTCCTTGGAGGGGCGAGTCTTCTTAATAAGCTTCTTGATAGCCTTCTTCAGGCTGTGGATGCTGAAGAGAGAAGTCTTCTTGTTGCCAATAACAGCCATGTTGGATGAGTTAGTAGAGCGAGTGGTTGTGTACGACTCGAGAGTTGGAATGAGTATGCTGCCTTGGCTCGGTCGCGCCGGTATTTATACGCGCCCGTCCCGTGACGTCATGGGCACGTGATGCCTCGTGGCAGTGTCTACTTTGTGCGCGGATTCTACGTGAGCTGCGTGCCCGCGGGCAGTGGCGGCAACTATGTGAGGGTATGCGCTGCCAGAGACCGCCACCCACATAATTACATACTTTATCTACATATTCTCGTTTACCGAAGTTAAAACTTTCATCCGCTATTTTCCATAGAATTTTTATTTTACACTTGCAATGTAATCTACTGGCATTTACCATTTTATACGTTGGTACAATAGAAAAATGTCTTACAACTCACAAGAGCCACAGAAAGCTAGGAAGAGGAAAAACGAAAAGTCAAAAACGCAAATCGAGTCCTTCCGCGCCTAATGGCAGGCCCAACCTCCGAGGGCACCGTGAGAACGTCGCTGAGATCCTCGTTCCCAGGACTCTGGAATTCGTACGCCATGTGTACTATAGGAACTCGGAGCCAAAGCCACAAAGCTACGCTGCTTCCATGACACCTGCCCATCAATGGGCTCGAGCGATAATGTCTTGCCGGAATGATTCGTATCGCCTCTACAATATGGGAAAAAAAAAGTGGACCTTGTATCCTTTTGTTCGCGGCGGCTCGAGCGAATGGTAGGCACAGGACCAAAGTTTCACCTATTCCTTGGTTCCTCGTTGGTGAGGAATGGTCCAAGAGCGGTTAATACAGCATAGAGCTGAATAGGGTGTTTACAGTCTTCTCTCCTGAAATCTTACTTATCTTTAGTTTTACCCTCCCCCGTCTTACATTATCTATGGATTTAGGTCTTGAGATAAATATAGGTTATTGATATATACGGATTTCTATACGGTTCCATTTATAACGCGTTTCTTCGGCCTTGATACTCACCGATCCGGCAGAGTCTACCATCCCAACCACTCCCTGCACGAGATGCCAAACACCCCAATATCAAGAAGCATTTGAGTCATTTTACGATATTTGAGTAAATCAATATATCTATCTCTATTGACACTCCTCGCGACCACGATGAAAGCCAAGCCGATAGATATAGTTCATAATCTCGACAGAGCAATTACAAGCACTAAAGATATAATCTATAACCTTCACATCAAAAGC
>NW_028234431.1:14424912-14429912 GCF_977035675.1 Penaeus japonicus
GAGCTCAAATATGATTTAATCTCTACGTGGTCTAATTTATTCCCTTGTTCGTTTTTTGTTTACTTCTCTCGGTCGTAATGATTTATTCATTTGTTTGTTCTTCATTTCTTCGGCTTTTACTTATCCGCCTATCTTCGCCGGAGGTCAGACGGAGAGGCAGACGGTAGCTGATCCTTTTCTTGATAATATTTGTTCTTTTTGGCGCTCGCATTATTGGAGAGCTGGTTGACTTTTGTTGGAGACTTTATAACGTTTACTTGTGTTTAGTGGGGAATATAAAATCTGCGACATGTGGTGTGATGTGAATGCACACACACGCACACACACACACACAAACACACAAACACACACACGCATATATGTGTGTATATACATGTACATATAATCGTATCCCTCTTATCTATGTACCATGAACAAAATAGTAACGCAAACATTTAAAAAGGAAAAGGAAAAATAATTCAGAATTCCTATTTATGTTTAATGTTTTTTTCTTGTTTGTTCTCTGTCCCTTTGGTCTCCCTACTTGTCACCCATGACCCCCCCCCCCCATTCTACACCTACCTGTCGCGGGTCATCGTTATGTTTGTGACCCATGACCGAATAAACAGACAGGTTCCAGTTAGGATATTTTATTTTCCACGTATTTTAACGAATTCAAAATAATAAATCAGTGATTCCAGGCATCATATATTTACTTTATAGAATATAATCAGTGTATTCTTATTTTTACCAAATAATCCAAGTAGACTGTAGAAAAATAATAAAGTTGCTATTACTTTTTTCACTTGACATCTTTGAATAAAGGGTCGGTTATTAACCAACATCTTCAGGTAAGCTAAACCATACAGCATTTCGAGCGAACGTGCCAGACAATCATAGACCTTATACTACTAGCCTACAAGTGCTATAATCAACAAATCTTCTGAAATGGATGCGTACACCAGCCATCTACTTGTTCAGAGTATTTGGTAAGTAATGCTTTGTTGAAAACATGTTTTTCTTGGAGCGAAAACGTAGCCACTTAGGCCCGTCCACAAAACAAATGAAACGCGATAGCTCTCGACCTGATCCCTTATCGGGAGCATCGGGGAGTCTTCGAAAAACGATTTGTGGTTCTAATTGCTTTATTTTCACTTCATTTTGATTCTTTTTGAGATAATGCTGATTATCCTTTTGATGGTTTCAAATAGTTTTCTCTTTCCTTTCTTCTTATTGATGTTATTAGCACTCGTTTTAAATGGCATTTTATCCATCCAGTTTATATTGTTTGATTGTTTTTTTTTACGTTTTCTACTTGGGAATTTTAAATAAAATGAAATAAGCAAATTGTAGATTTATATAAATAGGTTCTGTGATGTTCCACATAACACACGCTTGCATGTTCTTCTGTTATACGAACTGTTAATTTCAATTACTATGTAAAGCGTCCCAATATATATATATGTGTGTATGTGTATACATATATATATATATATTTATATATATATATATATCTAATAGATATATATGAGTGTTTTATATATATATATATATATAATATATATATATATATATATATATATATATATATGTGTGTTTGTGTCGTGTGTGTGTTTGTGGGGTGTGTGTGTGTGTGTGTGTAGGGTGGGTTGTGTATGTGTGTGTAGGGTGGTGTTTGTGTGTGTGTGTGTGTGTGCTTTTAGTTTGTGTTTGTGGTATACAGACATATACAATACACACGCCTAATAGTTAGATTAGACAGATAGTATAGATAATAACAAGAGAAATATATATATATATAGAATATAATAGTATATATATATATATATATATAGAGAGAGAGAGAGAGAGAGAGAGAGAGAGAGAGAGAGAGAGAGAGAGAGAGAGAGAGAGAGAGAGAGAGAAAGAGAGAGACACAGAGAGAGAGACAGAGAAAGAGAGAGAGAAATATATAGACACAGAGAGAGAGACAGAGAAAGAGAGAGAGAAATATATAGACACAGGTAGATCGATCGATAGATAGATAGGTACAAATATACATACATATTATATGCACTCGTTCATTTATACATATTAATTAATAAAGAGAAAAGAAATATAAACGAGCGACTCAAATAAACCCAATTCTTTAATTAAGCGGCAGCTGAGCATAAAACGAAACTAGCACCTTGACACTCACATGGGGCTTCCAGTGATTCCGAAGGGGGAGAAAGAGATTCTAAATAAATATTTTTAAATTTCGCTCATTCTTCTTATTCTATCAGATTGTACGTGAAATAGTTATGGAAAGAGGGATTCAACCTGCAACTCTTACTGGAACTACTGGACAGTGTCGGGTGAATATGATAATGTTAATGATAGTGATGATGGTGAAAATAATGGTAGTAATAGTAATCATAATGATGATAATGATAATGATGACAATAATGGTAATAATTATGATAATGATAAAATAATAATGATGATAATCTGATCGTTGCTCAATGCAGCCGGGCTTGTTTTGAATTAATGGGCAGTGTCGAGTGAATAATGATAATGTTAATAATAGTGATAATAATGCAGATAATAGTAATAATAGTAATCATAATGATGGTAATAATTAGGATAATGATAATAACACTGATGATGATAATCATGATAATAATAATAGTAATAATAATGATAATGATAACAATAATGATAATGATAATAAGAATAATGATAATAATGATAACAACAATAATAATGATAACAATAATGCAGATAATAATTATAATAATAATGATAATGATAATAATCTAAAACATTATTTTTTTCAGCGTATATCCTCGATTTTCGTTTTGATGTCTGTTCTCTTCCTTTTATACATTTTATGTTTAATCATTAAAAAACGGGCTATATGGAAGCAAATACTGAAACGAAATCAAAAGTGTCACTCAGTCGATCCTGCAGCCGAGGCGAGAGGCGAACAGGATGCGGTTGGAAAGGCATCCTCGGGTAAAAATTAAATATCAATCGCTTCGTTTCTCTTCATGGATACAAATAGACAGATATACATACGTACATACATACATACATACATCATGGATATATACATATATGTATACATATATATATATATATATATATATATATATATATATACATCATGGATATATACATACATGTATACATACATACACGCTTACAAAAACGCATACAAACACACAGATTGAAATCAAAAACACATAAACAAACAAAAAAATACACAAATATATATATATATATATATATATATATATATATATATATATATATATATTACATACACACACACATATATGTATGTGCGTGTGTGTGTGTGTGTGTGTGTTTATGTATGTATGCATAGACAACAAGAATAGCGCCAGGATAATGGCAGCAAGAGTGACATCCACGACACCAGAGGACAACAACAACATCGAAACGGACCTGAACCCGGCAATAACACCTCCCTCTCCTATTCCCCCGCCCCTCCTCCTATCCCCCTCCCTCCTATCTCGCCCCCTCCTTCTTCTTCCTCCCTTTCTCTTTTTCCCCTCTCCTCTCCTCTTTTCTGCCTTCTTCCCTCTGGTTCTCCCTCATCATCCTTCGTTCCTTCTTCCTCCCTCTCTCCTCCTCCTTTCTACTGCTTCGCCTCCCGTCTTTCTCCCTTTCCTCTTTCCTCCCCTACTCAAGTATCTGCCCCACACCCCTCCCTTCTCCCTTTCCTGTCTCCTCCTTCACACCCTCATTCCCCCTTCCCTTCTCTCCCATCTCTATATCCTCCCCAACTTCTCCCCAGCATTTCCAAGTACAGTAACCTCTTCCCATCCCCCCTCCTCCCATCCCCTCCCCCCTCCTTCCCCTACCCCTATATCCTCCCCAACCCCCTCCATAGGATTTTCAAGTAAAGTGCCCTCCCCCCCCACCCAATCCCCTTCCCCCTTCCCCTTATCGCCTGACCTTTGTGTCCCTTTGTTATTCTAATTCCTATTCTAATGGGGCGTCGACTCCCCATGATAAGGCACTGAAGGTCGCAATAAAAGGCCGCAATAAAGCACGGTAGCGCGGCGGGGGAGGGGGGGGACCTCTCCGCAAAATCTTGAGAGGGATGGGGTGTGTGGAGGGGGTAGAGGTGGAGGGGTGGAAGAGGGTGGAAGGGGGGATGGTGGGTTAGCGTGAGGGGAGGGGTGAATAAATGGGGGTGGATGGGGGTTTGGAGGGAATGGAGGAGGTGAAGTAGGATGGGAGGGAGGGGGGGTGAAAAGAGTGGAAGGGGGAGGGGGGTTGAAGGGTTGAGTGGGTGGAGGGAGGGAGGGATGATGGGTGGAAGGGTATAAGGGGAAAGGGGAAGGAACAGTAAGTGCGAAGGTGTTACTTATATATTGATCTGTCTCTAAGTGTAAGTTAGCCTAGAGATTTCTAAAGTAAATGTATGGATGGTTAGATAGATTGATTGTGTGTGTGTGTGTGTGTGTGTGTGTGAGGCGAGAGAGCGAGAGAGAGAGAGAGAGAGAGAGAGAGAGAGAGAGAGAGAGAGAGAGAGAGAGAGAGAGATCTGGAACACATTTCACGTATATTTACATGCATAGAAACGCATACACACATCCATTTATATGTCTATCTATCTGTGTACCTGTCTGTCTATTTGTCTATCTATCAATCTATCTCTCTATTTATTTTTTTGTGTACGTCTATCTGCCTATTTATCTATCTATCTACCCATCGTTCGATCGATTTATCGATCTATCTATCGAACTATCTATCTATCTATCTATTTATCTATCCGTCCACCCATCTACCTATCTATTTATCTATCTACCCAACATATACACAGCACAGTAATCCCTCACTCATTCACAGCTTGGTCACAATGCACAGTAGTTCCCTTTATAAGCATTCCCATTTTTTCTTAAATAATAACATTTGTATGCATAGGTTCCTTCCTACAGCCGCTCAGCCCGAACAGTTCCTTCGCCAAGAGGCCAAACAAAGGTGTTATTGTTGAGACAAAAGGCCTTTTTCCCAATCCATCTTAATCA
>NW_028234431.1:14444912-14447412 GCF_977035675.1 Penaeus japonicus
CAGAAAAGTCTCGGGTGTGTGTCCGTCTCGATGAAAGATGAGCATGGATGTTCAAAGGAAAAGATACAAATAGGAATAGGAATAAACGGGAAGATGATGACAACCAACATAGAAAGCGACAAAAGTTAAAACTGAAATGGGATAAACGATAGAAGGTAGCAAAGTATAATGATATATGAGAAAAAAGTAGAAACGAAAATATATAAGGAATAAGATACATAAAGAACTGAACTTCGAAGGAAAAGAAACATACATAATTTGATTTATCACTTTGGAATCATAGAGAAAGGAAAGGTAAAAATGTTGCAAAAGAGAAAAAGAAAAAATGGTAATTATTACGAAGGTCTCATTCTTGGGAACGTAGTTAACAAGAAGAAAACAGAAAAAAAGATAAAGTCATGACTAGATAAGTAATTCGATAAACTGCTAGATAAAGACAAACCTGCACAAGTAAATAAATATTTATTGAACTCAATACAAGACTAGATAACCAAATAAAAACGTCGTAAAATAAACAGACGACCAAAAAAATGCAAGACGAGAGAGGCAAGGAGGTCCGGAGGAGCCGCGCCGCGCCGGCCCCTTCAAAGCCTCCTCCAGGGCGACCGGGATAACTTCGCTCTTTAATTACTTCGGCCACAAAGACCACGCCTTCAAGAAGTCCTTAAGCAAACGCCACTGACAACCCCCTCATTCTCTTGATCTTCCTCCGCCTTACTCCCCCCTCATTATTTGTATTACAGGAGCCGCTCTTGAGGCCCGACTTGAGACGTGTCGCGAGTTCTCTCTCTCTCTCTCTCTCTCTCTCTTTCTCTCTCTCTCTCTCTCTCTCTCTCTCTCTCTATCTATCTATCTATCTATCTATCTATCTATCTCTATCTCTCTCTCTCTCTCTCTCTCTCTCTCTCTCTCTCTCTCTCTCTCTCTCTCTCTCTCTCTCTCTCTCTCTCTCTAACGATCGATCGATCGGTCTACCTATATCTATCTATCCATTTGTCTTTATTCTTCTCTTCTCCCTCTTCTCCTTCATCACCATCATCATCTTCTTCTTCTTCTCCTTTTTATTCTTCTTTGTCGTCGTCTTCGTCTTCTAGTTTTTCTATCTCTTCTCTTTATCTCCTTTTTTGGTGAGAGGAGGTGGTTAGTGAGCAGGAGAAGGGTGAGTTACCGACCACAAGCACTAATGAAAGCAGCCTTTGGTGACCTTATGATTAGGGCTACTTTAGCAGGTCTCCTTTGAACCGGACGAGTTCAGACGGTGGAGGAACTGGAACAGAAGGAGGAAGAGAGGTAAGACAAGAAGGAGGATGAGGAGAAAGAGGAGAAGGAGAAGGAGGAATAGGAAGAAAGGCAAGTCAAGAAGGAGGAGGAGAAGGTGGAGGTGGTGGGTGGTGGAAGAAGAAGAGGAGGAGGAGGAGGAAGAGGAGGAGGAGGAGGAGGAGGAGGGGGACGACGACGAGGAGGGAGTGAGGGAGGAGGAGGAAAGGAAGGGAAAGGATGAAGGGGGAGGTGTTCCCTAACTAGCATCTGCCGCTGTTGACTCAAGATGGCCTCACCATTTGTTCGGGCTAATGTGGTTCGGTGGCTTCGCGCAAGGAACAACCTGCCAATTTGCCTATTTCGCTTCCGTGAGATCTCCCGACAACTGGGCCCTTCGCGGTAACCATACCTCCACTTCGACCCACCACCTTAGCCATCACACCCCTTCATACAAACCATTATCTGAGACAGTAGGATTGTCGTGCCGAGAAATACCGACGCTGTAATAGATACCTCCGCGAACACACGTATCGGGGGCTATAAATTTGTCTCCCGCTCCTCCGTCTTCACTCCAGGATCCCCGTGAGAATCAAACGGAGTGCCGTCTCGTGCGAGGAAGGTATCCTATAGGTCTCTCGTTACGTCCAGCCTTTAATCGTCTTGACCGAAAGCCCCGTGCCCCCCCCCCCTCTCGCCCCTACCCCCACCCCCCACCCCCCTTGAACTCCTTGGACACCTGGGAATCCTAAGGTGCCCCGACACACACGCCACTAACGAGGCCGGGACATAAATCCTTCAGGGGGGAGCTCCGGGAGACGCAGGACGACTGGAACAGATGTTGGAATCTTGGAACGTCTTGTGCGGGGAGGATAAGCATCGGTTTCCTTCGGCTCATTAAGCGGCTGGCTTTGTAAAGGCTTTTGAGGTTTTTGTTGTTTCTTTTCTTCGGTGCTTGTCTGTTTGTCTGTATTTTTGTCTTTCCTTCTTGTCACCCCTCCCCCCTGCCTCTCTTACGAGCTCTCTTTATGATCGTTTTCTTTCGCCTTATGACATCATTTGGCAAGGGCATAGAAGCCTGAATTTGGTAGATATATTTAATCTTATCTATGTTGACAATATCCATCAATTCCTCACATCACCACGTTAACTCACAGACGTACTTCATTCCACATTTTAATTTGATATGAGGCCTGACGGAATCAACACAGGACCAAACCACACACACACACGCACACACACA
>NW_028234431.1:14452412-14454912 GCF_977035675.1 Penaeus japonicus
TACGTCTTCCCTTAATCCTACACTTCCCACTTATTCTATACGTTTTATCTTATCCTTCACCCCTTCCATCCTACCTTATGTCTTCCACTTATCCAATCCCTTCCATCCTACCCTATGTCCTCCACTTATCCTGCATCTTCTATCTCCATCCCTCGCCTTCCACTTATCCTATACTTTCCATCCTCTCCTACGTCTTCTTCTCCATTCTCCTTCTCTCCTTCTTTCTTCTCCGTTCGCTCGTGTCGCTCCTTTATCTCGCTCTTTCCATTATGATAAGACGTAACACCTGGTCGCTGGAGAAAGGAGGGGGGGAAAGGGGGGATGGGGGAGACAGGGGGGTGAGACAAGAGGGAAAGGGGGAAGGAGGTAGGGAAGGGGGGACAAGATGGAAAGGGGGATGGGGGGATAGGGAGGGGGGAGACAAGAGTGGAAAGGGGGAAGGAGGGAGGAGGGGGACACAAGAAGGAGAGGGAGGGGGGAGAAGGAGGGGTCAAGAGGGGAAAGGGAGAAAGGAGGGAACGAGGGAGGGATAGACAAGAGGGAAAGGAGGAAGGAGAGACAAGAGGGGAAAGAAGGGAAGGAAGGGAGGAGGAGAAGAGGAGAAGAAGAGTCGAGGGTGGTGGAGGAGGGAAATGATGAGGGAGGGTAAAAAGGAAGTGGTGGGAGAAGATGAAGAAGGTGGGGGAGGAAATAAAGGAGGAAGGGTCGATGCAGGAGGAGGACGGGGGTAGGAGGAAGAAGAAGGAGGAGGGGAGTAGGATGGAGAAGTAGTAGGAGAATAAAGAGGGTAGAACGATGAAGGAGGAGGAGGAGGAGGGGGGGTGGGTTAGAGGAGAGAAGGGAGAAGAGGGAGCGGGCGGGGGAGGGGAGGGGGAGGGGGGAGCTTTAAGACGCATATATCCTCCTGGAGTCGATGTGAATAGAGTTCAGTCCGGCGCCATGAATAGTGTTGATTTCGTCTCGTGAACCTTTTCTTGGTCACAATCATCTGCCCGAGACGCGTCGTGGGCGTGGGTGGGGGCGGAGGGGCTGAGGTGAAGGGGGGGAGGAAGGGCGGAGGAGGGGGAGGAGGACATAGTGGGCGTTGTGGTGATAAAAAAAGAAAGAAAAAAAGAATATGAAAAGAAAGAGAAGAAAGGGAAAGGAAAAAAAAACGCATGTGTAGGTTGGTTGGTGTGTGAATGTTGATGATTAGTGTATGATACGGTGTATTTGCCGGATATGTACCGTTTTTCTTCATTTGCATCTAATGATTTCATGGATTCGTTTAGGAGTGTGGAAACAGATGCTCAAAAGCACACACTCGCCCAAAGTCTCTCTCTCTCTCCCTTTCTCTCTCTCTCTCTCTCTCTCTCTCTCTCTCTCTCTCTCTCTCTCTCTCTCTCTATCATATATATACATACATACATACATGCATATATATATATATATATATATATATATATATATCTATATATAAATCTATATATATATAAACATATGTATATATATATATATATATATATATATATATACATATATATATATACATATATATACATATATCTGTGTGTGTGTATGAATGCGTATGTATGCGTGTATATATATGTATACCATATATATAGGTACGTGTGTGTACTACAACCCAGATCCTTATGTACATGATTTGCTTTCACAGCACACTGACCGATTTTCCTCGCCCGCTCCCTCCTCCCCCCTCAGTTTAATCCCACGTTTATTCCCCTCTTCTCTACCCGTAGGAAGCGTGTGACCGGATCACGTCTCACAAGGAGCGGGGAAGGAAGGGGGTTTAGATGCAACTCTCGACAATAAGGCACACGTGGTTAGGCGATCCGAACATCTGCGGCCGATCGTCTTTTGTTCGCTCCGTCGAGAGAAAGAAAATCTTGGCGGGAGGTTTTGCTTCACCTATATTTTTCGGGATCATGTGGTCTTCCATACGAACATCCAGATTTGACCTTTATCCCTGAGTAGCGGTAGAGGCGTCTTTGGCATGAAGGCTTAACGGGCAGGTGGTTAAACGCCTTCACAATGAATAAGAAAAGGCAGGACAAGACTTCCCGTAAGAAGCTGTGACGTCGGGTCAGAAGACTACGTTCAGATTATGACGGCGCCGATAATCAGATCAAATCACACTCTCCTGTTTATCATCGTAACGATCTTAAGAATGTGTCCTTTAAAAAAATTAAACAAAAATTACCACGAATATTCCATAAATATCCTCAACATATCTATACACATCACCTTTGAACACATACATCTTGAGAATCTCGATCAATATTTTGAAACGAAAAACTAACAGGAACGAACGAAAGATTCTGAATTTATATTTTCCTTTTGAGTTGACTGACGTAGCATTACAAGACTTACGCTGGCGGCCAGGTGTGGCCTTCACCACGCGACAACAGCTTAGGCCGTAGTAGTAGTAGTAGTAATGGCAGCTGCAGTAGTAGTAGTGGTAGTAAAAGGCGTAGCAGTAGTTCTAGTGAAAGCGGCAGTA
>NW_028234431.1:14459912-14462412 GCF_977035675.1 Penaeus japonicus
TGGAGGCGGTGGGCGGCGCCTGTGGGAAGGTGAAGACGTTCCAGGCTCCTTCGGGTGTCTCGGGAGTGTCGGGGGTCATGGGCAGGTCGTGGTGGGCGTCGGCGATGTCCTCGTCCTCGACTATGGTGAAGTCGAACGCCCTCTGAGCTCCAGGGAAGGGAGTGGGCGGCGGGGTCAGCAGGTCCTCCTCGGGCATCGGGTGGTCCTCGATGCTGGTGGTGGTCGTGGCCGAGGCAGCAGCTGAGGCAGCGGCTTCACGAGCTTCGTTCAGGGCGTTGTCGTTGAGTTCGTTGTGGAGGATCAGCGTCTCGAAGTGAGTGACGCGAGTGCGGTAGGTCTCGCCATACAGCTCCTCGAGTTCGTTCCAGTGTCGGTTAAGGTTGATTCTCGCTGAGCTGGAGCGCTTCCTGGGCAGGAGAGGCTTCATGCTCTTGATGAACCTGCGGCGGGAGATGCAAAGGTCGCTGCTAAGTTGGACGCACATGGTAGTGGTGATTTTGTGTGGAGAGCGCGTGTGTTAGTGATAAACGCTGAGTTTGGATATGGTCTGCCGAAAATTTGGTCCACGCGCTTTATATAGTCCCTCGTGCCCGCCGCATGCCAGGTGTGTGCCGCGCTCGTGCCTGGCGATGGTGCCAGTTAGCCCTTTTTACGTTTAAGCAATTAAGCTTGTTTCAGGGAATAAGTAGTTGATATCATCATAATTTTTTCATAAACTTTTCTTTGAAAAGGAATTACAATCAACTGAATATTCATGTGTTGTTAAACGAAAAAGGAATTGGATGAATCAACAAAATGTTTTAAAAGTATATTGGCAACTATTTCACAGAGGGATCTCTGGACGTCAACATCCAGGGACAGCTTCAGGATACCACCAGCGATTAGACTGTTTATATTTTTAATATCATGTACTTTCATCAAAATATAGATGTTGACCGATTTATCTATTGATAATTATATTAGTTATATGCAAAACCAATCAATTTTAAACTATATTAGTCTTAAACGTTAAAACTAAAGTTTACTGATAATTTCCAAAACAAATCCGAAACAGCGATCGTCTTTGCCTTGTAGCGCCCAATGAGTAACCTGACTGAGTTTCGGACTGGGTGGTAGCGTGGGAATGCAGCCGGCAGTAGTTTTGGCGCGAACACAGAGCTTGCTAATAGCGCCCGTATGGCATATGGCGTGCTGTCAAACACACGACACAACCAAATTACCACACCTTTACCCTTTCATCACTCGTGGATGTATGGGTTTCGTAATTTCATTTCGGGAATTGCTTCGTATACTCATATCCGTCACATACAGCATCCGCGCCATGAACTTAACAAAGAGATAGGAATAAAGATGTTTTTGTGTCTTCTTCAGGTAAAAATATGACTATAATTATAAGATACAATCTCGTGAATGACTTCTCTTGTAGAGATGTTGCAAAAATATGACCCACAGGTTTAATTTCCGCATAATCATTTCGTGAAAAAGGATAGTTTACCTAGAACACGTGCAATAAATGGGCTTTGTTGTGAGGCGCGGGAGAGGCGGGAGGTGACACGATGCGCGACGATGCTCGATTATCTCGCGTCAATCCAAACGGTGTACCTGTCTCGGGAGATGTGTCCTTTCTTATAACAGAAGTTAATAAGTTTCAGGGATTGGTTTATGATCATTTATTTCTTTTGAATTTCTTGTTTTAAACAATCTTCGCATATCAATAATTTCATCGAGTGGTTTTGAATGCTTGAAGGCGACGGAATGGGCGAGGCAAGAAAGGTCCAGCACAGTATCAAGTTTTAGGGAAGGTCTGCGAGGTGTCGTATGACCGCTCTCGGCCAGGAAATTCGATCAACTTCTCGGGCAGAGGAAGCCAAGGGAGAGGAAGGACTGAGGTTGCAATGACAAACGAATTGGTATTGTTTAAAATAGACATGATAAGAAACATCTACGAAGGTGCGTTGTAAGTTCAATAAGAATGTATACATGCTTGTATATATATATGTATATATATATATATATATATATATATATATATATATATATATATATATATATATATATATATGTATATATATACATATATATATATATACATATATATTCATATATATATATATATATATTCATATATATATACACATATGTATATAAATATTTATATATATATATATATATATATATATATATATATATATAAACGTAGTTGATGTGTCACATCATGACCGCTTTCCACTACAATAAATCTGCGATGGTCAAATAGATATAGATTTACGATTCCCAGCATTCCTGTCCACTGGCAGGGTAGTTTGCTCCTGAGGAATGCGTGCGCGCGCGTGTTCATGTGAGTGAGGTGCACGTGCGAGTCTCACATTCCAGCACGTGTTGGTGCGAGCGTGAGAAAACACGTGTTTAGAGGGAAGGGGGGCGGGAGGGTTTCACGTGGCATAACGATGCATTTCTGAGTTTAAGGGTGAGATCTGACCTCGCGCTAACGTGCATCAGT
>NW_028234431.1:14494912-14497412 GCF_977035675.1 Penaeus japonicus
CATTGTTATTAATATCATTATTATATATTATCCTTTTTGTTATCATCACCACCATTTTCATTACCATTACCATTATTATTATTATTGTTATTATTATTATCATCATCATCCTTATAATCATAATAACTGATATTATCACCATCATTATCAGCACTTAGTTGCAATATCATCAACGGAACAGGATGCACTTGTCATCAGAAATGGTGTTCCTGCTGTCTGACACCCGACACAGAGCGCGGTGTGTCATGCGTTATGATCATGCTCTGCCATGTGTCATAAATATACTCGTGTAATAATTGTTGCATCTATTCAAGATAGGATTAGGTATACAATCAACACACATCGAATCAATATAAGTTCATCTTTATTACCAAAGACCTCGCAAAAAGAAATAAACAGAAAATGAAAACAAAAGAGACACAGGAACATAATAACAATCACAAAAAAATATCACAAACACAAAATCTTACATCAAGCTTCATTCATCATGCAGTGAACAGCATCACAAACTATCCCAATGTTATTATGATCCAATTATCAACTAAATCCCCCATCTGCTGCCACAGGTGTCAGTCTGTCTGAGTGTGACTCACTCTCCGACGTCAGCCATACATCAACGTGAAAGGAAAAGCTTCGTATGCAAAGGACATGCTAAGGACACTGTTGCAAAGGACTCAACCAAAGGGAGTGAACAGCTGGGCCATCTGAGGACCACCTGACCACGGCGACGAGAACGATGGCATCTTTGTGAGAGAACTGCTGGCCAGATGTACGAGAATGTGTCCATTTATTTATTTTTTTTCATTTTTTTTTTTTTTTTTTTTTTTTGTCTGTTCTTTTTATTTCTCTTGAGGGCCTTTTCTTCCTAAGCGTGGCCGGGTTTTATGGAGTTAGGAGGATTCAGTTGGTAAAGAGACTGAATTTAGTTTGTTTGATTTACCCGATGAAAGAGGGTGATAAAGATTATAGTTGTAATAAGAATGATAGTAATGGAACTAATAGCATTGATAATAATAGAGGTAATGATGATAATGGTAACGATAGCGATAATCATAGTAAAGATAATAATGGTAAAAACAATAATGATAATAATAATGGCAAATATGATAATAATAATGACAAAATTATATTAATAACAATAAAAATTATGATAAATAATAATAAAGCTGGTAATAATAACAATAATAACAATTATTAAAAATAACATCTAAAACTATATTAGCAATAACTCAATGATAACAATAACAGCAACAATCATACTAATAATGATGATAATGAGTATAATGATGATGATAGTTATTATGATGATGATGATGAAAATATGTATATAATAATAACGATGATGAATATGATAACGGCAAATATTGATAGTAATAATAACGATACTAAATGTGATCATAATAACAATGATAATCAAAATAATGACAACAGATATAACAATTTTCCAGACAATAATAATGATAACAAAAAAACGACAATACCCACACCGATAACAAGAATAATAACAAAGACACAAATAAGATATCTCTTTGTCTTGCATCATAACAAGTCCACTCTCTTCAAAACAACGAAAAGATAAATCACACGCAATCCCTTACCCCCGCCCCCCCTCCCCCTTCCCCCACCCCCCAGTCCATATGCCTCCCTTGGTGAATACGCATTACGTGAGATAAATTACGTTTTTGTACGCGGCATCCGGTCGGAGCTCGTTTTTTGCGGCGGATGGCAGTCGCTAAATTCACCTTCCTTTCTTCACTGCCTCCTCTCCTCCCTTTTGCTTCGCTTTTGCTTCGTCTCGTGTCTCTTTGGCTTCATATTGTCTTATCTCATGCCGTTTTTTGTTTTTTTTTTGCCTTATCTATTTCCCTTTACCCCCTCCCCCCTCCTCTCCTCGGTTCTTCGATTCCATTTTGTCTCCTTTTAGCCTCGCCCCCTCTCTTTTGCCTCCTTCTTGTCTCTTCTCCTCCTTGCCTCCTCCCCTTTCCTTTGCGTCCCTTTTGCTTCTTCCACTCCATTTTGCATCCTTGCCTCCTCTTGTTCCCTTTTCCTCCCTCTTGCCTCTTCGCCTCCTTTTTGCCTTCCTCTTGCCTCCTCTCCCTCGACCCCTCCCCTGTCTTTTTCCTCCCTCTTGCCTCCTCTCATCCTTGCCTCCTCCCCTTCCCTTAGCCTCTCTCTTGCCTTTTCAGCTCCCTTTTGCTCCCTCTTGCCTCCTCCCCTTCCCTTGGCCTATCCTCTTACCTCACCCGCTTCCTTTTGCCTCCTCGCCCTCGGCTCCTCTCTCCCTCCAGGATCTCCGTCAAGCGCCATAACCCGAGGGGAAGGGAGGAAGGAAAGAGAAGAGAAAGCTAAAGAGAAAATCTATTTTAAACACTTACACCATTATGTCTTTTCTCTTTTCAACACTCCATGTTGTTTCTCCTCTCTTGTCCTATCTCTGTCTCTGTCTCCCAGTTTCTCTGTCTCTCTTTGTCTCTCTCTCTATCTCTCTGTCTGTCTGTCT
>NW_028234431.1:14507412-14509912 GCF_977035675.1 Penaeus japonicus
AGAATGATATTCCCCCACAAGACGAAACTGACGACGACGGATTCACACTTGTGCAAAACAAGAAGAAGAAGAACCCAAAGAAATCGAACGCTGAAGCCGGACCACTGGAAAAAGGACAAACTCGCAACAACAACCGACGGCCCTTACGACCTACAAAATGTGAGGAAGGCTACATACCTCAAGATCAGAGGGTAAGGCTAGACTTTCCGAAAGACACAGATGTTGCCTCGAAATACAGATGGCTGTTGCATGCCACGAAACAGCATCATGGCACCAAAATCATATTCAGGAGAGATGAACACACCTACATAATGGTTGAAAGGAAAGAAGATGTAATTAAAGATCTTCTGAACACGGAATACGGTGGAATCAAGCTCCACGAACCAACAGCACCCAAGGCCAAATCGCCAAGGGTCGACATAATCATTTTTGGGCTTAGTGTTCATCAAGAGGTGAGCATAATAGAAGCCCATGAACACCTGGCGAGGCCCAAGCGCCTGAAGGGAAAAGAGGCAGTGGTGGCCGAATGGACAGGCCCCGAGCCTCACCAGGAAATATTCTGCGTTCCCGGGGCCTAACGCCCACTGCGATTGCTTACTACAATCCGCCTGCACGGCGTTGCTAACAAATGTCAACGTTGGGGGCACGTGGCTGAAAAGTGCAGGTCTAAAACCTACTGGTGCGGCATCTGCGCAGGAAAGCACCCCACACAAGAGTGCAACAGCAAAATTGAAAAGGGTGAAAAAATCCACGAACAATGCATAAACTGCTACAAAAAAGATGTGCGAGCATGGCATCAAGACTGCCCAAATAAACCGTCTATCGAGAGCAAGGGACCACAACGACTACCATTGCGCGCACACAACAATGCAACGCATCAGGCTGCCGCGCCAAGTGAGGTACCTCGCGGTAAAGGCGTGGCACCAGGTGCGTCGGAGCGGTGCATCTCATCCCGAGGGGCATCAGGCCGACAAATGGCCGAAATTAGGCCACAGCCAGGCTGCTCGGCCAGTTGGAAAACAGTGATAACGCCGAAGGACCATCAGTCACAAACCAAGACACTGCAAAACAGGCCGTGAGAAGAGAAACTGATAGTGCTCCTGCAGTTATGTGTAGTGAAATAAGTGAAATGATTGATTTTTTTTAAAAAAAAAAACGGTCAAGGACATGTCAAAAAATTTGTAGTTGCTCTCGAAAAAAGCACGAGTGAATTTACAAAAACCGTTGAGCAACTAAAAGAAATAATTGAAATACAAAGATCCGAGATCAACGAACTGAAAAAAATTATAGGTATAAATGATAAAAGGAACGCACAAAAAAATAGCAGGGGATGACGAAGGACGAAGCTGAAAGCTTACTGAAAAAAGCTGTCCCTAGATCATTCAGTGGGAAGGAAAATCAGTAAAAGAACTAATAGGAAATAAGAACTTATCAGAGAAAAATAAACAGGAAGTTCTATTCAGCTTTAAAATAGTACACGAACACATAGAAAAAATAAAACGTATCCCAGTTTAAGAATGGATAACGCTGAGGTGACGAATTATAAAGGGATCACCCTCCTGAGTTGGAACATTGCCTCACTTAGGAAGCGATTACCTGATCTGCGCGAGAAAGTGTCCAACGATAACATTGATGTAATTTGTCTACAGAATGCAGATTATCTACGGGTGAGCATGTACCTAAAATATTGTCCTATATATCGTACAAGCTTCAAAACGCATAACTCCTGTGTTATGTATGTCAAAAAGACTTTGCCGCATACAGTTTTTTGGAGGCCTCATAAAGGTCAAAGTAAGGGTACACAGTTCCATGGAATTAAGATCTATATTGGAACCTCGACGCTTATGTGATTAATCTGTATGCACAAGCAAAACTATTTGACATAGATGCGTTGCCCGACTGCATTTACTCAGAACCTACCGTTATGGTTGGAGATTATAACGCGCGCCACACTCAGCTCGGTGATCCCGTTCGCACCAATAGAAATGGAGCGAGACTTTCTTTACGAGATTGTTAAGCAGTCATGACTTTGTACAGCTGATAGGTAATGATGAGCCCACCCAAAATGTGGAGGAATTCTCGACCGATGTATTGGTTTTCATTTGTATGACACCGGGCATACATCCAGGATTACTGACGACCTAATGTCCGATCATTTTGCTCTATTGTCGGAGATAAAAGTTCCTGTAATGCTCAGCTCACAAGTGATTTTAAGAGGAGGAGGATAAAAAATCCCAGTTGACAAGATATCTGATTTTGTTCAGTATATTGACGACTGGTACCGAGTTATTCTCCAGTCTGCCCATGTAGCTTCAATGCTGATCTGGTCTCTAAGATCCACGAGTATCAAGACATTGTTTTTTTTACAATCAGAATGTAAAGAAATCTCACGTCCCCCCCTCGAACTTATATAGCAATAACAAAGATTCTCTATTATCAACCTTAAAACACACTGCCTCGAAAAGATTGGTAGGGCAATACAGAAGAAACAGAACAGCTC
>NW_028234431.1:14580807-14590807 GCF_977035675.1 Penaeus japonicus
TATATATATATATATATATATATATATATATATATATATATATACATATGTGTGTGTGTGTATACATATATCATGACTTTTCCATTGGAGTTTTTATTTATGTCTCCCCAGCATCATTCGCTTTGCTCATACATCACGGAATATCATATCTATTCAATGAGTCACCATAAGATTAGAAACACTTCCGATCGTTCCCAGTAAAGTCCAAAGAAGATATCCCATAGATCCAGGATGTCAATTGAACTACTTATTATCAGAGAACTTCCTCACCTCGACACTACGTCACCGGATGTGACTCACTTTCCTTCTGAGGACACCCCTGTTTTAAAGGGGCAATTTGTGTTTAAATCATTACATAAGAAGGGACGCCATACTTATTACAACGAAAATATACAACCCCTCCTGCCTATTTTTTCCTCTACTGCGTTTCATAAATTACACAGAAATAATCCTGCGTCAAATGCACGTACCGTAACTCACTCTGGGAATTTTCCCATTCTGACCTGCTCCCGGAACCGACCCGGAAAGGAAAAAGAGTGCGCGTGGAAGGGAAGGGAGAGCGATCTCAGCCGCCATTGTTCAACCCGTGGTAAGGCGCGTGCGGGTCTGAGTTGCCATTTCGGGTTTTTTTCTTTCCACCAATACGTCACTTTTATTCTCTTTTATTTTTTTATTTTTTTTTTTTTAGATTGAGAATATTGTTGTCTACATTAATTCTAGTGATTATCTATAGATATCTTTGAAAGAAGAAGTAATTATAACAAGTATAGAACAACTTGTGATATATTGACCGGTTCATAATCCTCGTAATTCCACGCATTCCAGAACAATTCCCATTCCCGTTCCTTATTTGTAGCCTAGTAACAATGGAAGAGGCTTAAAAAATCGATGTCGTTGTTGCTAGGATACGGTGTGTGTGTGTGTGTGTGTGTGTGTGTGTGTGTGTCTGTGTGTGTGTGTGTCTGTGTGCGTGTGTGTGTGTGTGTATGTGTGTGTGTGTGTGTATGTGTGTGTGTGTGTGTGTGTGTGTGTGTGTGTGTGTGTGTAAATGTATGTGTGTGTGTGTGTGTGTGTGTGTCCATCTGATACAAAGGCTCTCTATTACAAGCATGCTCCCTAATCAGTGGCCCGCCATGTGCTCAGTAACCGCCGCATTCCAGAACATTCCCATTCCCAGCTTCTTCCCTTCGCCTCCACGTGCGGGGTTCACACATATTTAATGGGACATGTACACAAACACGCACGCACACACATACACACACACACCACACAACACTACTATATGCTATTTTATATATATTTATATTAAATATTGTATAGTTATTTTTCTTATTCTTACACTCATAGTATATTCTATATATATATATGTTCTATCATATACATATATACTATATATTTTTATTCTCTATAAGATATATATATATATATTACGATATATATTATGTTTATATACAGATTTTACGTACAGGCTATTATATATATATATTCCTAATATATATATATATATATATATATATATATATATATATATAATATATTTGTATTTTTTATAATATCATATCTATATAATATATATATATATATTTACACGTACATGTTTATGTATTATATATATATATATATATATATTTATTATATATATATATATATATAAATATATATTTATATATATACACGTATTTCATATAATATATATATGTATATATTTATATTATATATATATATAATCTATATATATAAATTAATATATATAATGTGTGTGTATATATATATATATATATAGATATCTATATAATATATATATGTATATATATCTATATAATATATATATTATATATATATATTATGTATATATTTATATATTTAATATATAAAATATATATATAAATATAAATATAAATACACACACAAATATGTGCATAGAAATAGAAACAATATATACAAACATACACACACACACACACACACACACACACACACACCCCCACACACACACACACACACATATATATACATATAAAAATAATATATCTATATCTTCAAAATAAAATAAATATATAAATATATATAACCCCTACATATACCAATAGTATAAATAATAGGGGCTAGGACTGGAGAGTCACTATATCTACAATATATATACTATATATCCATATATATCCTATAAATAAATATATCTAAAATATAAAAAATATAAAAATAATATAAATCACACACATGTGGTGTATATACACACACACATATATATAACCTTTGTATCTATAAATCTATATAAATATAAAAAATATATATATAAAAATATACATACAAATACATAACCATATATTAACAGTACAAAAATATATAAATAAATATAAATATAAATAAATAGTATATACATATTTATATATAAATAAAAATATATATAAATATATATATCAATATATGTATAAATAAAAATAAAAATATCTATCCACGTATATTAAGTAACACACTAAACATCTCGTAAATATATATCTATCTAACGACTCAAAATCAATATGTATAAAAAATCTATATCTAATAAACACCTTATCTGTAACTAATATAACAATATTTTTATATATAACTAAAATACAAAAAGAATCAAAATAACAAAATCTATAAAAATCAATATATATTTAAATATCTATATAATGTATAATAATATAAATCATAAAAACTCTCAAATAAAATAAAAACTAAAACCTTATCTCAAAGACTCTCTTTATAATCTACCACATATAGATGTGTGTGATGGTTCATGTAATGTAAATATAAATCTAACTACAGCTGCAAACTATATCAATCCCCATCACTCTAAAAAACTCAATAATCAAACTCTCAAACGTATCAGGACTCCATCACTACACTCACCACTATATGATACACACAACATACACTATAAACACACAAGACACACTATAACACTAACAGCCCACACACTCTCTACACAAACTCTCACACTCACACTGGCGAACACACACACAGACACTCTCACAATACCTTGAGACCCACACTCACACATAACACACTAACACAACACTCTCACTCACACACACACACTCACTCTCCCACCATCCCCCGCCACACCCCCCCTCCAGCCATAGTTAATAAACATATAGAGTTAGTATCTATAATATAACTCTCTCTAATCATCCACAAAATCACACACACCACATCTCAATCAAACAACCTCACAATCACTCACTCACCTCCCTCACACAACACTAATAAACACTCAGCTCACACACATCTCAATACTCTCAAAACACAAACACTCACACAACACAAACCCCCCCCCCCCCACCCCTCCCCCCACCCCAGTGTGACACATGTGGTTGTCAGTCACAACTATCTCACACAATCTCTACACTATCTCACTCAATACACACACCGCTGCACAAGACTCAAACCTCTCGAACACCATCTCCGTAAACACCCACTCACACACACACACACACACCACAACTAACCAATACTCACACTGAAGACTCTCACACTCATAACAATCAGTCAAACACACAGAACACACACTACACCACATACACACCACATCCCACAATCTTACCATAATGATTCAGGGGGTGGGGGGTTGCAACCACACATACCACACACTCAGAACCTACACTATCACACACTTCCTACAATATACACACACAGAACGACTTAGACCACACCACAGACTGACACAACTCGCACACACACTCACCAACACTCACACACACTGAACACTCAGACTCCCACCAAACAACTCCCCCATTCACACGCACATCCCGCCGCGCCAACCAAAGCGCAGATGAGGTAACCGTCTGGTCGAGATGTCTCGGTACCTAATGCCCACCGCAGCTGCCGCCAACACGCCGCCCACACAAGAACCCACGCGACGCGCCTGAATCTCGCTCAGCATATACACACCGCAGACAGGGTCAAATATTATCCACTGTACACTGAACGTAAGTCCTGTGGACCGCGAGTACGTGCAAGTGCGCATGCGAGGCGTCTTTTGGGGCACGTTGTGTCGTATAACCACATCCTGTCGATATATATCCACACAGCTAGTAAAAAACCCAAATGCAAAGACGCAAAAAGGATCCAGAAAACATCAGTCCCTCACCCTCGCCTTCCGCCTCCCTCATAAAACACCACATGCCCGCCACCTGTAGCGCATAACTCACATTCCCGAACGGATTCCAGGCACCGATTCCCATGGAGGAGAGACAATGTGCCCGGCGCGGGGCAGCCGGCGGGGACGGGACTCCTCTTTCAAACTCGTGGTTGGGAGCGCATGCGGGAAGGGGGGAGGGGTTGGCGGGGGGGGGGCAGCTGCTGGTTCTCATTACCTTCTTCTTTTGTCTTCAGTTTTCTCTTTTCCTTTTTTTGTCCATTTTGGAATGTATTTCTATCCTATCTATGCGTCTCTTTCCTCATTTAACTTTCCCAAACCCTTTCGAATTTCTTTAGACTTTCAAATTTCATCTTTACTCCTCACGCTCACATCGAATTTCAAGTGAATAGGTCGATGATCAAAAAGAGGCAAATCAAGGGACTACAAGCAGCACGATCTTCCAAAACGAAAACTCTCCGGTTCAAAGTATTTTAAATAACCGTCACCAAAGGGCAACAGCAGTGGCGGGAGATGGAGGAAGGAGTAAAGGAGGGGAGAGACACAGGGGGGTGAGGAGTTACCACCTGTCTCACATTCCTGAGAATATTCCCAGTAACAGTCTTCGGGAAGAAGAAGGGGGAAGGGAGGGGGAGAGAGAGGGAGGGACGCCAGATGTCGGCTCGTGTTCAGCGCGCGTGAGAGGGGCTGACATGTGGCGGGAAACGCTTGTTTTTCTGCTTTCAGTCTTAAGTGAATTTTCCTCTCTTGGGAATTTCTGTTTTTGTGAGCGTTGCCGAACACCGCATTAGGACTTAAGGAAATTATTTTCAAAACCTCACACTAGAAGAGAAATCTGCAATATAGTCCAATATCATTTCAATTGATGTCGTCATCCGGGACTCACACCCCGTTATCCTCACTGACCGCGCTGCCTCCCATCCCTCCCCCTCCCCTACCACTTTATCCTTACATCACCACACCTGCACAACATTCCGCAGATTCCAGAACATTCCCACTGCGAGGGAATTCCCATTCCCAGCAACTGCCGCGGCGGCGCAAAACGAGAACAATAGCGAGTTTACCGTTCACCGGGCCTTGACAATGATGCGACGAGAGCAGCGCTTAGGCGCGGGTAACTGGGAGGCGAGCATTCGTCATTCGTACGGATTCATCCATTATGACCCGTTGCAATTTTTATTTATGATAGAATCGTTTATAAATATGCATATGTTTATCTATATTTATGAATATATATATATATATATATATATATATATATATATATATATATATATATATATATGCGTTACAATTACTTGCTGAAATCTCCTTCATAAAACCCGTGATCCCCACAACGACTGGCCGAGAGCGCAGAACAAACATCATTGAGTGTCAACACCTCCCAATATCTTGTAGATGGTCGTTCGATTGTCTTTCAAAACACCGCCTCACTTTCACAAGACAAGGGTGAGCTCCTTAAGATACTATCGCTGTACCTCCTATACAAACATGACCTGCCGCGTGGGTCGATCTGAGAGGCGAGGTCACGCTGGGTCAGTGCTAATTGACCTTAGTCAAATTGGCGTTTGTTAGTGACCACCGCCGGATGATGTGGAGGAGGGGAGGAGGAGGAGATAGAGAGAGTGAGAGAGAGAGAGAAAGAGATAGAGAGAGAGAGAGAGAGAGGGAGAGAGAGAGAGAGAGAGAGAGAGAGAGAGAGAGAGAGAGAGAGAGAAGAGAAGAGAGAGAGAGAGCGGGAGAGGAGAGAGAGAGAGAAAGAGAGAGAGAAAAAGGAAAAATTTTCCTAAAAAAAAAACTTGGGGGGGGGTAGGGGGGGTGAAGGGGGGGGGGGGGGGGGGGGGGGGGGGGGGGGGGGGGGGGGGTTGAGGTGGGGGGGGGGGGTGTGGGGGGAAAGAGAAGGGGGGCGGGGGGGATGAGGGGGTTTCAAAGGCAGGGGGGTTTGGTTAAAGGGCCCAAATCACGGGCCAGTGAGAGGTCACTCGTGAGGTCAGGTTAGAGAAGGAGGGGAAGGAGGAGGGTCGGGGCTACCTTTCCTGCTGAGAGAAAGTCGTTTGCTTTTTTTTACCCTGAAAAGGGGTTTTTTAATAGTCATGGTTTTATATATAAAAAAATTTATATATATAAAAAATTTATATATAAAAAAATATTTTAATATATATAAACTTTATAAATATATAAACTTTTTTGTGTAAAATTAAGTGTAGTTTTTAAATTTGTTCGCAACAATTTAAGATTGTCAGTACCCAAGACGCTTAATAATACCGTAAACAACTACCCCGGAATGCGTTATGCCAACAGGGTACAATCGTGGGGAATAGAATTAAATGCAAGGATAAAAAAGAATCTACGAGGAACAAGAGGAACAACAACAACAACGAAAATCAGACCCAAACACATGACCGTTTGTCACAGTGGTACTCCCCCTACCCCCTCCCCCACCCCTACCCCCGCCTCCTATTTGGGGCGAGGTGGTGATGCAGAGTGTAAGTGTGTGTTGGGATTAGCATGATGCGGGCGTGGGCGTATGCATAATGCGTGAATGTGCCCACTCTCTCTCTCTGTTTTTTTCTGTCGCTCTTTCTCTTTTTATTTCTCTTATGCTCTCTCTCTTTCTCTTTTTTGCTCTCCCCCTTTTTTCCCTCCCCTCCCCTTTGTTTTTTGTCTTTCACTCTCCCCTCTCTCTCCCCTTCTCTGCCCTGTCGCATGGCGTGTAGACGGGGGGGGAGGGGGGGGGGGGGTGAAGGGGGGAAACCCGGACCTTACCCCGCCCCATCGATGTTCTCACTAAACCAGCGGGCCCCCCCACCAATCCACTTTCCCCCCCCCCTCCCCCTTTGCCCTGCCCCGCAAAATTTTCAAAACACTCGATTATCTTGCAAGTGAGTGGGAACATCCACATGTGTGTGTCCCACTGCATGATCATATTCACGTACACATATTTTTTTGAGGAAAAAAAAACTATCATTCGCACACACACAAAACATACGTACTATTTCGACCTCATCAGCGTACTGATTCTTAGCAGAGAATCCCATCATGAATGAACTCCAAAGGTTCCCGACTCCATTCAGGTCGACGGATCGCATCGCCGCCGCCGAAGCCGCCGCCGCACTCTCGTATTGAGAGGAAAGGTTGATTGAATTGAGTAAATTGAGTTTTATGATTAACAGTATTATTTTATTATTTTTATATATACGAATACACATATAAGTACATATGTGAGTGTGTGTGTGTGTGTTTATGAATTGATATGTAGACAGTATGTGTATCTGGATATATATATATATATATATATATATATATATATATATATATATATATATATATATATATATATATATATATATATGTATATATATACATATATATATATATATATATATATATATATATATATATATATATATATATATATATATATATATATATATATATATATATATATATATATATATATATATATATATATATATATATATATATATATATATATATATATATATATATATATATATATATATATATATATATATATATATATATATATATATATATATATATATATATATATATATATATATATATATATATATATATATATATATATATATATATATATATATAAATATATATATATATATATATATATATATATATATATATACATATATATATATATATATATATATATATATATATATATATATATATATATATATATATATATATATATATATATATATATATATATATATATATATATATATATATATATATATATATATATATATATATATATATATATATATATATATATATATATATATATATATATATATATATATATATATATATATATATATATATATATATATATATATATATATATATATATATATATATATATATATATATATATATATATATATATATATATATATATATATATATATATATATATATATATATATATATATATATATATATATATATATATATATATATATATATATATATATATATATATATATATATATATATATATATATATATATATATATATATATATATATATATATATATATATATATATATATATATATATATATATATATATATATATATATATATATATATATATATATATATATATATATATATATATATATATATATATATATATATATATATATATATATATATATATATATATATATATATATATATATATATATATATATATATATATATATATATATATATATATATATATATATATATATATATATATATATATATATATATATATATATATATATATATATATATATATATATATATATATATATATATATATATATATATATATATATATATATATATATATATATATATATATATATATATATATATATATATATATATATATATATATATATATATATATATATATATATATATATATATATATATATATATATATATATATATATATATATATATATATATATATATATATATATATATATATATATATATATATATATATATATATATATATATATATATATATATATATATATATATATATATATATATATATATATATATATATATATATATATATATATATATATATATATATATATATATATATATATATATATATATATATATATATATATATATATATATATATATATATATATATATATATATATATATATATATATATATATATATATATATATATATATATATATATATATATATATATATATATATATATATATATACAAAATATCCATGAATTTCTTGGAAGTATCCAGGGAAGTGAACTTAGTCATCTCTTCAAACTCCGTCTTTATCAGCTTATCGCAGCTCTGGGGTTATGATACATCGCTCGTATGACGTGGGGCCCCAACCCCCATCTTAAACCCTCATATGATAATAACCCTCCCCCCCCCTTAAAATGACGCATCAATCACAAATTAGCAGTCGCCTGCATGGTCTAGAATCCGCCACGTGTCCCGCCGATTACCCGCATGTGGGTTTAATCAGTGCACGTGCACGTACGTCTTAATGAAGGGGAAGGCAAGTACAAACACACGCACATATTCGCGTGCACTGTGACCGCACGCTAGCTAAGTAAGCGGACACACACGTGCTGCGAACGGCGTGTGGTCACAGCGAGAGGCAGGCACTCGCAGAACGGCAGATGTTAGACCGCCGCTGTTAATGAAATCAGTGCATGACACACGGTCAGGCACGGACGGTGAAACGGTCAGGCGGGTGTGACACTTACGCACACGCGGCCGCGATTCGCATCCAAACTCGAACTAACAAAACGTCTCCCAAGAGAGGCAAAAGAAAGAGAACATTACAACAGACTCTGCTTGCGATCATCTCGTCTCTCGACCCCCTCCCCCTTCCTCCCTCTCCTACCCCCAAGTACATAAAATGGTGAGTAAATAATGAGGCAGTAAAGTGTGAGTGGCAGGTTGAGCGTGCCCGGCCAGTGTACAGCGGCGGGTGGTCACTGTGACCCACCGTTCACTTTTCTCATTCACACGCTCGAGCCGCATCACTTGTTCCTCGTCCAACCTTCCTCTCGCTTCCTCTTCTGCCTTTTCACTTTTCCATCCAAGATGTGCAATATTTCCTAAAGTCTAGGAGGAATATGCAAGCAAGTTACATGTTGTGTTTCGAGCGAGGTTGCTAAATATGGTTATAGAGATTATAATGTTTCGGAAACCGTAAAGAAAGCGGCAGCTTACAGCAGGTCACCAGACCTGATGTGAAACCATAAACTGATGTACGATGATTTCTGAAATTTAAAAAGGCTGCTATTTTATAAAGCAAAGACGCTTACAC
>NW_028234431.1:14605807-14610807 GCF_977035675.1 Penaeus japonicus
CGTGCAATTGCCGTCCTCGGCTACATATTAGCATGTTTATAACGCTTCCCTTCACGCACTCGTACAGTTTGTCATTCCTTTACGTCATTCTACTCAAATAGAAATAAAACATATAGTTATAAACATCCTCATGTGTATTTATTTTCAAAAATTCATATCACACCTACACACCTACTCTCACACACATAAATCAAGGGAAAGAAAGATAAAAAGAGAGAGAGGGGGGAGGAGCGAGGGGAGAGGAGAGGGATAGCTAGATAGATAGATAGATAGAGAGAGAGAGAGAGAGAGAGAGAGAGATTTGATTTTGAGAGAGAGAGAGAGAAAGAGAGAGAAGGAGATACAGAGAGAGACAGAGAGAGGGAGAGAGATATGCACACGCACGCACGCACTCTCCCACGAATCCCCAGCAGAGTTCGATCGCACAAAATTCCTGGCGGCACCGTCCGTGACTCTCAATTAACCATCAGTAACGAGAAACAACTGACAAATAAGTAATTAGTATCGCCAGCGCCGTCACGCACCCTGGCCTCCCTCCCCCCCTTCCTCGTGCTCCTTGAGAGACCACCGTGGGAGCGTCTTGAAGGACCCACACGGCGTCGGGGAGAAGGGAGGGGAGCTAGAAGGGGGAGGGAGGCGGGGGAGGATATGAGTGGGTGGTAAAGGGCGTGCTGAGAGGGTGCGTGGATAGGCCGAAAAGGGGGGAAGAGGGGAGATGTCTAAGTGGCTTTGCGGTGATGTTGCTAAGTGTCGTCGACGGAGGAGGACTGGGGGAGAGGGGGTAGGGGTAGGGGGAGGAAAAAGGGATGGAGAGGGAACAGTTAAGGGAAGGAGATTTCGAGAGAGGAGGATAGACAAGAAAAGAGATAAACAGATGGTTAGATAGATAAAGAGATAGAAAGATAAATAGATAGATGGGTTGATAGTGAGACCGAGAGTGAGAGAGAGAGTGAGAGAGAAAGAGAGAAAGGGAGAGAGAGAGAGAGAGAGAGAGAGAGAGAGAGAGAGAGAGAGAGAGAGAGAGAGAGAGAGAGAGAGAGAGAGAGAGAGAGAAAGACAGACAGAGAAAGACAGACAAAGACAGTGAGAAAGAAAGAGAACGCAGGTCCTTATAATGATAAAGTTTAATTACGGAATGCCACCGAGCCTGGGGAGGATGCAAAACATGTGCTCCCCCTGGCATACCTCTTGTTACTAGAGTGCCAAACAGAACAAGCAGATCAGTATGCATGGCCCGAGGGAGCGCACATTCTAACCCTCTCTCAAGGCGGGGCGAAGAATGAGGAATAAAAGGCACTTGTATTCCTTCGTGCTTGTAGACATCTGCCGTTTCAGTTGGCTCTTGTGCTGTACTTTGTATCATCCGTCTGAGACTTGTATTTCTTCCTTCACTTTATAGCTTCGGTTGGTAGATAGAATAGTGCTGTTAAATAGAATAAAATTTCATCTTTTGTAATAGATTGCGTACCTTCATCTACTCACGGTAGCATTATTCAAAAGTTTTATTTTTTTTTTACCTTTTATTCATTAATGGATTTATATTTTCGTAAGAAGGAGAGAAGACTGGCATGTACAAATTTAGATGAACTAGGGTGAACTCTCTCTCTCTCTCTCTCTCTGTCTCTCTCTCTCTCTCTCTCTCTCTCTCTCTCTCTCTCTCTCTCTCTCTCTCTCTCTCTCTCTCTCTCTCTCTCTCTCTCTCTCTCTCTCTCTCTCTCTCTCTCTATTTCTTTCTTTCTCTCTTTCTCTCTCTCTCTCTCTCTCTCTATCTATCTATCTATCTCTATCTATCTATCTATCTATCTATCTATCTATCAATCTATCTCTCCAGGTATGGCCAGAAGCATGGGAAGTAGCATAAGAGATTGAAGAGCCGCCGTCATAGAACCCAGAGCGACAATGAAGAAGAGGAAATGAGCGAGAAAGAAGCGAATAAGGAGGAAGAGGAGGACGATAAAGTGAGGGTCAAAGGGTCGTGCGAGGTTCACGACCCGGTAGTTGGTGGCATTGCCACCAACTCCACCTCTCGTTCCTCATCCCCCCTCCAATTCTCTCATCACCCCCCCCCCCCTGCCCTCTAGATGGCAAGGGGGGGGGCGTGGTAGATCAAAGGAAATAAAAGAACAAAACCAGGGAGAGAAATGTGTCTATGACATAAAAGAACAGATGAATTAAATCTTCATTCATTTCTTCGTCATCTTAGTCGAATTCTTATCGCGTCAGTATGACATCATATCTTCTCTTCTGCTCCATCTTTTAACTCCTCACGTCCCTCGCCCCTTCCTTCCCATCACCCACCGTGCCACGCGACGTAATACAAGAAAATAACGTTCACAAGAAGGGGGGGGGCGGTGGGCATTGGGGGAAGGGGGAATCCATTGCCCTCTTGCCCTCTCCCTCCTTCTGCCCCCCCCCCCCCCATCGGCGGAAGGTGCACCCATTTCATTGTCATAAATCACAGGTAATTCCCCTCCCCCTCCCCCCTCCATACACTCTCCCCTCTCCCTCTCCTTCTCCCTCTCCCTCGTTCAACGGGGGAAAAGGGGGGGTGAATACGGTCGGGAGAAAAGTATAAAAAAGATGCATGATAAAAAAGGGGGTAAAGAAAACAGATGAGATTAAAAAAAGAGGAAAGCCAGAGTTTAAAAAGGGAGGGAGTGAGAGTGGAGGGGAAGAGGGGGGGAGGGCAGAGCAGAGGGAGTCACAGATACTTTTTGAACGTGACCTTAAGAGGGTCTGTCACGTTCCCTCCCCCCACCCCATATCCTGACCCCTCCTCCCTCCCCACATTCTTCAAGGGCGCCGGATCCCACACTCCCTTTTGACACGCCCTCATTACCCCCCCCCCCTCCTTTCCCTCCAACCACCCCTCCCTCCCTTCACCCCCCCCCCTCTCAATCTCAGACGCCGACTGTTGCACGTATATTGTTGCGATTTTTTTCCGTTGTGTGTGTGTGTGAAACCAGATTTGCTTTTGACTTTCTTACTTTCCTCTTGACTTCCCTCTTTGTCCGTATCTGTCTTACATTTACTAAATCTCTCTCTCTCTCTCTCTCTCTCTCTCTCTCTCTCTCTCTCTCTCTCTCTCTCTCTCTCTCTCTCTCTCTCTCTCTCTCTTTCTCTCGCTCTCTCTCCTTTCTCTACCTCTCTCTCACCCTCTCTCTTTCTCTCTCTCGTCTCACTCTCCCTCTCTCCCTCTCTCACTTTCTCTCTCTCTCTCTCTCTCTCCTCTCTCGAAGAGCTTCTCCTCTCCTCTCTCAACTCTCTCTCTCCTCCTCTCTTCTTCCTCTCCCTCTCTCCTCTCTCCTTCCTACTCACTCTTCTTCTTCTGCTCTTCTTCTCGCTCCTCCCGCCCGTGCTCCCTCGCCCTTCAGCACGGTCGCCTCCCGCTCCCACGCACCGTTCCCACGCGGGTGCAGAGCGCGGCCGCATCGCAAGAAGAATGTCTCGGAGGCGCTGTTACTCCGTCTTGCTCGAGTTGGTGGAACGTGTGACCGCATGGGAGTTCACGAGCGCTTGCACAAATGGAAGGTACGCACGCAAAACTACAAAGCACACGTATAAAATTATAAGCGCTGGCAAAATTACAGGCACTCGGGCACATACATGCAATCGTTCATAGAAAAAGCTATAGGACACGTCTACATAAACGCACACAGACACCCGATCAAGCACAAACATACGCATGCACGCAAGCATTCGCTAATTGGCAGTTTCCCGGCAATTGAGCGCGTGAGCGATACCTGCCTGCCAGCGCCGACGGGGCAATCAACAGGTGCCCCGCGGCTGCCAAGGATCAGGAGGGCGGAGGCGGCAGGGCTCGACCGACGGTATTGTGGTGGCGGGCGGCGGGGTGCGGGCGTGAGGGCGGGGAAGAAGGGGGAGGGCTGCGGAGGGAGGAGGTGGAGGAGAAAGGGGGAGAAGGCCGGGAGGGGGCAATGGGGAGGACCAAAGGGGGAGGGGAAGGGGGAGGAAACAGGAGAAAAGGCCGCTTGCCTCGCACACTTCCTGGTGGAGAGGCGTGGGAACTCACCTGTGCTCCTCCGCCTCGGCGTCGCTGCTCCCACACACCCTTCCTCCTCCTTCTTATTCTTATTCTCATTCGTCTTCTTCTTTTCGCATCCTTCTTTTTCTTCTTCTTCTTCCTCTCCTTCTCCTTCTTTCTTCTTCTCCTTCTTCTTTTTTCCGCTCCTCCTCCTCCTCTTCCTCCTCCTTCTCCTCTTCCTAATCCTCCTCCTCCTCTTCCTCTTCCTCCTCCTCCACCTCCTTCTCCTCTTCCTCTTCCTCTATCGTCTCCTCCTCCCCTACCTCCATAGCCTCCTCCTCCTCTTCTACCTCTTCCTCAGTCGTCTCCTCCTCCTACTTCTTCTATTTCTTCTTCTTCTCCTCCTCCCCCTCTTCCTCTTCCTTCTCCTCCCTAATCCACCTCTTTCCCCTCCTCATCTTTCTCTTCCCCCTTCTCCTCCTCTTCTTCCTCCTCCTCCATCTCCACCTCCTCCTTCTCCTATCAGTATAAAATGTGCAATTAGAATATGTACCTGTTCTTATATCTAGTATACATCTAGATAGTTCTAGAATAGTTATATCAATCTTTTGCCATATCATTATCATCAATATATTTACTATTTTTCTTCCTTTTCTTAATGCCAGTAATAAGGTAACTTGCAGCCTCATGTATTGTAGTGTCGGGAAAAAATACAGTTTGATATGATCTCTTAAGATTATTTCCAGTTTCAAGGCTAATAATGTCGTTTCCTTTTTATGAATTTCCTGAATTTTAATTTCTTTGTTATTCGTTACCCAGCAAGAGAGAGCGAGATAAAAAGGGAGAGGGAGAGGGAGATGGGGTGGGAGAGGGAGAGAGAGAGGGGATGGGAGAGGGAGAGAGAAGGGAGATAGTCAGGAGAGGGACTGGCAGAGGGACATATGTATATATATATATATATATATATATATATATATATTAATATAATATATATATATAATAAATATATACAATA
>NW_028234431.1:14618307-14620807 GCF_977035675.1 Penaeus japonicus
GGAGTAGAGAGGAGAGAGAGAGAACCAGAGAGAGGAGAAGAGAGAGAGACAACAGACAGACCAGACCGAAAAGAGGAGGAGAGAGAGGGAGAGAAGAGAGGAGAGAAGAGAAGGAGAGAGAGAGAGGAGAGAAGAGAAGGGAAGAGAAGAGGAAAGGAGGAGAGATAGGAGAGAAAGAGAGAGATAGAGAGAGAGAGCAGAGAACGACAAGAGACAGAGAAGTGAAGAGAGAGAGAGAGAGAGAGAGAGAGAGAGGAGAGAGCGCGGAGAAGACAGAGAGGGAGGAGGGAGAAGAGAGAGAGGAGAGAGAGAGAGAAAGAAACGAGAAAGAAAACTAGAGAAAGAAGGAGAGAGAGAGAGAGACAACCAGATAGAGGAGAGACACCAAAGACAGACCGGCAGTAGAGGAGAGAGTAGAGAAGAGGAGGAGATAGGAGCAGGAGAAGAGAGAAGCGACGCGCGCGCGGCGGAAGGCGCGCGCGCGCTGAGCTCGCGCGGCTCTGCCTGCCTGTCTCGCTATGGGCGAGGAGCCAGCGTGGAGGCGCGATACCTGAGAGGGGAGCGTGAGCGAGCCCGCGTCGCGACGGGGACGATCCTAGACAGCGCGAGAGGGCCAGGTATCTCGCGCGCGGCGATGCGCCCGCGGCGGCAGCGTACTCGAGGGTGCAGACGCGCCCCCCGGCGCCCTTGACTGCGCCCCCCCCCACACCCGGTCCGATTCTGTCGCGAGCATCGCGGATCGTCGGCATCTGCTCTGCGCGAGCGTAGCTCTACGCGCTCGCGCGCTCGCTGGTCGTCGCTGCTCGTCGTCCCCTCTCATGCGCTTACGAGCTCGCCGACCTCGCCTGCCCCAGCGGACTCTCGCGCCCCTCCCCCCCAGAAGCGAGCTCAAATACCGAGGCGTGAAGGAGAGAAGAGAGATATGACGGACGAGCGCAGAGAGCGAATCGTGGCGGCTGCATCGCTCGGCCGGCGGATTATCGCGCGGCAGCGCTCGCGATCTCCGACATCGCGCGCTCGTATCTCGCTCATCTTCGGCAGCGCGTCGGTTTGCGCTGCCCTTACATATCGCTCGAGAGCGAGCAGACAGACACGCGAGGCAGACCTAACAGCCCTATGAGCGACGCGAGCCCAACCGTCACGACAGAAGCCTCGCAGAACAAGACCAGACCAGGAGCAGAGCGCGCCCAAGCTAGCGAGCGGAGTGGCGACAGCAAGAGAACGCTAGAGACTCTTAGTTACTGCAATTTCTAAAATGTATTCAATGAAGAAACCAGATTTTGGGCAAAAATACGGGGTTCGCTCTTTCTCTTTCCCCTCCTCTCTCTCCTCTCCCATCCTCTCCCTCTCCCTCCTCTCTCTCCATCCTCCTCTCTCTCTCTCCATTTTTTCTTTCACATCTCTCTCATCTCTTCTCGTCTCCTTCCCATCCCCCCCCCCCCCTCCCCCCCCCACCCCTTCCCCCCACCCCCCTTCCCGGAGGTTTTTTTTTTTCCCTCTGTGTCAATATTTTCTCGTGCTCATGTGAGCGTGTTGAATTTCATCGCCTTTTTAAACTCTCTTGCTTATCTTAAACGTGAATTTAACATGTTTTGATGGCAGATAGTGAGTTGGCCGCTGACGCGCAACTTATGCTTAGGTCATCATGGAAAGAAAATTGAAAACACAACCTTAAAAATCGCTTTGGTGAAGAAGGGTTATCTATCTGAATGTCCACCTAATTATCTAGATATCTATATGCGAGAGAGAGAGAGAGAGAGAGAGTGTGTGTGTGTGTGTGTGTGTGTGTGTGTGTGTGTGTGTGTGTGTGTGTGTGTGTGTTTGTGTGTGTGTGTGTGTGTGTGTACACCCAGTCAAGTCCTTAGAACATATGTATATATATATATATATATATATATATATATATATATATATATATATATATATATATACCTGTATAACCAGTTGAATGTTTTGTGATTACCTGATCTGTCTCCTGTTCGATAGAGAATAAGGCCATGAAAATGAACAAAATGAACTTAATATTTTTAGTATATCGATTACGTCAATGTCTCAGTGAGACCCTCTATATTACTCAGATATTTTTTACATCACGCAAATGCGACTAATATTCCCTACAAAAATCCCTAATAGTTGCATCGAAAATCGACACCTGGTACTATCGAAAATCCCCGAATGTCAAAGGGCGAAATTGACTTCTCTTTAGTTCGGCCGGCGCCCGCGAGGTGGCAGCAGCTCTCGGGACGGCCACACGCGCCCCCAGCGGCCACGTGGAGGAGGTCCGCCCAACGCACTTCTGGCGCGGGTCCGACCTCGGGCTACGGGCCGCGCTCTTTATTTATTTACAATTACCTCGTCTTGGCGGCGGCTCTCAGTCGATGCTTGATTATTGTTTATAGGTTTTTGTTAATGATGGAGTCTCGTTTGTTTGGTCGTTTGGAATTTATGTAATTATTATTTGGCGCGTCGTATATATGCGTTTTTTAATCATTGCTTATGA
>NW_028234431.1:14643307-14652291 GCF_977035675.1 Penaeus japonicus
GGTGGGCGCAGGGGGGGGGGGGGGTTACTGGTGGTCCAATTAAATCCTAACCACCACCTCCATCTTCGGTCGTCCCCCTCCCCCCTCCCCCTCCCCCTCCCCTCGATGGCCTGTCGGTGCCCTCGGGGTCGTAGCTCACAGGCGCGTTCTCAGGGTGGCGATGCCCCCGGGCGACGCACTCGCCTTCAGGTGCGTGGCCGTCCGTCCGTCCCTGTGTGAGTGAGTGAGTGAGTGTGTGTGTGTGTGTGTGTGTGTGTGTGTGTGTGTGTGTGTGTGTGTGTGTGTGTGTGTGTGTGTGTTTATCTCTCTCTCCCTCTCTTGCTCTCCCTCTGTCCTCTCTCTCTCTATCTATCTATCTCTCTATCTCTCTCTTTCTTTCTCTAACTCTCTCTTTCTCACTCTCTCTCTCTCTCTCTCTCTCTCTCTCTCTCTCTCTCTCTCTCTCTCTCTCTCTCTCTCTCTCTCTCTCTCTCTCTCTCTTTCTCTCTCTCTCATATAAACATATCAAAATCAAAATCAATCTCTCTCTCTCACCCCCTCTTCTCATTTCCTCTCTTTCCCTTTCTCCTTCCGTATCTTCTCTTTATCTTCCTATTTCTAAGAACTCGTCTAACTGTCACGTGTGGTTGCAGCCGTGCATATATAAAGTGGCGTGCACGTGTCTATGCAATCCTATCCTCGCCATTATGCAAAAGGCGTTTATGCACAAACACACAGCGTCCAGCGAGGAATGCGCAGCCAAGGAGAGTCCAAGCGTAATTCATATTGATTTCCACATAACCTACTGGGAGAAGCGCGAGGCAGGGGGGAGGGGCAGGGGGGCGGGGCAGGTGAGACAGGTGAGGTGTGGGAAAATGTCAGCTTCAGGTAAGCAAGGATGTAAAAATGGCGTCGAGGAAGAGAGGTGCGAGGAGGGTGGTCCGCGTGTCGTAGGGTAGGGAAGGGTATAGGGTGGAAGGGAGGGGAGGGGGAGGGGGTATCGGTAGTAGTTGTGAGGGGTGGGGGGTGATAAGAGGTGATGGAGGTCGTGTGAAGTCCCCCCTGGCCAGGGTCCAGGCGGGAGGGAAGGAGGAGGGGGTGGGGGGGGAGGGGGAAGTGGTCCTCGTGCGACGTTTCTCAGGAGTTACATGAAGGATCTCCCCCCTCCCCCTGACACCCACCCTCCCCATCGCTGACATGGCCACTGTTGCTGTCTTGCCTTTGTGACGGCGCCCCCTCCGGTCCTCCCCTCCCCCTTTCCCCCTTCTACCCCCCTCCTTTCTATCCATCCCCCTTCACCCCATCCCCTCGGCCGTCAGCAGCCCCCTCTCGTGAGACCCGCGACGCCACCCTATCATCTTCCGAAGGAGGGGGAAGCGACACTCCCCTCTGACCACGGGGAAGGGTCAGCCTGTCCCTCCGCTGTGCATAATTGACTCGCCTTCGCCAATGACTAAGGTTTATTCCCTCTCCCTTTTCTCCTTCGCTGCAATTCATTTTCTCTTTCTCTCTCTCTCTCTCGCTCTCTGTCTGTGTCTGTCTCTTTCTCTGTCTCTATTTCTGTCTTTATCTCTGTCTCTGTGTTTGTCTCTGTCTCTGCCTCCATCTCTGTATATTTCTCTCTCTCTGTCTCTTTCTCTGTATCTGTCTGCCTCTGCCTCTATCTCTGTCTCTTTCACTTTTTCTGTCTCTGTCTCTGTCTCTGCCTTTGTCTCTGTCACTGCCCTTGTCTCTTTACACACACACACTCTCTCTCTCTCTCTCTCTCTCTCTCTCTCTCTCTCTCTCTCTCTCTCTCTCTCTCTCTCTCTCTCTCTCTCTCTCTCTCTCTCTCTCTCTCTCTCTCTCACTCTCTCTCTCTGTATCCCTGTCTTTCTCTTTCTTTCATTCTCTCTCTCTCTCTCTCTCTCTCTCTCTCTCTCTCTCTCTCTCTCTCTCTCTCTCTCTCTCTCTCTCTCTCTCTCTCTCTCTCTCTCTCTCTCTCTCTCTCTCACTCTCTCTCTCTCTCTCCCGCTCAATATCTATCTATTAACTGTCTACTTTTTGTGTGCTCCTCTCTATATATTGTTTCTACGTAACTATCTATCGATTTTTCTGTCTTTCTGCCTATCCATCTGTCTATCTGTATATTCGTCCATCCATCTTCTATCTATCACTTCCCTGACTTTCTCTCCTATCCTCCCACGCTCCCCATTTCCCTCTCCTTGTCTCATCCCCCTCCCCCCTCCCCTTGGGGTTAAATAACGATCATATAGTTAGCCCAAAATTAGCTTGTTCTTGAAGCACATCCTTTTTTCTTTTTTTAACGGATTTAACGTATAAGGAATGGAAAGGAAAGGACAATAGGAAGAGGGACCGAATAAACTGATAGATATAGCGGTGCATCGTCGTTCTGTGTTATTTTATTTTATTTTTTTCTTCCTTTCTTTTTGAGGCGAAGATGCACTCCAGAGGAAGGTGACGGTTGGTGGAACGCAGCAGGATGATAATTATTTTATCTATTTATCATACAAGCTGTCAATTGATTATCACAGAGTTATCACTGCCGACTTGCATCTCCGCCTTGATAAAGATTTAAAAAAAATTGTGTCTCCTGTAGTATGGTTGTTCTAGGCATTTGCAGGAATAAGAAAATAGTAAGGAGGATCAAGAGGAGAGGAAGCAGAAATAGAAAGAGAGGAAGGGAAAAATAAAGGACTTGCAGCAATTGCAACAAGAGGATAATGGAAGAAGAAAGAAATGCATGATGATAACGCTGATGACGCGTGAAAAAAATAAATAAATAAAATAAATGTAAACCGACAGCAACAAAAACAAGACTAAAATATCTTTAATGAGACTTTTTCATTGTGAAGTGAGAAAAGAGACAAGGCAACAAATAACAGCTAAATAAACATACAAACACATTACATTGTACCCACATGTTTGGCAAAACGCAAAAAGAATCCACATCGCTTACATAAAGACGTCGTGTTTGTTCCATTTACAGCCCCCCCCCCCACTCCCACACCACGGGGAGGGGCAATTAAGACCGTCTCCGCTTTAGCACACATGTTAATAGAACAACTAATTAAGTTCGTTTATCCGTCGTCCTTATAAGTCAAACATCGCGTCATGGCGCCATGTTTCTCGTTCTCAAAACAGCTGACAGTCGAGAAGCGCAAGTGATGTGAATTTCAGTCGATGAAGCAAGAAGTGACTTCGCGGCGGCTTTACTCTCTTTTGTCGCCTCGTGACATCAATTTCCGCTTAGGAATGCATTTGTGTGTGCGTGCGTGCGTGCTTGTGTGTGTGTGTGTTTGGTTGTGTGTGTGTGTGTGTGTGTGTGTGCGTGCGTGCGTGCGTGCTTGTGTGTGTGTGTGTGCGTGCGTGCGTGCGTGCTTGTGTGTGTGTGTGTGTGCGCTTGTGTGTGTGTGTGTGCTTGTGTGTGTGTGTGTGCTTATGTGTGTGTGTTTGTTTGTGTGTGTGTGTGTGTGTGTGTGCTTGTGTGTGTGTGTTTGTTTGTGTGTGTGTGTGTGTGTGTGTGTGTGTGTGTGTGTGTGTGTGTGTGTGTGTGTGTAGTTGCCTGTGTATGCCGCTGTCTAAGTGCCAGTGTGTGGGTGTCTATAAACTAGAATATACTCCATTTAAATTGGTAATTTGGGTTTAATTTAAACGGGTCTAACCGGTTTGCTAGCTTCCTTATTAGCAATTTTGATAAAGAAACTAAGTCAAATTTTAGCCTAAAGGAATCATCTTAGACTATTATAACTGAATTCTCTCTCTCTCTCTCTCTCTCTCTCTCTCTCTCTCTCTCTCTCTCTCTCTCTCTCTCTCTCTCTCTCTCTTTCTCCCCTTCCTCTCTCTCTATCTATCTCGTCTCTCTCTCTCTCTCTCTCTCTCTCTCTCTCTCTCTCTCTCTCTCTCTCTCTCTCTCTCTCTCTCTCTCTCTCTCTCTCTCTCTCTCTCTCTCTCTCTCTCTCTCTCTCTCTCTCTCTCTCTTCTCTCTCCCCCCTCTCTCTCTGTATGTTTCTTCCTCTCTCTGTCTATTTGTCTGTCTATCTATCTTTTTCACACTCTCCCTTACACTTGCTCTTTACCTCTCTTTCGTTCTCCACTCTCTCCAACTCCAACTCAAAATTCCCACTCCACTTCTCCCATTTCCACTCCCTCTCTCTCTCTTTCTCCTCCTTCTCCCTCCCCCTCTCCTTCTCCTTCTCCTTTTCCCTCTCTTTCTCCCTCTCCCTCTCCCATTCCTACTCCCTCTCCCACTCCTACTCCCTCTCCCTCTCCCTCTCCCTCTCCCTCTCCCTCTCCCTCTCCCTCTCCCTCTCCCTCTCCCTCTCCCTCTCCCTCTCCCTCTCCCTCTCCCTCTCCCAATCCTATTCTCTCTCCCTCTCCCTCTCCTTCTTCTTCTCCCTCTTCCTCTCCCTCTCCTTCTCCCCCTCCCTCTCCCTCTCCTTCTCCTTCCTCTCCCTCTCCTTCTCCTTCTCCCTCTCTCTCCCTCTCCCTCTCCCTCTTCCTCCCCCTCTCCCTCTCTTTCTCTCTTCCCCCTCCCTCTTCCTCTCCCCCTCCCTCTCCCTCTCCCTCTCCCTCTCCCTCTCCCTCTCCCTCTCCTTCTCCCCCTCCCTCTCCCTCTCCCTACCTGCCTGAAGGGCAAGCTCAGCACGTTTCCCACACGTCGCCATCGCTCCGATCTGGAGTTAATTGGTTTAACGGAAATCTGTGTGTGTGACCAGCGACATCTGTGGGTTCAGTTTAGCCTCCCACGATTATGAGCTTTAATTTCCTTTTTTTTATAGGACTCGGTGTCGGCGACGAAGAGGTGAAGGGGGCACTGGGGGGGGGGCACTCGGGACACTGGGTAGGTATTTAGGAGAGGGTAGTTTCTATTAAGAGATTGCTCTTGATTCACGGTCGGTATATTTGTCTGTGTGTTTGTTTGTTTTTTGTTTCTGTTTTTTTTGTTTTCTGTCTGCCTCTTCAGCTTCTGGTTGTGTTACGTAGGAGTTGTTATTTTGGTGTCTCCGAATATGGTAATCTGGATGTTTTTTTTTTAATTAAACATTGGTTTGTGACTCGGTGCATGTACTTACATTTTCATGTAGATGAAGGAATTTAGTGTTTTCTGCATATGTGTACAAACGCATGAACACGTGCATGGACAATTTTTTGTGTGTAATACAGTATGTGGTTGTGTGTGTGTGTGTGTGTGTGTGTGAATGCACGTGTTTACCAATAGATCAGCTGTGGTGAGAAAGGGGGAAAAGGATGGGATGGGGGGGGGGGGGTCAAGGGGCGCATCAGCTGGGCCACGGGAGGAGGAGAAGAAGGAGGAGGAGGAGGAGGAGCATCGCCTAAGGGCTCAAGGGTCGTGGGAACAGCTCTCGGAACATCACGTCTGCCCCTTCAGGAGTGATCTACCTCGGTTATAAAATCATTTTCTTGGGACCTTCTGGGAAGGAGGGGGGGGGGGGAAGAGGGATGGCAAAAAGGGGTGGGGAGGAGGGAAGAAAAGGGGAGAAGGATAAGTGATAAATGACAGGTGAGCGGACGGTTGAGAAGAAGGATGGAAGAATGGATGGATGGGAATGGAAGCGGCGGAGGAGTCTTGGGGGTCTTGCATAACGAAGGATGGAAAGAAACGGAAAAAAAAAGAAATCCACGAAGAAATGAAGGGCGAAAGAGAGACAACGAGAAGAAGATGAAGATGACGATGAGGGAAGAGAGACGAGAAGAAAACAAGAAGAAGAAGAAGAGAGATACAACAAGAACAGGGCGAAGATGAGAGCGAAGAGATTGAAGAATATGAAGCTCAAGGAGAAAGTGTCCTTCGAGTGTCCTTGATCCCCTCATTCGTAGTGTTAAGGAGAGAAAAGAGTGAAGAGGGAAAATGGAAGGCGAAAAGAAAGAGGGAGAAGAGAGAAAATCAGTCTAAATGTAAGACGGAAAAGAATCCGAGTATGAAGGGAAAGAGAGAAGTGAAAAAGCAGAATGAAAAGTCGAGAGAAAGAAAGAAGGAAAGAAAAGGTTGATTGGAGAGAGAAGAAGAACAAAAATGATAATGAAATAAAGAGAAGATAAAAAGAATAGGGAATAACAAAAAGGTTAAAAAGGGAAAAAAAAAAAAAAATAGTGTAATAGAAGAAGAGGAAAAATAAGTAGAAGAAGAAAGGAAGAATAGGTAGAAGAAGAGACAGAGAGAAGCAAAAGGAGAACCAGAATAACAAGAACAATATCAGTAGGGAAGAACAAGGACTAGTTGCAATTAGAGTAACAACAACGCTGACGAAGAAAAAGAGGCAGTGACCGACGAAGGAGACTTTGAGAAGAGTGCCTATTGAGTCCTCCCACTGCCCCCCCCCCCCTCCCTCTCTCTCTCTATCTCTCTCTCTCTATCTTTCTCGCTGATAATGTCATTGATGTGCAGATATTACCCCCCCCCCCTACTTCTTGCCCCCATTTACCAGACAATCGCTCGTTCCCTCAGATCAGCGCATCCTACGGCGCGTTTGTGCGGTACCAGCCTCCACGTCTTCTTTTCCGCTTCATTTTGCCCTCCTCTTCCTCTTCTTCTTCTTCTTCTCCCTCTCCTGCTTCCTCTTCTTCTTCTCCCTCTCCTGCTTCCTCCTCTTCTCCCCCCATTCCGTCTTCTTCTTCTTTTCTTCTCTCTGCTCTTCTGCATCTTCCTCTCCCACTTCTTCTTACTCATCCTCCTCAAATTTCTTTCTCTTCCCCTTCTCCTGTTCCTCCTCGTCCTCCTCCCAGTCGCCGTCCTCGTCCTCGTCTTCTTCCACCTCCACCTCCTCCCCTCCTCCTCCTCCTCCCTCCTACCCCCCTCCCCCTCCCTCCCAGCCTCCTCGGCAGACAGTGGGAAACCTCGCCGCCGCCTCCGCCGGACCGCATGACGGCGAGACGTGAGAGCGCGTCTGGCGTGGCGTGAGTGCGAGAACGGCGCGCGGAATTGGGATAATGACGGAGGCATTACTTGAGAGGTTCCTGTGCGGAAATTGCGGCGGATTCACGTGCGCACGAAGGGATGCACGCGCGTGGGAACACTTGCGCCGACGCACACTCACGTCCGCGCGAGGAGACAGTTACGTGTGAGGAAAGAGAGAAGGGGATACTGATAATTAAATACATGTAGAGAAAGTGAGAGGAGAAATATGGAAAGATGATGGGAGAGAGGGAGGGAGGGAGGGAGGGAAAGAGAAAGAGAGAGAGAAAGAGAGAGAGAGAGAGAGAGAGAGAGAGAGAGAGAGAGAGAGAGAGAGAGAGAGAGAGAGAGAGAGAGAGAGAGAGAGAGAGAGAGAGAGAGAGAGAGAGAGAGAGAGAGAGAGAGAGAGAGAGAGAGAGAGTGTGTGTGTGTGTGTAAGTGAGTGAGAGAGAGAGAGAGAGCGCTAGAGAGAAAGCGACAAACAGACAGACAGAGAACGAGTCCAGTGGTGCCTAACTGTCGGCCAGGGGCGGCGAGCGAACCTGAGCGTCGCCGACCCTCCCGCAGGAGATCCGAGGGGCCGCGTCGGGCACACGCCCCCGAGGGCATCTCGCCCGGTAGCCACACCCGGACCGTGGGAGTGTTCCTGCCGCACCGCCCGACGCTAGCTGCTCCCGGGGGTGGGGATGGGGGGATGGGAGTGGTAGGAGGAAAAACGGAGGAATGGGAAGAGGAGAAAGAGGTGAAGAGGAAAACTAGGAGAGAGAGAGGAAAGGTGAGAGGGCGGAGATCAAAAGAAGAAATAAAAGAAAGAGGAGAGAAACGGAAAAGAGGAGAAAGAATCCACAGAGAAGAGAAGAAAGGAAGAGGAGACGAGAATGTAAATTAAGAACAGTGAGTTAAAGGGAAAGAAAAAACGATTGAATATTCAAGAACCAAATCGCACCTTCCAACCCCCGAAGTCTCCCCCCCTCTCTCCCCCCCCCCCTCTCCCTCTCTCCCCCCCCCCCCCCCCCCCCCCCCCCTTACCCCCGAACCCCCAACCCCCTGGAGGATGCCCTGTATCATCACTAGCACAAGATGAGCCCGCCCCTTCACCTCCCCCTCCCCCCCTCCCCCTTCTCCTCTCACACACCGCCTGGGAAAACTCTCTCAGGAGGAGGGAAGGCAACTTATCTCCCCCTCCCCCCCTCCTCCTCCTCCTCCTGCCTTCCCTGAGGTTACGGAGGCCATGTCCAGGTGTTGGGAGCTGTAGGGGGATTGGGAAGAGCAAAACACGATTCTTTTTTTTCATCTCTTCGGTTGCACAAGAAAATGGCGGACTGAGTTCGTTTACTAAAGAAAGCGGAGGTCTCTTTAAGATGCGCTTTATACATCCCGTTTCAGATGCTATTTCCGAAAACGAGAAGAGTGACAGCGTCGTTAAAAGCGGTAATAGCAGTAGGCTCCCATTCCCTCGGCGAAAAAAAGCTCGAAATGCGCCCGAAATGGAAGCGAAACGGCCTCGGATGCCCAGGAAGGCCGCTGCGATAATGAAGCGAAGGCGAATTGTGTAATTAAGGCTGAGGGGAGGGGGGGAGGCCTCCCCGTTCCTTCTCCCTGGGCGGCCACCTGGGGAGAGCGGACATAAACTTGCCCACGCCCCCGAACTACTCCTCGCCGCCCGTGGGAGCAGCGCCTTCTGTGCAGTCAGGTGGCCACGGGCGCAGCCAGGTGTTTATGGGCATCCAACAACTGGCCTCTTGTGTTCAAACAGGGGGTTTAGCGCAGCAGGTGGATTGCTAGATGTCACACAGATGAAACTTCTGACTAAGTTTTCGTAAGTGACACGTTTGTGTCAAGTAGGTAGTCAGACGCGCCAGTTCTTTATGAAATTGAATTATGTTCCCTAGTAACCGCTGGCTGCGCTCGTCTATTGCAATTTTACGGTGTTCTCACAAGCAATTTAATGTAACATGTAGCTCGTTCTTTCTCCTCTTCGTTCATATCTTCCCCTTTTTGTTTCTTATTCGGTTCCGTCGAATGTCCTTTCTTCTACCATCCTCACTGTGTCCTTGTTTCGTCGCCAACCTTACCGTATTTTCTTCCC
>NW_028234431.1:14674891-14679891 GCF_977035675.1 Penaeus japonicus
GAAGGAGGAGAAATAGGAGGAAAAACAGGAGGAGGAGAAGAGGGACAGGAGAATGGGAGGAAGATGGAAAAGGAAGCTTTTCTGTCGTCTTTGTGGGTTTGACGTAGCAAGTCTTCGCTTCATAGTCCTTTTGTACTTTTTTATCATTGTTGTCTCTTTTCTCCTCCTCTTCCTTATCCACCTTCTTTTTTTTTACTTCTCATTCCCCTGTTTCTTCTTCGTCAATCTCTCATTCTATTTATATATCTCCATCTCAATTTATCTCTCTTTCTATCTCCTCCGAATTCCTCTTTCTCAATTCTTTTTCCCTTTGTCTCTCCCCCATTCATCCCTCCCCTCCTCTTGCTCCCTTCCCTCAGTCCATCATGCCCATCATTCCCCTCCCCATCCCTCATCCCTCCCTCCCCCTCGTCCCCAATTCTCAATCTCATCCTGTCCTCCTCCCCTTCTCCATTCCGACCCCCCTTCCCATCCCTATTTCTATCCCTCCCCCACCCCCGCTGTTTCCTCCTCTCCATCTCTTAAGTCCTTCTATTCCTCCCTCAGTCCTTATCTTTTCTCCCTCCCCCCCTCCCCCTCCTCTTATCTCCCATCCCCTCCCCTCCCTCTCCCTTCTCCCTTTTCCCTTCCTCTCCCTTCTCCCTTCTCCCTTCTCCCTTCTTCCCTCCCCCTCTCCCGACCACCACCTCCGCCCGCCAGCACCCAGCGCGCCCATCTGCTCGCGCCCCTAAATCGCCAAGACCCGTCACCAACGTCTTACACATCACCATGTACATCTTCCTCCATAAACATCTGCTCCCTGAACACGTCATCAAAGACCCCTGCGGATCCCCTGCATCTGTTGCAAAGGGAGGGGGATGCGGGTGGAGGGGAGGGAGGGATAGAGGGATAGAGGGATGATGGACTTGGGTGCGGGGAAGGGGAGAGAGGAGGTGGGGGAAGAGGGAGAGGGATGTGGGGGGTAAGGGGGAGGGGGTAGGTTTTCCGTCATCACTCTTACGTTCGGGGAGTTGATAGGATAATGATTGTGATGGCTGTGACACGAATTGCTGCTGCTGTTGTAGTGCTTTCATCATAATTGTTAGTATCATTATCATTATCAGTACTATCATTATTGTTATCATTATTACCATTAATATTACCATCACAATTATCGTCAACATTATCATCAGCTATCATTAGATTCATGATTATGATTACCATTGTTATTATTATTGTTATTGTTGTTATCATCACCATTGTTGTTATTGATTTTATTATAATCCTTATTGCTGTTATTGTTATTATTGCCATCATCATTATCATTATCATAATTATTGTTGTTATTGTCATCACTATTACTGTTATTCTTATCAATATCCGTATCATCATTATAATTTTTATCATTATCATTAATGTTATTTTCATTGATACTGTCATTATTTATATTAAGCTTATTATCAACGATGGTGTTATTATTATAATCATGATCATTATTATTTCTACTATTATCTTTTTTATTATCATTACAAGGATTATTAGCATTAGCATTTGTTCCTCTTGCTCCTCCTCCTCCTCTTATTAGTATTGTTAACAAATCCATATTCACACAATTGTTATTACCATCATTATTACTATCATTATCGTATTTATTAATGATAATAAATACGATGATAATGACAATCACTGTTATTAGAATCATGAAACAGTACTACAAATAATAGATAACAGATAAAAAAATAAGAGGAAATAGGAATCCCAATCACACGCATCTCCACACAGAAACAAACACACGAGACTTGCATGTATACAAACCCACCACGCCCTTAAACACCCCTCTACCCCCCTCCCTCCCTCCCTATCCCCCGACGCCCACCCTTTACGAGGCGCCCCTCTCCTTTGCCCCCGACCACGGTGTCTGTCACCCTGCATCCTTCTCCCTCCCTCCCACGCCCATCTCCTCGACATCACTCCCCTACGCCCACCTCCTTCCCTCACGCCCTTCTCCCTTTCTCCCCCTGCACTCATTCACCCTCCCTTCCCTAAATTCCCTCCCCCTGCACTCATTCACCCTCCCTTCCCTAAATTCCCTCCCCCTCTCACCCTACGCTCTTCTCCCCTCCCCTCCTCCCCCTCCCTCCAGCCTTCTCCCTCCCTCACGCCCTTCTCCCCTCCCCCCTACACTTCCTCGCCCTTCCCCTCTACGCCCTTTTCACCCCCCCCCCCTTCGCTCCCCTACACTCCCCCTTCCCTCACCCTCCACCCTTCCACGCCCGAGCTATCTCTCGCGATGATCACAGAGACAGAGACTAATGAGGAGTTAACGTGACTCTATCACCGGCTGATCTTATCCTCCCAGCGCCCTCGCCCCCGACGGGCGTGCGGACGTACATACAGAGATACCTCGAAGGATTTTGTTTGTGCCTGTGTGTGTAGTAATAAAAGTATCTACATAAACACACGTATATATACAAATGCATACGCACTCATACTCACATGCGCGAACACATACTCATGCATGCGCGCATATTAACACACACAGACATACTGACACACTCACACACATACTCACTCACACACACACACACACACACACACACACACACACACACACACACACACACACATACACACACACATTTAAAATACATAAACCTAGACCCTCTGCCACCACGCCTGCCTCCCTCTCCTTCCGCCACCCATCAAAGCACACTTACATCCTATTCCCGCCCACGGCTTCCCTATATGTAGTCCAGACCTCCGCCCACACGCCCATAACAGCGCGACCGGTCCTTCGGTGCTTTCTTTCGTTCTTTTCTTTATCTCTTTCTCTTCTTCATTCTTTCGCTCTTTCTTTCTTATTGATTTTCCTGTTTACGTGTTTATCATAATGGTATTTGTTATTATTGTCATGTATCTATTGCTGTTGCTTTCATCATCATTTTTTATTACTTTATAATTCACTATCATTCATCACCATCATCGTTATCATCACCTCCAATAGAATCATCATCGCCATTCTCTACTCTTATCTCCTCCCTCCCCTTCTCCCCCTTCCCTCCCCCAATACCCCACCCACCCCCCGCTTCCCCCTCGCCTCCCCCCACTTTGCGGGAAGAGTCGTTCGAGGCTTCACCAGGAAGAGGGAAATTTACCCCAAAAGTCCTTTTTTGTTGGTGTGGGGGCGGGGGATGGGGGCGGGGAGCGGAGGAGAAAGGAGGTGGATAGGACACACGGAGAAAGGAGAGAAGAGAGAGACAAGAAGGATAGGAGAAGACCCTCGATGATAATTAAAAAAAAAACAATATTTATAAGAATGATAATGATAATGTTAATAACGGTAATAGAAATATGATAACAATAAGAAGGATGATGATAAATATGATAACAATAAGAATGATGATGATAATTATCCACCAAAATCGTTTGCGATAATGATATATACATAAAGAAAAAATGTGCTATTCTTAATCATAAAAAATAATTGTGAAAAAAAATTAATAGAGAATAAAAGCGAAGGAGGATGAGGCAGCGAGTAGGATGGTAGGGGGAGTGGGGGGGAAGTCCTCTAAGGGGAAATCCTGCAAGGAACAACATCCTCTGGAGGAACTCGCAACCTTCTCCCCCCCTCCCCTGGAGCTCTCTCCTCCCCTTCCCTCCCTCATAGCCCCCACCCCCCTGCCTTCGCCCTGCCCCCCGCCCCTTCCCCCAGCCCCCCTCCGAGCTCCGTAAGAGCATCCTGAAGGCGGCACACGGGTTTCCCTTTCTGTTGGACAAGTGCTAGCAATCTTCCTCTCATTTCCATTTGCTTTCGTGCTCTCTCTCTCTCTATCTATCTCTTTCTCTCTTTCTCTCTTTCTCTCTTTCCCTCTCTCCATCTCCTCCTCCTTCCCTTCACTCTCTCTCCCTCTCCCCCTACCACCCTCTCTCCCTTTCTCCCTCTCTGCGTCTCTCCTTTCTCCCTGCACACCTCCTCCTTCCCTTCACTCTCTCTCCCTCTCCCCCTACCAACCTCTCTCCCTTTCTCCCTCTCTGCGTCTCTCCTTTCTCCTTCCCTACCTCCCTCACTCTCTTCCTCTCTCTCTCCCTCTCTCCCACCCTCCCTCTCTCTCTCTCTCTCTCTCTCTCTCTCTCTCTCTCCCTCCCTCCTCCCCCCTCTCTCTCTCCCTCTCTCTCCCTCCCCCCCTCCCTCTCTCTCCCCCTCTCCCTCCCTCCCTCTCCCTCTCCCTCCCCCTCCCCCCTCCTCTCCCTCTCCCTCTCCCTCCCTCCCTCTCCCTCTCCCTCTCCCTCTCCCTCTCCCTCTCCCCTTCTATCTGTGCCTGCTGGACATGCACGACCAATCTTCTTTCTCATTTCCATTCATTTCCGTGCGCTGCCTCGTCTCGCCGCTTGTCTGACTCGGACCTCAAGGCAAACCAGCTGTGAGAGATACATCTATGTGATGGCGTTTTACTTTAAACTTCGGGGGCGTAAAGTTTGCTCATCTGAAGCTTTTTCTCCTGGTGAAGGATGTGCGTAAAAGCTTGACTGTCTGCCGATTTATCTTTCTCTCTCTCTCTCTCTCTCTCTCTCTCTCTCTCTATATATATATATATATATATATATATATATATATATATATATATACATAGATAGATAGATAAATAGATAGATAGATAGATAGATAGATAGACATATAGCTAGATATATAGATAGACATATAGCTAGATATATAGATAGATATATATAGATAAATATGTATATATATATATATATATATGAATATTTATACTAATTAATATTTATCTACCTCTCTCTCCCGCTCTCTCTTTCGCCTTTTACTTGTAGACATGCGCGGCTTCTCTGTAAATAATCTTTGTAATTAATCTTTGAACAGATTAAATCAGCCTCTCTTACTCTTTCTTGTACACACCCATTAATTTTACGATCCATCTATCTATCAAGCAATCACACTATCTATCCACGCATTTATCTATCAAGCAAGTACACTGTTTATCAAGCAATCACACTATCAACTCATA
>NW_028234431.1:14687391-14689891 GCF_977035675.1 Penaeus japonicus
GATGGATGAGTGAGTGAGGGGAAAAAGGAAGGGTTATGAGCTAGGGGCATGGAGAGTGAGGCAGGAGGGCATCAGGGGGGGGGGTGAGGGGAAGGGAATGAAGGGGTGTACCTGTTTTGTTGTGACACACGCGGGGTAGGGGTAGAGAGGGAGAGGGAGGGAGAGGGGATGGAGAGGAGGGGTGATGACAAAGACAACACGCAGGGTCAGGCCGGTTTCACCACACACGTTCATGCGAATGTGTGTCTTTTGGAACCGTTGTCGCCTTTGGAATTTTGTTTGTTATTGTGTTTTTCTTCTTCTTCTTTTTTAAGGAATTCTCTGTTGGTTTTGCTTTACATTTCCGAATCTGTGTTTGGGAGAGTCTAACATGCAAGCACGCTTTTGTGTGGCTTAGCATATGTGTTTGTTGTTTTATGTTATGTACATATTTGTGTTTTTGAATGTTTGTGTGGGTTTGCGTATGTCTTTCTGTGTGTGTGTGTGTGTGTGTGTGTGTGTGTGTGTGTGTGTGTGTGTGTGTGTGTGTGTGTGTGTGTGTGTGTGTGTGTGTGTGTGTGTGTGTGTGTGTGTGTGTGTGTGTGTGTGTGTTTATGTGTGTATGTGTGTGTGTGTGTTTGTGTGTTTGTGTGTTTGTATATGTGTGTTTGTGTGCATCCTGTGTAAATGAAGCCATATCCGCTGTTATTCATGGCGCTTCTCGTGTTACTTCCTTCTCATTCCACTGAGGAATTCATTCTTATTGCTCCAGGAATTATGATCCATTGCAGTGGCAGATGGGTAACAAGAAGCGTAAATAATGAGCAGCATTTCTTTCTGTCTCTCATATTCTCTCTCTCTCTTACTCTCATTCTCTCTCTCTCTCTCTCTCTCTCTCTCTCTCTCTCTCTCTCTCTCTCTCTCTCTCTCTCTCTCTCTCTCTCTCTCTCTCTCTCTCTCTCCACTCCTCATCTTACCTCTCCTCCCTCGCGCTTTCTTCTCGCACTCGACTCTCTCCTCTCTCCTCCTATCATCTCTCTCTCACCTCCTCTCCTCTCTTTACTCTCCTCTCTCTCTTCTCTCTTCCTCTCTCTCCTCTCTCTCGTTACCTCTGTTCTTGTCCTCCTCTTCGCTCATTCTCTCCCTCCCTTCTCTCTCCCGCATTTCATCTCTCTCCGTCTCTCTCCTCTTCGCCCGTCACTCTCTTCTCTCATCCTCTCTCTCTCACTCTCTCCCTCTCACTGCTCTACTCACTTATACTCAACTCATACATTCGCTCTCTCTCCTCTTCTATCTCATCATCTCTCTCTCTCTCCTCCTATCTATCTATTCTATCTATGTATCTAAATTCTATCTATCTATCTATCAGCTATCTGGTCAAATCTATCTATCTATCAAATCTATCTAGTCTATTTTCCATCTCTATCTATCTATCTATCCCCACCCCCCCATCTCTATCCTATCCCCCCCCCTAAAATCCTCCTCAAAATCTCTCCTCTTCCCCGACTTCATCTCTCTCCTCTCTCTCTCTCGTCCCTTCTCTATCCTCGTCTCTCTCTCTCTCCTCTATCTCTCTAAAACTCTTCTCTTCACTCTCTCTCTCTCAAATCCTCTACTAACTCTCTTCTTTCTCTCCTCTCTCTCTCTTCTCCCCTACCTCCTCTCTCCTCTCTCTCTCTCTTCCTCTCTCTAATATCTCGTCTATCTCTATCATCTACGAAGTAACTACTAAAATAATATTACTCTCCTCTCTCTCCTCTCTCAAAAACTCTCTCTCTCTCTCATCTACTAAAAAAAATCTCTAATATTCTGCTAAATCTCTCCTCTCTCCTCTCTAATCTACTCTCTCTCTTCTCTATCTCTATCTATCTATCTATGTATCTATCTATTCTATCCATCTCTATCTAATCTATCTATCTCTATACCCCCCCCCCCTCTTCACCTCATAAAAAATTGAATAATCTTCTAATTCTGTCTAAAAAACCCTTTTCTATAAAATCTCTTCTATTAAATAATAAATTATTAACAAATTTTCTTATTTATTAACTATATCTCAAACACATAAATTATACTTAAATAATTACTGACTATAATTAATTTATTATTTTAACTCTCTCTCTCTCTCCTCTCCCTCTTCTCCTCTCTTCTCTCTCTCTCTCAGAAGTCTCTCTCTCTCTATCTCTCTCTCTATCTCTATCGTCTATCTATCTATTATCTATCTATCTATCTATCTATCTCTAAATCTCAAATCTCTTCACCCTAACTAAACTCAAACCACTCTAAAACCCCCCCCCCTCTCTCTCTCTCTCCTCAGCTCTCTCTCTCCTCTGGCTGGTCCTACTTCACACCCTCCTCTTCTTCTCTCTCATCTCTCTCCTCTCTCTCTTCATCTCTCTCCCATCTCTCTCTACTCTCACTCTCTCTCTCCTCTCTCTCTCCTCTCTCTCTCTCTTCTCCCTTTTCTCTCTCTTCTCTCTCTCTTCTCTCTTTTCCCTCTCTCTCTCTCTCTCTCTCTCTCTCT
>NW_028234431.1:14701938-14706579 GCF_977035675.1 Penaeus japonicus
ACACATCCACACACACACATATCCACACACACACACATCCACACACACATCTACACACACACACACACACAGAAACCAGGTCCTAATAATGAGACATCTAGAGTACATTTGTCATTACGTGTCCAGTTCTCAATCAAACCAACAAATACACATCTAAACCAACTTACATTTTGAGGGTCAAAGGTCAAGTGATTATTTATGTAAATAAGGACCCTTTTTTTTCTTCTTCTTCTTCTTCTTTTGAATTCTTACATACCAAGGAACTAGTCTGGTTACTAGTTCAGGTGGAAAATGTATTGGTAGGTTCTGTGTTAGTTAAGGTTAAGGTAGGTAGTATGTGTACCTTGAGGATTACTTGAAATACTGAAGTGTTAAGGATATTTATGTGTACATAGGATGCGTGAATTACAAGAGGGAGACACGTAAGGATACGTGTTAGAGAAAGAGGCTGAGATCTTGGGATCAGGTCTTACGTCTTGTCTTGTTTTGATGTTTGTTTGTTTTCTTGGTGGCTTTAGAGTCATTGAAAAAATAAATAAATAAAAAAAGGGCTATAATTTGAATCTTAGAAAAACGGAAAAATAGATGATTGTTCTAGGGGTATTAAGCCTACTATTAGTGTTAGTTTGTTTGTATAGACATATATATATATATATATATATATATATATATATATATATATATTGTGTGTGTGTGTGTGTGTTTGTATGTTGTGTGTGTGTGTGTGTGTTTGTATCTGAGTTTTGTGTGCTTTGTGTGTGTGCTTTGTGTGTGTGTACACATCCACTCACAATCACCCAACATCCACATATACCCATCCACGTACATGCATGTGTATAAGCATCATTCCACCCAAAGCCTGTATGTATGTACGGTCAGACGCAACCAAAACCTCGCCATCTCTGTCAATAAAATGCAATAAAATCCTTAACTGCAATCAATTTGATTTTTATGACCCGTCATATAAGAAGGATTTGCAGGAGAGCAGGATACCTTTGAGCTTTGACATTGAAGGGGGGGAGGAGGGGAGCCACAAAGTTCTAAATTGGAATGAGGGTTAAGGAGAGAGAGAGAGAGAGAGAGAGAGAGAGAGAGAGAGAGAGAGAGAGAGAGAGAGAGAGAGAGAGAGAGAGAGGGTGGGGGGGGGGGGGAGAGAAAGAGAGAGAGAGGGAGAGAGAGAGGGAGAGAGAGAGAGAGAGAGGGAGAGAGAGAGAGTAAGAGAAATGAGGGAGAGGGAAGGAGGAAGGGAGAGAAGGAGAGAGGGAGGGAGGGAAAAAAAGAAAGAGGGAGAGAGATTGGGACGGGAAACAGAGCAACGGGGAGAGAGAGAGGGTAAGAGTATGAGAGGAGGGAGGAAGGGAGAGAGGAAGGGAGGGAGGGAAAGAGAGATAGAGAGAGGAGAGGGGAGAGAGAGAGGATGGGAGATAAGAATTACGGAGAAAGAGAGAGAAAGAGAGAGAGAGAGAGAGAGAGAGAAAGAGTGAGAGAGAGAGAGAGTGAGAGAGAGAGAGACGCACACGCACACACAATCAAATATACATTAAGAATAAGCAAATTAAGATAGCGAATGAAGTTCAAACCAGACTTGATTTCACTTTCGCGCCGCTTCAACCTGATATGGATGTGAAAAAGTAGCTGCGGCATGCAAATTAAAGCAAGCAATTTGATATCAAAGTTGGGCCGCCGACACCTTGTTTTTGGGGTTGTTTTTCTTTCTTTCTTTTTTTTTCTCTCTCTGTTCTTTCTGATTTTGTTTGATTGTTTATCTGTTTGTGTCTGTCTGTTTGCTTCTACTAATCTCTCTCTTTTTTCAGCTTTCCTTCCCTATCTCTATCTTTATCTTTTCTCTCTCTCTTCCTCTCTCTCTCTCTCTCTCTCTCTCTCTCTCTCTCTTTCTCTCTCATTACCATCATCATTATCAATTTTGCTATTATTGTCATTAATCTAATCATCATTATCTACATTGGTATCTTTATCGATATGATCATCATTACCATTATTACTTTTATTATCATTATCTTAGATAACACTGTTCTTGTTGTTGTTATATTTGTTATTAACCACAATATCATTATCATCACTAGGAAACTATATTAGTTCAGTTATCAATAATTCTCTCTCTCTCTCTCTCTCTCTCCACTTCTCTCTTATTCTCCCTTTCTCTCTCACTCTCTCCACCTCTCTCCCATTCTCCCTTTCTCTCTCTCTCTCTCTCATTCTCCCTTTATCTCTGTCTCTGTCTTTCTCTATCTCTCTCTCTCTCTCTCTTTATATATATATATATATATATGTATATATATATATATATATATATATATATATATATATATATATATATATATATATATATATATTCATCCATAAACCAACCTGCCTCCCTACCTATCTTCCTATCTATTCATCTATCCATCTATTCATCTTTCTGGCTATCTATCTATCTATCAATGATTTTCCTTTCCTTACCGTCATGTTGTCTGTGCATTTGGATTCATTTATGCATTGGCAGGTTCAGCAACTGAATTACAGGCAATTGCAGGACTTCATTGAATGGTAATGCTGAATCTTTCTTCTTCTTTTGGAAATCAATTTTATGTATTTTCTTTTTGTCTTTTTTTTTTTTTTTTTTTAGTGATTTTCTTTTTTCGAGTTTTTTTTTTTTCTTATTTTTCTTTTTGTGGTTGTTTGATTGTGTGTGTTTTTCTTCTGTTTCTCTGTTTGTGTGTGTGTTTGTTTGTCTCTTTCTTTCTCTCTGTCTCTTTCTATCTCTGGCTCTTTCTCTCTCTCTCTCTCTCTCTCCATCCCTTCTTCCCTTCCTATATCCTTCTCCCTCTCTTCCCTCCCTCCACCTCTTTCACACCCGCCCCATTACCCTTCCTCATCTCCCTCATCATCCCCTCTTATCTCCTTCCTCCCCTCCCTCCCATCCTTTCATCCTCCCCTCCCTCCCATCCTCCCTCCCTCCATCCTCCCATCCTCACCCCCCTCCCTCCCTCTCTCAATATACCCACAACAACCAGTTCTCTTCTCTACCTTAACCATACCTCATCCTCTTCCAACCCCTCCACCCTCCACTCCTTCCACCCTTCATAACCCCGCCCTTCCACCCCCTTCAAAACCTCCACCCCCACCCCTTACAACCCACCCCTTCCTCATACCCCCACCCTCTCCCTTCCAACCCTCTCCCCTCCACATCCTCACCCCACCCTTTGCCCCTCCACCCCTTCCACCTCCACCCCCACCCCTTCCACCCCGGCAACCCCACCCCTTACCCCTCCACCTCATCCACCCGCCTCCACCCCCTACCCCCTCTAACCCCTCCCTTCCACCCACCCCACCCCTTCCCCTTCCTCCTACCCCCACCCCCCACCCCCACACCACCCCACCACTTCCACCCCCTCCACCACACCCACCCCTTCCACCCTCCACCCCTTCCACCCCACACCCACCCCTTTTAACCCACCCCCTTCCACCCACCCCACCCCCACCCCTTCCACCCACCCCATACCCACACCCCTTCCACCACCCACTCCCTCTCCCCACCCCCTTCCCCACCCCTTCCAACCCACCCCCCAAAAAATTTCCATATATATTTACCGTAGGTGTCTCCGCGCTAATGTATGTAAACTCATCAACGGAGTCACACACGTAAAGTCCGCCGAAGTAACAAGGGCCTCGGACTCTCGGACTCTCGGACTCTCGCTCGTAAAACTCCTCTGGCAGAATACGAGTGGTCTGAGTGAGAGCCTCTCGTGGTGAGGTGGAGGGATGGGTGGTTGGGTGGTTGGTTGGGTGGGTGGGTGGTTTATTGGGTGGGTGGGTGGTTGGGTGAGTAGGTGGTGGACTGGGTGGTTAGGTGGGTGGGTGGTTGGGTGGTTAGGTGGTTTATTGGGTAGGTGGGTGGTTGGTTGGTTGGTTGGGTGGTTAGGTGGTTATTTAGGTGGTTGGGTGGATGGCTGGGTGGTTGGTTGAGTGGTTGGTTGGATGGTTGGGTGGGTGGTTAGGTGGGTGGTTGGGTTGTTTGGTGGTTGGGTGGGTGGTGGGGTGGGTGGGTGGTGGGGTGGGTGGGTGGTTGGTTGGATGGTTGGGTGGGTGGTTAGGTGGGTGGTTGGGTGGGTAGGTGGGTTGTTTGGTGGTTGGCTGGATGATTAATTAGGTGGTTGGTTGATTGATTTTGTGATTGGCTGGATGACTGATTGGTTGCCTGGTTGATTGGCTAGGTAGTTGGTTGATTAATTTGGTGACTGGTTGGTTGGCTGGGGCATTGATTTATTAACCGACCATTTGTTTTCCTACCAGACTTACTGACTTACTAACACAGTTAGTGATTTACAAACAAACCTTTTTCCTACAAGACTTACTAACTTGCTAACACACTTATTGACTTACTGATTTACTAGCACACTGACTTACTAACACACTTATTGACTTACTGATTTACTAACACTCTTATTGACTTACTAACACATTAACTGACTTACTAACACACTGACTTACTGACTTACTAACCACTTACTGACTTACTAACACACTTACTGACTTACTAACACACTGACTTACTAATAGACTAACTGATTTGCAAACATGCTTACTTCCTGATTGACTGACTGCAGAAATATGTGATTGCATGAAATTGCGCCTTCG
>NW_028234431.1:14706679-14719179 GCF_977035675.1 Penaeus japonicus
TCTCCCCTTTTCTCTTCTTTTTCCCCCCCCCCTCTCTCTCTCTCCTCCCTCTCTCATCTCCCCTCTCTCCTCCTTTCTCTTTCTTCCCTCTCTCCCCTCTTCTCTTTCTCCCTCTCTCCCCCCTCCCTTCTCCTCCCTCTCTCCCCCTCTCCCCCTTCCCCCCTCCTTTTTCCCCTCCTCCCTCCCCTCTCTCCCTTTAAACCTCCCTCCCCCCTCTCTCTCTCCCCCTTCTTTTCCTCTCCCCTCTCTTTTTTCTCTCTCTCTCTCTATCCCTCTTTTTCTCCCCCCTCTCTCTCTCTCTCTCTCCTCTCCTCTCTCCCCCTCTCCCTACTCTTCCCCCTTTTCTCAAATTATCCCCTCCCCCTTCCGCCCCCCACTTTTCCCCCTCCCCTCTTTTCTCTCCCTCTCCTAAAACCCTCTCCTCTCCTCCCTTCTCTACCCTCTCTCCTCTTTCCTCACTCCCTCACCTCTCCCCCCCTCTTTTCCCCTCTCTCTCCCACCCCTTCTCTCTCTTCTCTCCCTCTCCTCTCTCTCCCCCTTTCTTCTTCCCTCTTTCTCCTTCCCTCCCCCTTCCCTCCCCCCCCCTTTCCCCTCCCTCCCCCTTCCTTTCCCCTCCCCCCCCTTTTTCCCCCCCGGTTTTTCCCCTTCCCCCCTTTTCTCTCTCTCCCCTCCCCTCTCTCTCTCTCTCTCTTTCCTCCCTCCCCTCCTCTTTTCTCCTCCCCTCCCCTCTTCTCACCCCTCCCCTCTCCTCCCCCTTTTCCCCCTTCTCCCCCTCTCCCCTCCCCTCTCCATCTCCCTCTCTCTCTCTCTTCTCTCTCTCCTTCTCTTTCTCTCACCCTCTCTCTCCTCTCCTCCTCTCTCCCCTCTCTCTCTCCTCTCTCCTCTCTCTCTCTCTTAAACAGTTTAACCCTCCCCGAAAGACCCCATGACTCGAGACGTAAAGGGCGCGCATCAGCCGAGTGTTTCCCCCTCACACAATGGGGGTGATTACCCTTTTTTTTTCCCTTTTTTTTTATCACTTTTCCCTCTTTTTTTTTCCTCTCTTTTTCCTAACACCAAGCAAAATTATTTGCTCGTGCCCAAAGAAAAAAAGCCCCGTGAAAAAAACCCGAAATCAATCCGTTTTCCCCTGGGAGGGAATGCCAAAAGAAAATGTTGTGTTTGCGGATTTTTTTCCCGGCCCAAAAAGAAGAAGGGCGGGAAACCTGGTGGGGATTTCGATCCCTCGGGGAAGATGGGCCCCTCTTCGTTTCCCAATTTGGTTTTCTTTGAGTCGTACTAGCGCTTTTAAGAGTTGGGAAAGAAAAAAAAAAATAGGTTTTAAATTTTGGGTTATGTGGTAACAAATGGGATAAAAGGGTTTTGGTGAAAAATCCTGGTGGACCCTTTTTCCAAAAATAACGATGGGGCATCCTACTGTAGAAATCTCCCCTCTCTCCCCCCCTCCCCCTCTCTCCCTCCCCCTCCTCCCCCATCCTCGTCTCTCTCTCTCCTCTCTCCCTCTTTTCCTCCTCCCCCTTCCCCCTCCCCTTCTTTTAACCTCTCCTCTCATCTCCTCTCCTCCCCCTTCCTCTCTCCCCATCTCTCTCTCTCTCCCCTTTTCTCCCTCCCCCTTTTCTCTAAACCCTCTTTTCTCCCCTCTCTCCCCTTCTCTCTCTCTCCTCCCCTCCCCTTTTCTCTTTTAACCCTCCCTCCCCCCCTTTCCCCGACTTAGGGAAAAGTTTTTAATTTCTTAAAACCCCGTTTTGACATCCCCCCCGAAGTCCCCAAAAAGGGAGGCAGGACCCGCAAAAAAAACCCTTTTCAAAGGAACTGCCACGTACGACAAGTGTAGTTGCGTGGCCGATTTTTGCGTCTTTTTGCGCAGCCCGTCCCGTCGGCGCGAACGACAAAATTTCCCCCCCGGCCTTTCAACTCCTGTCAAAAACCGTATTTTTACTCTGCGTATCTTGGTGGAATACTTTTGATATAAATTTTTCGTGATGTAAATCTATTTTTTCTTATCAGAGTCCGAGATATCAACATATTTCGACGTGCCTCTCACAAAACTTAAAAGTACACAAAAAAGCCCGTTTTCGGCATCCCTTTCCCCAACAGTAAATTCCCCGGGTAAAACGGGGGTTTCCCCCTTCCCCGGGGCCCCCTTAAAGGGAAACCGCCCTTAGCCGTGGGAGTATAGGAAGGGGAAACCAAACCCTTTTAAACCAACCTAACTTACCTAGGAAGGGAAATAGCCTAGCCCAGCCGTGTCAAAAAAAACCCCCACACTTCCCCCTTGAGACTTGGCAAACGTCTCCAAAATTGTCGCGGAAGAAATGTCCCCTGAACCGTGTGGGGGTTTTTGTGTTTGTGTGTGGGTGGGTTTGTGTGTGTGGGTGTGGTTTTGGGTGTGTGTGTGTGTGTGTGTTGTGTGTGTGTGTTTTGGTGAAAGTTCAAAATCCCTCTTTATCTTAAAAATTATCATGTAATGTGTAAACCCTTCCCAAATTTTTCCCGGGACAATACAAACCAAATTTGAAAATTTTTTTAATCCCCACTTAGAAGTAAAAGAACAAGCCCGGGCGAGAATTAAACCAAATTGGGTTTTAGAAACGAAATAAGGGGTTGGGTAAAGCAAGAAAGCAAAAGGGGAAAAAGGGAAAAAATAACACAAGATTACAAAAAAAAAGAAAAGGAATTGTAAAAAGAACGTGACTCTTTCGTTTGTTTTTTCAACATGCATGAGCAAAACAATCCTTTCCCCACTCTCCTCTCTGCTCATCTTGATTTTAAGTCTCGCCTCGCGAAAACAAGATGACGATCTAGTTTGCGCTAAGGGATCTGCACCCATTACCCATATCCGCGCCTTTCAAATTTCCCGTTTTTACAGACCTGATGCATTCTTATTCATTCCTCTCTCTTTCTCGTTTCTCCCCTCTTTCTTCTCTCCCCTTCCTCCCCTACCCTCCCCCGCTCTCCCGCCCCTACCTCCCCTCCCTCCCGACCTCCCTCCCCTCCTTCCCTCGCTCTCTCTCTCTCGCTCTCTCTCAGACTCTCTCCTCTCGTCTCCCCCTCTCAATTTCCGTCTCCTCTCCTCGCTCTCTCTCTCATCTCTCTTCTCTCTCCTCTCTCTCTCTCTCTCTCTCCTCCTCTCTCTTTCTCTCCCTCTCCCTGCACTTCTTTTCTCTCTCATTTCTCTCTCTTTCTCCTCTCTCTCTTTTTCACTCCTCTTCGTCTCTCGCGCTCTCGTCTCACTCTCGTCCTCCTCTCTCTCTCTCTCTCTCTCTTCTCTCCTCATCTCCCTCTCTCTCTCTCTCTCTCTCTCTCTCTCTCTCTCTTCTTTCTTCACTCTCTCTCTCTCTCTCTCTCTCTCTCTCTCTCTCTCTCTCTCTCTCTCTCTCTCTCTCTCTCTCTCTCCCGTGCACCTTCCCTCCCCCTATCCCTCGCTCCCTCCCTACCTCTCCCTTCTCCTTCAATTCGTCCCTGCCTCGTCACCCCTTCTCTTCTTCTTCCCTTCCTCTCCTCCTCCCTTCCTCTCCTCCTCCCTTCCTCTCCTCCTCCCTTCCTCTCCTCCTCCCTTCCTCTCCTCCTCCCTTCCTCTCCTCCTCCCTTCCTCTCCTCCTCCCTTCCTCTCCTCCTCCCTTCCTCTCCTCCTCCCTTCCTCTCCTCCTCCCTTTGCCTCTCCTCTTCCTCTTCGCCGAAAAAGGAAGCGACGGACAAGGCGCAGAACAAAGGCCGGCGCTAAGGTCACTCGGAGCTCACACTTCTCGCAAGATAATTGTCGAGGATTCCGACTTGCACGCCGGGGGAAGGGGCGCCCGGCCGCCCGCGTCTCGTGGCTTGGGTGTGCTTTCGGGTGTCCATCGCTTTCCGACGTCTAGGCTTTGTGTTCGTCTGTGTTGTATGTCTATCGCTCTAGGTTGCTAATTGCCCATATCTGTTTGTTGCTTCCGGAAGTCTTTTTCCTTCGGATTAGCTATCGCTTTTCGATGTCTATCACGCCCAGCACGTTCGTTGCTGTCTGATATCTTGCGCTTTCTGATGTCTATTGCTTTCGGGTGGCTGTTGCTCTCGGATGGCTATCACTTCTAGAAGTATTCATATTTTCGATGATCGCTTTAGATTGTCTATCGCTTTTGGATGTTGAGATAGAGACCAAAGGACCAGGGAAAGTGGATGGTTTTTTTTTTTGGGGGGGGAGAGAAAAGGGTGTGCTAGGGTGAGAAGATGGATGAGTGAGTGAGGGGAAAAAGGAAGGGTTATGAGCTAGGGGCATGGAGAGTGAGGCAGGAGGGCATCAGGGGGGGGGGGGGGAGGGGGAGGGAATGGAGGGTGTTCCTTTTGGTTGTGAAACACCGGGGTAGGGTTGAGGAGAGAGAGGGAGGAGAGAGAAGGGAGGGAGAGGATTGGAGAGGAGGGGTGATGACAAAGACAACAAAACGCCAAGGGTCAGAAGGGCCGTTTCACCACACACTTCATGCGAGATGTGGGTGTGCTTTTGGAAACCGTTGTCGCCTTTGGAATTTGTTTGTTATTGTGTTTTCCCCTCTTCTTCTTTTTTTTTAAAGGAATTCTTTGTTGGTTTGCTTTACATTTCCCGAATCTGTTTTTTGTGGGGAAGTCCAACATGCAAGCAAGCACGAAGAAGCACAACACGTCGCTTTTTTTGTCTTAGGCAAATGTGTTTGTTGTTTTATGTTATGTACATATTTGTGTTTTTTTTGAATGTTTGTGTGGGTTTGCGTATGTCTTTCTGTGTGTGTATGTGTGTGTGTGTGTGTGTGTGTGGGTGTGTTTTTGTGTGGTGTGTGTGTGTGTGTGTGTGTGTTCGTGTGCGTGTGTGGTTTTTATGTGTTGTGTGTGTGTGTGTGTGTGTGTGTGTGTGGTTTATGTGTGTATGTGTTGTGTGTGTGTTGGTGTGTTTGTGGTTTGATATGTGTGTTTGTGTGCATCCATGTTTAAATGAAGCCTTATCCCTGTTATTCATGGGCGCTTCTCGTGTTACTTTTTCCATCCATTCCACTGAGAAAATTCATTTTCTTATTGCTCCAGAAATTATATCCATTGCAGTGGAGATGGTAACAAGAAGCGTAAAATAATGACAGCATTTCTCTTTCTGTCTCTCATATTCACTCTCCTCTCTCCTCTTAACTTCATCTCCTCTCTCCTCCTCTATCTCCCCTCTCGACATCCTTCTCCTCTCCTCTCGCTCTCTCATCATCCCTCTCCCTCCTCCTCCTCCTCTCCCTCACCTCCACTCCCTCTCCGCCTCTCTCTCTCCTCATCATCCGTTCGCTCATCCTCCCTCCTGTCCTTTCTCTGTCTCTCTTCTCTCCTCTCAACTCTCCATCTTCCTCTCTATCTCTCTCCGTCTCTCCTCCTCTCAATCTCTCCTCTCGATCTCATCTCTTTTCTCCCCCTCTCCTTCCTCATCTCCTCTCTCTCTCTTCTCTTTTACTCTCATCCTCTCTCTCTCTCTCTCTCTCTCTCCTCTCTCCCACTCTCTCTCTCTCTCCCTCCTCGCTCTCCTCTCTCCTCTCTCTCTCTCTCTCTCTCGGGGTCTCTCTCCTCACTCTCTCTCTTCTTACTCTCATTCTCTCTCTCTCTCTCTAATCTCGTCTCTCTCTCTCTAATCTATCTATCTATCTAGTATCTTAATAAATATATCTATCTAATCTATCTCTATCTCTATCAACTATCTATCCAATCTAATCTATCGATCCATCTCTATCTATTAATATCTATCTCTATCTATTCATCCCCCCCCACTCTCTCTCTCTCTCTCTCTCCCCTCTCCCCCACTCTCTTCTCTCTCTCCCACCTCTCTTTCTCTCCTCCTCTCCTCTCTCTCTACTCTCTTCTTCCCATCCTCTCATCTCCTCTCCCCAGGCCTCGCCAATCTCTCCTCCTCGCCCACCCCTCTCGCCATCCCTCTCCCCTCTCTCTCTCCTTTCCTCTCTCTCTCTCTCTCCTTTTTTCCCTCCTTCTCTCTCTCTCTCTCTCTCCCTTCTCCCCACCTCTCCCTCTCTCGTCTCTCTCTCCTCCCTCTCTCCCCTCTCTCCTCTCTCTCCCCCTCCCCCCTTCCCCTCCCCCTCCTTCTTCCTCTCTCTTCCTCTCTCTCCTCGTCTCTCATCTATCTATCCCCTTCCCCTATCTATCTAACTACCATCTCTTCTATCCTATCCCCATCCCTCTATCCTATCTCTCCCCCCCCCCTCTTCTCTCTCTATTTTTCTTCCTCCCTTCTCCTTTTCTCCTCTCTCCTCCTCTTCCCCTCCCTTCCCCATCCCTTTCCCCCCCTATTTTCCCCCCCCTCTCCTCCTCCCTCTTCTTCTCTCTCGCTCCTTCCCCTTCTTTTCCTCTCTCTCATCCTCTCTCTCTTCCTCCTCTCCTCCCCCTCTCTCTCCTCCCTCTCTCCCCCTCCCTTTTCTCCTCCCCTCCTTTCCCCTCCCTCTTCATCTCTCTCTCTTCTCCTCCTCTCTCTCTCCTCCTCTCCTATTCCTTTCTCCTTCTTTTTCCCACCTCTTTTATCCCACTTCTTCCCCATCCTCCCCCCCCTTCCCCTCCTCTCCTCCTCCCCCTCCTCTCCCTTCTCTCACTCTCTGCTCTCTCTCCCTCTCTCACCCCTCCTCCTCCTCCTTCCCTCTCCTCTCTCCTCCTCTCCCCCCCTCACCTCTTCTGTCCTCCTCTTCCCTTTTTCCCCCTCCCTCATTCACTCCTCTCTTCTCACCCTTTCCCCTCCTCCATTCCTCTCCCCCCCCCTCCTCTCCCCCCTCTCCTCTCCCTCTCTCCCCTTCCTCCCCCACCCCCCTCTCTCCTCTTCCTCCTTCTCCTCTCCCCTTCCCTCCCCTCTCCTCCTCACTCTCTCTCTCTCTTTCGCTTTCTCCACCCATTCTCTCTCCCCTCTTTTCTCTCCCCTTCCTCTATCCCCTCTCCTCTCTTCCTCCTCCCCTCCACCTTCCTCCTCTCCCCCTCTCATCTCTCCTCCTCTCCCCCCATCTCCCTCTCTCTTTTATCTATCTTCTCCTTCTCTTCTCTTCCTCTACTCTATCTCTATCCCCTTTTTTCTATCTTCGATTTTTCCTGACTTCTTTTTCTTCTATCTTTTTTCTATCTATCCTTTTTTCTTCTATTCTATCTCTATCTCTCTCTCCTTCTTCCCCTCCCCCCCCCCCCCCCCCCTCCTCTCCTCTCTCTCCTCCTCACATCTTCCTTCTTTCCGCTTTCTCTTTTCTCTTCTCCCCCTCTCTCTCTCTCTCCTCTTCCCCTTCTCCTCCTCTCCCCATCCCTCTCCTCTCTCTCACCCCCTCTCTCTCTCTCTCTCTCCCCCCCTCTCCTCTCTCTCTCTCCTCCCTCTCTCCTCTCCCTTCCTCCCCCCCTCCTCGCCTCCCTCCCCATCTTCTCTCTCCCCCTCTCTCTCTCTCCCCCTTTTATCTATCTTCTACTCTATTTATTCTATCTCTATATCCCTTCTATTTATCTCCCCATCTTCTTCTTCTTCTCCTACCCTCCCTCTCTCTCTCCCCCTCTCCCCCCCTCTTCTCTCCCCCCCTCCTCCCCTCTCTCTCTCTCCCCCTTCCCTCCTCTCTCCCTCCCCTCCCTCTTCTCTCTCTCTCTCTCTCTCTCTTCCTATCTATCTATCTATCTCTTCTTCTCTCTCTTCCATTTATCTATTCTTCTATCTATCTTCTCTATCCCCTACCCCTCTCTCTCTTTTCTCTCTCGCTCCTCCCCTCTCCTCTCCTTTTCCCCCCTCTCCTCTCCCTCTCTCTTTCTCTTTCCTCCCCCCCTCCTCTCCTCTCTCTCCCCTCCTCCTCTCCCCCTCTCCTTCTTCTCTCCCCCCTCCCCCTTCTACCCTCTCTCTTCTCTCTTCTCCCTCGCCACTCTCTCTCTCCTCTCCCTTTTCATCTCTCCTCTCTCCTTCTCCTCTCCCCCCTCTCTTCCTCTCTCACCCCCTCCCCCCTCCTCCTCCTCTCCTCTTCTCTCTCCCTCTTTCTTCTCTCTCTCCTCTCCCTCTCCTCTACCCTCCCTCTCTCTTCCTCTCATCCTCTCCTCTCTCTCTTTTCCCTCCCCTCCTCTTCCCCTCCTCCTCCTCCCCTCCTCTCCTCCTCCTCCTCCTCTCCCCTCTCTCCCCCTCCTCCTCTCTCTATCTCGCTTTGTGCCATCTACAACACGCGATCTTTTAGTAAAACAGTACGCTGAATAACTAAGCTTCAAAGGGAATATAAATGGACCGTCAAATTACATGGACTTTAACTATTTCATACACCCCCCCCCTCCCTTCTCGCTCCTCTACGCCCCTTCCCCCATCCTTCCACAGTATTATACCCCATAATAGATCAGTTTTCCCACTTCCGCCCCGTCCCCTCTTCACCTCATCCCTTTCCACCGATAGCTCTCAATTTCGTTTCGTAATGGCTAATAAGTTTATTACAAATTTAACACGCTGAATTATCTGTCGCCTCACGTTGCGTTGTCGAGGGTCGCTTAGGAGTTCCGGGGAGGGGGGGGGGTGAGGGAGGAGGGGAGTGGAGGAAGAGAGGGAGGGGGGTGGAGGATTGAGAGTGGAGGGAAGGATGGGGGAGCGAGGGAGGGAGATGGGAGGGAGAGAGTGATAGGAGAGGAGGGAGGAGAAAGTGGAGGGAGGGAGGGAGCGATGGGAGGGAGGGAAGGAGGGGAGTGTCGGGTTGGGAGGGAGGGGAGCAAGGGGAGGGCGGGAGAGGGCGTAACGAGCGCCATTAGGCGAGTGTGGGCGGGCGCGAGAGAGAGCACCAACTGGATCGTAATTGGCCCATTTTCTTCTTTTTTTTTTTCTTCGTTTTGTTTGGCTTTCTCTCCTTCTGCTTGTTCCTTTGCTTATTTTCTTTCTTAGTCTCTTTCTCTTCCCCTTCCCCTCTTCCTTTTTTTTTTTCTTGCTCCTTTTCTTTTTTTTTTTTCTTCCTTTTTTCTTACCTACTTACCTCCTCCTGCCTTTTCTTTCTCCTCCCGCCACCTCATCCCCTCCCTCTCTTCCTCTCCCCCTTTTCTTCTTTTCCCTCTTGTTTCCTTCTTTTTAAAAATAATAAAATAATCCTTTCCTTACTTCACACCCACTTTCCAAACTTTTCCTTCCCCTCCTCCTCTTCCCCCCTTATCATCCTCGTCAACCTTCTCCTTCCTTCTCCTTCCTCGTTCTCTCCTTTTCCGTTTATCTCTACTGCTCTTCATAGTCGTTATCATTGTCATCTTCCTCTTCTTCTTCCTTCGTCTTTTCCTCCTCCTCCTCCTCCTCCTCCACCCTCCTTCCCCTCCTCGCTACCTCCTCCTTTCTCTCATCATCTTCCTTCTTTCATCTTTTCTTTAATCTCCTCTTCTTCTTCTTCATCTTTCTTCCTTTTCTTCTCCTCTTACATCTCCTTCCTCCTCCTTCCTCCTTCTCCCCCTCCTCCTCCTCCTCCTTCTCCATTCCTCTCCTCCATCTTCTCCTTTCGTCTCCTCTTCTTCTTCCTTCCCCTCCTTCCTCCTTCTCTCCTCCTTCCTCCTCCTCCTCCTTCGTCTCCTCTTCCTCCCTCCTCCTTCCTCCTCCTCCTCCTTCTCCTCTCTCTCCTCCCCCTGACTCCTCCTCCTCGTCTCCTTCCTTCCTTCCTCCCCTCCCCCCTATTTTATATCTTTCTTCTAATTCCTTCCTCCGTATACAATCCGCTCCTCCAAAACGCTTTTCCCCTTTTTCCCGAGTTGCCTGCATGGCCCCTCGTAGCGCCCCGCCTGCCTTCACGGACGCCAATGGGACAGGCAAAAGGGTAATTATATAAAAGCAATTTAGACGTAATGATAACACTTAAGTCTGGTCTTGCACGTGTTGTGTAGATTTTTCCCGTGGGAACGCTTTAGCCTGAGCTCGGTTGCATACACGTTTTTTTTCCTCTCCTATAATAATATCGAGTTCGTGCACGTAGATGTAGATTTGCCAAGAGCAGCATAACGTGCATTACAAGGGCAATTCATAGTCCATTCGTATTGTACATATGCGGAAGGTTACCGTATATCATGCGTCTCGTTCTGGCTGTGATGGGTGTTCGTGTTCGTGTTCTGTGTGTGTGTGGTTGTGACTAGATTGGGAAGTGCGATAAACGTGACTTTTATTCTTATTTTTGTTTTTCCATTTTCAGTCTCTTGCGGGTTTTTTTTTTTTTCCCCCCCTTCTCTTCCCCGCTTGCTCTCTTGGAAATCTTTTCCGTTAAGGCTCAAATATAAATGCAATAATAAACAGAGAGAGAGAGAGGAGAAGAGATAGAAGAAATGTGTGGTTTGCAGATATATATATATATATTATATATATATATATATAATATGAGATATATATAATATATAATAAATGATATAATATATATATACGCATATATATACACACATATATAATCCTTTTCGTGAATGTAATCAGGTCTGCCTCTGTCCTTTTTCCCGCGGTGACCGTAAATCTTCATGTCCCTTCAGTATAAATTTTGCTTTCTGGCCGAATGTTACAAATACTGCATGTAATGTAATATACATATGTGTATATATATATATATATATATATATATATAATACTATATATTTATATATATATATATATATATATATATTAATAATATATATACAACATAGATATATATATAAATATAGTTCTATAATATATATATATGATATATTATAATAAATAAATATATATGTTCTGTATATAAATATAATTATATGTATAATATATATATAATATATATAAAATATATATATAAATATATAATATAATATATATATGTTGTGTGTGTGTTTGTGTGTTTGTAATTATATATATAAAAAATAGGGTATATATCTATTATAATATATATATATATAAATATATATATATATATATACAGTATATATATAGTCTATTATATATTATTTATTACATACATATTGGTGTAATATATACATACATATATATAGAAAAAATATATATATTAATAAATATATATATAAATGTATATATAAATATGTATATAAATATATATATACATAAATAATATATATACATATATATAAAATATATAATATATATATTTAATATATATAATATATATATATAGTATGTATTTAATATATAAATATAAATACATCTATATATTATATATAGATATATATATAAATAATATAATATATAATATATAGATATATATATATGTATATGTATATATATACATACATGTCTGTATGTAATGGAAGTATAAATAAATAATATATATATATATATATATATATATATAAATATAATATATATATATATAAATATATATAAGCATATGTGTCTGTGTGACATACAGACACACGGCATGCATCGTATGTACATGCAATATAAAAATAAAATTTGTTCCCTACACCATCCACCTCAGCCCTCGACATACCGGGATGTGTGTGTTGAAACAGATCGTGCATGTCAGTTGCAAGGAGTAGGAATGCCAGGCATGTATACCTAACAGACCATTCGCATTCGCTTTTCCTCTTTAATAATTTGTTTCTCTTTCTTCTCTTTATTACCCTGGCCCTTATTCTCTCTAACACCCTATCTCTCCTCCTCCTTGTTTATGTATATAAAAAAAATCTATACATATAAATATATATAAATATATATATATATATATAATATATATATATATAAAATATATATGTAATCAGTAGATGTCATGTATGTATGTATGTACATACATGACATAGACTTTCACCTTTGTCGTTAGGAGAGAGGGAGGGGGAGGCGCTGCAAAAAACCATTTTAACCCCAATATATGTTTGTGTTCACTTCGTTTTATTCTGATCATTATCAACAATGCCTTAGCCATTGAATCTCTTTATCATTGTTATCTTTACTCTTTGTATTATGAATATTGCTATCATCATAGTTATCTGCGTTATTGACACTATTGTTATTCTTAACATTATTTTCATCATTATCATTATCATCATTAACACAGTTATCATTAACTAACAATGTTAATCTAATACTACTAAGATTATCCTGAATAATTAATACTATTATCATGGTCACTAGATTGTTTCCACCGATACGGTCATTATCAGCAACTTGACTCAAACTACTGTCACTATCAGTTTTCAGTGTCATTACAAGAGTGTCAGTCACATCATGAAGATCACCACTAAAACAATCATCGCATTCATTTCTCTCCGTGTTTACCCCTCCATTCAGGCGGAACGAAAGCAGTCGACAACGCCACGTAAGAGTCGCCCGCACTTTCTTGGTTCCAACCCCAACCGCCGTTAAAATTAAAAGCGCGGACCAGCATTAGCTCTGATGAGATTATATCAGGTTCATGCTGCAGGCGCTTGCACTAGTCTAGTTTGTGGCCTCCTCTCCTTTGGGCGGCTGGCGGCGCTCTGGTTTAGGGCTGGTTGCGTCAGAGGTCGTTGTTTATTATGCGGATGGGGAATGGCGCAAGAAGAAGGGATGAAAAGAGGCACTGATTGGGGAGGGAAAGGAGAGTGAGAGGGAAAAGCGAGAGGTAGAGGCG
>NW_028234431.1:14736679-14739179 GCF_977035675.1 Penaeus japonicus
TTCCAGGAAAACTGTGCAAACGCGGCGTCGCTAGAATGCCGCGTTCGCTCAAGCACGCCCTGCGACGGCTGAGATGAGGGAGTCACAACAACGGGAAAATATTTGTGTAACGTCATTTATTTCAAAGCTAGCAATGAGGACAAGTATTAGGCTAGGTATTCTGAAGGAAAGTTCGACGAGAGACAGCGAGATATGCGGACAAATGAATGAAACCTTCTGAAATATAAATCTGAATGGAATTAGAAGTAAATGCACAACTGCAGAAAGTAGTTAGTATAGCGGAGCATTCGTTTTAAAGCCAGGAATTTAAGAATCAAATGTTAATCTCTCACCTTAACACTCGCGAGGGTTGAAGACGAGCAAGAGAATAGAATGTCACACAAACGGCAAAGAAAAGAGTGACAATCCTCCCCCCCCCCCTTTCATCAGAGGTGCCCTGAGGGTCATCAGAGGTCATCCTAATTAACACTGATGTCACAGAGGCACCTACGAGAGGGAGTAGGCGGCAATGTCCTTTATGTGAAGCACACAGGTGAGGGTGAGGTGTGAGCATTAGCTGGTGAAATAAGTGTGAGAAGAAACGTGTTCTTAATTGTTCAGTCATGAAGGCAATCCAGCATCTATATCCTAAAATAAATATGCATATATGTATATATATATATATATATATATATATATATATATATATATATATATATATATATATATATGTGTGTGTGTGTGTATATATATATATATATATATATATATATATATATATATATATATATATGTGTGTGTGTATATATATATATATATATATATATATATATATATATATATATATATGTACATATATATATGTGTGTGTGTGTGTGTGTAAATATATATATATATATATATACATATATATATATGTAAATATATATAGATATGTATGTATGTATATTGCATTATTATATATATAATCATATTATGTATCATATTATACATATTGTATTATATGATATACATGTATATGTGTGTGCATTGCATGAGTGCCACGGGTGTCATGAGTCATATCTCCATTACAATGCGACGTGAGTATGTCGAAAATGATGAGTCCATATGCAAAGTACCAAGATCGTGTTAGCAACACATGCAGGCCGCATACCTTCATGTGCACATGTCAGAGATCACACCTGATCGCAAAGCAGCGAAGAAGCGCGCTTACGAGAGGTGCGCGAAATGAGCGAGAGGGAGGGCGGGGCGGGGCGGCTAGACTAGCGGATTCGGAAGGGTATCATGAGGTGTAAACATTCTGACATTTCGCGTAAATTGAGACCGCTAAGCTTGAACATTTTTACACCGCTATAAGAATCCTCTCCACATCCGCCTACTGAGGGACACATGGGAGTGCAATCCGTGTGGCTGCCACCTGCCGCCAACCTCCTCTGAGCTCACATTATGACAGCTCTTATTTCGAATGATAGCGAAGTCACATTTGCTCACTGTATGTTCGTCGTATTGATACAAACTCGCTCATTCTAGACATATTTCCCTTTTACATAATTGCAACATTTACTTCCATTCGTACGAAAATAAGAAATCTGAAAAATAAGGTAATAATATACATTTCTTCTTTGATTATATATATATACTTTTTCACTTGAATTTTCAAAGATGATCCAGTGTCCGGAAACTGCAAAGCCTCGAAACAAAAGATCTGTGTGAAACTAGCAGGATTCTGAGCTGGGCGTGGATCGAGATTCTTAGCACCATTTTGCGGTTATTTGGGAGGTGTGACTCGATCGCCCGCGACATTCCTCACTGTCCAAAGTTATTGATGGATGGCATGACACGCACACTGTAAGAAATGTTACTGATTAAAGAAAAACTTTGATAAGAAAGAAATTATATTAATGTATGATAAGAATTGATCATATGCGCCTCATAGGTCAGCAGAGGTCAGCCTCCATACCGCAGATGATACGAGTAGAAAAGGGCAGGGGGGAGGGGGGAGGGGGGGGAGATTGTTGTGAAGTGCTAACACGAGCAGCACAGGTGAGGCTGACCTGCGAATACCTTTGCATATGTTTATCTCGACAATTAGTTGATTTTATCTAAAATGCTATGTAAAAAAGTCAAGTGCGTGGATCAAGACTTTGCTTTTGTGTTCCTTTTTCGCAGATGATAGTGATTCCCGCTTGATTTCGATTTCGAGAGTTCTTATCCTTATATGCCGGGTGCCAGTCCTAATTCCAATGAATTAATTTTTTGTATACTGCCACTACTACTTGGCATCCTTATCATTAAAAGTGTTTCTTGAGAATTTTATCAAGACAATAATCATGTATCATTATCATCCCCTGATATACCGGAAGTGATCATTCTAAATAAAAAGATGTCTCTATCATGTTACATAAACAATGGAAAGTCACCTGAAGAATTAAACAAAGAGATATGAGGTCATGACAGGTCAGTACCTGAATATGACACCAGTCCATGCAGTGAAACAGCGGAACTCTCTTTAATTTTCTAT
>NW_028234431.1:14754179-14764179 GCF_977035675.1 Penaeus japonicus
TATTGTAGGGAAAAAAAACATTAAGTAAAGAAAAATGTTAATGATTGTTGAAAAAACAACAGTTAGTAAAGGAAAATGATAATACTTCAGGTTGAAAAAAAGCAGCAGTCAGTATTTAAAATTCAGTTCGAAAATGGGCGCAATATAGTGTCCGCTCACATCCCGAGCGACAGGTGTAAAGAGGGAGAGGACGACTGTCAGAGGAACAAACACCTCCCGGGGGCACCAGGGGGGAGAGGGCAGGGCGGAGAAAGAACGGTCTCGGTCTGGGAGAGCGAGCGGGCGAGGGAGAGAGAGAAAGAGATTGGGCCTGCGGTCCCTCACGTGCGTTCGCGTGACCCGCATGTGTCCGCCCGTACTCTCGCTCCCACGGTCCGTGCCTTCCACCCGCTCCCTCCCTGACTCCCACCGCATGCCACCGCCCTCCGTCATGGTCGCCCCTTGAACCGCCAGTTACCGCCGCTGCCACGCGGGTAGTTAGGGTAGTTACGGAGCTCATTACGTGCTCTTGTCTCGGCCATTTGTCTTGCGTCACACGTCGCGGCGGGAAGAGCAATGTGAGCGGTTGTCGTGACATATTCCTTTTCCCTCCCTCGTCTCTCTCTCTTTCTCTCTCTCTCTCTCTCTCTCTCTCTCTCTCTCTCTCTCTCTCTCTCTCTCTCTCTCTCTCTCTCTCTCTCTCTCTCTCTCTCTCTCTCTCTCTCTCTCTCTCTCTCTCTTTCTCTCTCTCCCCCTCCCCCTCCCTCCGCGTGAGGATGTTACAAAAGGAGTACTTCCAGCTTTTTTTTATACCTTCCTCCATCCATCTTCCCTCGCTTGCAATTTCCTATAAACTTTTTCTCCGGAATTTCCGTTTCACACTGAATGACTCCAAATGATTTGATTGAGGATCGTCCCCTAATTTCTGGTTAGCTTGCCTTGCCTCCATACGCTGCATAATGATAAACAGGCACGGATTTGGACTCGTCAACTTGAAGGGAGACGCTTTCCTGTGTCTGTGAATTATTGAGATTTGTTAGAACGACGAGTTATTTCCTTTTACTTGTTACATTTCATTATTATTATTGTTGTTATGTATCATTGTCATTGGTTTGAATTAGTGTAATCGTTATTGTTTCTAATATTAATATCATCATTGTTGATGTTGTAATTACTATTTTCACTATCACCTTTTCACCAATATTAATATTGATATTGTTATAATTATTAGACATTATTAGTATCATCATTATCACTGGGTTGCTTTTGTTGTTTCTGTCATCATCATTGCTTCTATAATTATAATTATCATAATTATCATCTTTATTATCATCAATTACCATCATTATTATTATCATAATCTTTGTTATGAGTATAATCATCTTTATCTTGTTATAAAACCATCCTCTTCCTCACTATCATCAGCTTTACAAATTATACATCATAAAAGTTGATACTCAGATAAATGTTTTATGATGATAGCGATATATAACCTGGTTTGCAATAATAATCAACCTAATTCCCACAGTAATTCCGGATTGCAAATGCTGTAAATGCCATCACTAAATGCCAACAGACCCTCACACGGAATCATACGGCACGGAAGCATAGTTTTTTCAGTATCACAATCCCTGAAATCGCAATAATTCTGAATAAAAACTACATCAATTTTGGGCGTCCCTTGACACGATTCGGAACACGGTTGGGCGTCGGCGGGCGTTCATGCGGGCTGGACGAGGGTGAGCAAAGGGGCAGCGGAGAGATGGGGCAAGATAATGTCAAAATCTTTGGTTTTACAGGTACGGCATGAGCCTTATGGTTATTCGAGGCAGTCATGCATGGTGATGGCGTCCTCTTGCATGACAGCGGTTGTGACTTATTATACTGTATAGTTTCCGAATGGATCTTGACGTCTTGGTTCATCCGGGACTCGAGCTTTGTTCGCTTCATCCACTCTTGCGCTCTTGGGGAGAGCTCGTGTGCGACGCCTCGGATAATGTGCGCATATATATATATATATATATATATATATATATATATATATATATATATATATATATATATATATATGGAGAGAGAGAGAGAGAGAGAGAGATTTATCCATCTATCTATTTCCCTAACAAATTAGATACCTATACATAACATGCGCATGCGTTCGCGCGTATCAAAGTAGGGTTTCTTGTGGTTAGTGCTTCTACTGCCTCAACGCCTCCAGCATCTTCTGAAGGCGGCGCACGAGAGGCCTCTGGCGCCGCCCTCTGCCCCTGACTGCCGCGGCGCCTTTTGTGAGATAGGGCGTGAGAGGTCGAGTATATGAACGCCCTCGCCGTGGCAGGTGTCGTCCGCCTCTCTCGTCCTTCGTCAGGAATTCGCATGGGATGGCTGTGCTAGTTCCCCCTCTAGTTATTTTACAACACCAACAGAAACGTTTTCTCGTGTACCCTTTGGAGGAGCTCCCCTTTCGAGACGAGATCTCTGCTTGTCTTTCGCTAACGGGGTCGCTGATGGTTTTCCCATACGGGCCGGCGGGGCAGGGGTGGTAGGTCAGCAGAGGGGTAAATTTAGGGGGCAGCGCGGAGGGGGGGGGGCACTTTCCCATACAAGGCGTGAGACTCATGCCCCTCTCCTTCCTTTCCTGCACCCCCCCCTCCTCCTCCCTTCCTATCCCGGGCGAGCATCTGGTGTTGCTGCGCCTCCCGAGGGCTGATCTAGGGCTGTCCCTTCCGTACTTGAGACGTCACATCATTAGAATCATTTTGCCAAGCTTTTTTCCAGAGATATTTTTCTCATGCGTGTTATCGGACGGGAGTGGATGATAGGATACAGAGGACATGCAACAAAATAAGTCGTGATAAAAATGTATATAAAAGATAAATCCATTTTGTTTTCTTGTTATGTAACAAATTGATATTTTGTTTTCCTATTCCCTTTTAACTCGACCAGCCTCTGTATATTACCCAACACACTCATTCGCCTTAAAACACACTTAGTCATCCCCATAGCTAACAACCATACCCTGCCCAAGTGCCCACACCCGCCACTGTAATCTTATCTCCTGCCTCTCCCGCACCCTTCTCCGCGCCCTCCGCCCTTCACCCTAATCCTCACCCTGATCCCCATCCTTCAAGAGCCCTCGTCAGTCTCTCCGAATTTCTCTGCGTTTCTCTGCATCGCCGCTCGAGACAATGCACACTCACACACCGCTTCGGGATTCAGAAGTCAGGATGAATTAAGAAGGGTGAGAACGCAAAACCACTTTTTCTCCTTTACAATGAGAAGTGCCTTATCTTAAATCCCCAACTGGATCCAATCTCTTTCTCTCACTTAAAAAAAAAAGAAAAAAAGAAAAACATCGGTCGCCTCTGAGACCGGAAGTGCGAGATGAAGGAGGTCCTAGAGTCGTCAGGTGAGTTCAAGGAGGAGGGGGAGGGGGGGGGACGCCTCGGGCCGGGCAAGGTAAGGCGCGTTAACAGGTGGCGGCGCCGGCGGCGTCATCGGGAACCTGAGAAACGTCTCCCACGGGCGCCTAATGAGCATATCGTGCTCCCCCGCGCTCGGCTCGCCGATCCCTGCCCGGCCGGAGCCTCCGCACTCCTCGTCTTCTGTCGGGCCCGGTCGTGTCTGCGCCATGCCTCTTATCTGCTGCTGTCATTCTCTCTCTCTCTCTCTCTCTCTCTCTCTCTATATATATATATATATATATATATATATATATATATATATATATATATATATATCCCTTTCTCCTTTCTCCCTCCCTACCTTCTTCCCTCCCTCCCTCCCTCCCTCCCTCCCTCCCTCCCTCCTTCCCACCTTCCCTCCCGTCCTCCCTCCCATCCTCCCTCCTTCCTTACCTTCTTCCCTCCAACCCTCCCTCCCTTCCTCCCTATCTCTCCTCTGAACCTCACCCCATGAAACCGACTCTGTAAGTACAAATATGAAATATAAAACGTATGTGCACGCCAACATGGCAGGCATCATGTTGCACCTGACTCACTCATATAACGCCAGAAAATACTTTATGATTATCGTGAACTTTGCAAAAGACTAAAAACAAAAGTATTTATTGCCAACTGAAAAAAAAAAAATCAATGAAAAAGTGAATGATGAAAAAAAACAACAAAGATAATGATGAATGCAATTATGAAAATAATAGGTATTTAAAGAAATGTCTTGACTTTTGAATATCATGAATACCGTAAATGATATTTTGGATGTACAAATTCGCCCAAATAACTTTCTTATCCACATGCACATCGCTTGTATTTCAATGCTTGAGTGAGTGGCATGCGGCAGTAAAATCCTTCACATAATATATTCTTTTATTGAACTCAAGAACGAAGAATCAATCGAACAAAATATTCAAAAGGAAAAAAAATAATAAATCCTCTAATACACCGTAAGGAAATTGCTATAATACCAAGGAAAGTTTTATGATGAATTGGCCCCACGGATAAGCCTGCCGAGGTGTGGATAGACCCAGGATAGACCCTGGCTATACTGGGCAAGTGGCCGACCCGCGGTGAGGGTAGACCTACACAAAATGGATAGCCTGGACGGCGGTTTTAATCCGCACGTTAGATTAGCCTCCATCACGTACAGGTTGGCAGAGAAAGGGATGGAGGGTGTAACAGGTGGATGGAGGGGGATGGGGGATGGGGGCACAGGAAGGGTTTAGATGGAGGCTGGAGGTGGTGGACCTGGTGACGGGGGGGAGGGGGGGGGGGGGAAAAGGAGAGGAGGGCGACGGCACTGGGCATGACTCGGGTAGCGAAGTAATTATATGCCCACGACGGATCGCTACATTCATGCCCCGAAGGAACACGTTCATGCCCATCGGCCTGCTCGTTATTCCCTTGGTGGGTGGGGATAGGGGTGGGGGGGCTACCTCTCTCTCGCCTTATGCCGCCCGACAGGAAGTGCGTCAGGTGTATAGGCCTATATATTACTTCTTGGTCGAGAAAAAGGGAAGGGAAGAGCCTATATGGCTGCTAATGTGATAATTGGTGTACAGGCGCCTATAGGTTTCAAGGCTGCGGCTGCAGTGTTATACGGAAGGTGATAACATGCAGATAGCTTTATTACGGCTCGATGAGGACGCACGAGCAAAGGGAAATCCATCTCATTTTCTGATTTTATTGTTCGTGTGGCATACAATTTCATTCCTCTCTGTCTCTGTCTGTCTGTCTGTCTCTCTCTCTCTCTCTCTCTCTCTCTCTCTCTCTCTCTCTCTCTCTCTCTCTCTCTCTCTCTCTCTCTCTCTCTCTCTCTCTCTCTCTCTCCATTCTTCTTCTTCCTTCTCCCTCCCCCTCCCCCCTCTCCCTCTCCCTCCCCTATCTCTCCCTATCTCTCCCTATCTCTCCCTCTCCCTCTCCCTGTTTCTACCATCCTATCAATCCTTTTTTTCTATCAGTTCCCACCATATTTATATATTTTTATCTCTCCCAAGCCTCTCCTCTCCCCTCACCCCCTTCTGGTCTGAGACAACAGGTGTGGGGGGGTCGGATGTACCTAATGAAGGGAGCAAGTCGACATAACGAATTTTTCCTTTTCTCGCGTCTCACTGCATGCCTCGGATTTGCGTAAATGTAGACTGCTGTGTACGGTACAGCTCTGTGTGATTTCAAAGGCCAGTTACATTTAAAGGAAGTCGTATATAAATAAAACATTAATGAACAACTTGGGTAGATGCGGCATTGCCTGCGGGGACAAGAGCCCGGGGCAGAACAGGGAATGGGGGAGGGAGATCCCACGAAACCCCGCTATTACGGACGCGTCTTAACGATCTCTGATGTAGTAATGGGTTAAGACTTGCAGAATATCATTCGGTAACCTCGTAGGTATCTTCAAGTGACATAACGGTGGCGATAGTCGTTTTAGATAAGTGGAGAGCGAGCGTGAGAAGATGGGGGTGTGCGGGCGTGCAAGTGGGCACCCGCTACTTACTGGGACGACGCATGGCGCGAGGTTCCCACGAGGCGCCCGGACGCAGCTATTGCCACTTGCTGTAAATATTGTTTTCTTTTCAGTTTTGCACAATTTATGGAAATATATTGGTTTAGATTATACTTCTGTATTCTCCTATTTTGTATTCCTCATATCGCGAGCAAGAACATTAAATGAAAACGAAAACTGAATGAAATGATTCGCTGCGTTGGCATATGGTGAAATCCGGCAGCTGTAGGATGACGAGGACTCACCCTACTTATACGACCCGGCCCCGTGGTCAACCTTAGATCTTAAACGCACTCGTACACGAACGGATAGCGAGACCGAAAACTCCTGTCCGGCTCAAGTGTTCGCCTTCAGTCGAAAGACTTGTTTCTGCAGTGTTCTGTAATTACATATTGTGGATTAAGATGGTTTCCTCGGTACAAATGGAGCCTGTGTCCCGCACGGATCAGTATAAGCGTGTGATGAAGCCCTTGCTGGAGAGGAAGCGGAGGGCACGCATTAACCGCTGCCTCGACGAACTTCGGGACCTCCTGGTGGCGGCGCTGCAGGCCGAAGGAGAGACTGTCACCCGCCTGGAGAAAGCCGACATCCTCGAGCTCACCGTCCGTCACGTTCGCCGCCTGAACCAGCGCCGCCGTCTGACTCTGCCTCCCGGCGGCCACGACCCCAGACATGACGCCCTCAAGTTCCAGCAGGGCTTCGTTGCAGCAGCGCAACAGGTGCAGTCCTTCCTCATCGCCTCCCCCAGCCTGGAACCTGCAGTGTCGTCGCGTCTCCTCACGCACCTCACATCATGTGCATCAGCCATGACGGGCGTGCCCCCCTCCAGCGGCCCCGTCTCTCCTCCCGTCACCGCCGCCCCCCTTGCCACGCCTCCCACAGCATCACCTCCAGCGCCCGCCGTCGCCCCTGTCCCTGTTGCTCGCCCAGCGCCCGCCGCCCACCCCTCTGTGGTGATGGTTCCCGCGGTGTCCCCGCCCATGTCACCACCCCCGCTCATGGACCTCAGCATGAAGCCCGCCCAATCGCCTGCCTCGACGACGCCCAAGATTGTCGCTCCCACGCCCATCCGGGAGGTGTACGTGGGCCCTCAAGACCTGTCCATGCGCCGTCCTTCGCCGAGAGACGACCAGAAGGCCTTGGAGGGCAAGAACTCCTGGAGACCGTGGTGAGCGCACCCGGAAGAGAGAAAGGGCTCAGTGCAGTGGTGGGCAATCCTTGTGCTGGCGAAGGCCCGTCGTCGTCGCCTCCGAGTTCCCGAAGGTGGTCCAAGTCCGTCACTCTGGAAGCAGCGCTGGTGACGAAGGAAGCGAGGAGTCGGGAGTTCCGCTCCATCATCTGTGTGGATTCGTCGTGCCAAATTATCTCTGCTCCTGCTACGTGCGTGCGTGTGTCTAGGCACGATTGTACGTGTGGCTCAAGGGCGCCTCGGATGTCCGCCCCCCCCCCCCTCAAAGGACGAGGTCGCAGCCCCATCACCCCATCACTTCACTGCCCCGGAGTCCGTCCGCGTGTTGTGAAGGCTCCCGCCCAGTCGTATAACCTCCTCGACCCCCTCCCCTTTCTCCCCTCGCCCCCCCCTCCCCCCCTCACGCCTCCCTCCCGCCCCTCAATCGCCTCCTCCCTCCCTTCTCCCTCCCCCCATTCATACCTCCCTCCCCCTCCCCCATGCCATCTCTCCAGTGTTTATATTGTGATATAGTTTTGTGATAGTTCATAGATATTTTTGTACATAATGCACTTTTTATTGTTAGAAATAATTTTTAACTCTGTGATAATGTAATTTTAGAATATAAATTACTCTATTGTTCACACTTTCCGAAGTTTGTACATTAATTTGCAAAATTATGTTGTTATAAATCATCTCTGAGAAAAAACAACACTTAACGCCAGAGGTCTTTCATTGCTTGTACAAAGATTGATTATTTGGTCTGAGTTAATTGTGAGCGAGTTTTTGCTTGCGTTACAGTGCTTAGGCATTTCAAAGTAAGTTGTTTTTGTTGATAAAATCACAAAATGTCCCATTTTGCGTCACAAATTCATAGTTGTTACTGTTATTGTTAGTTGCCTGTTTGTAAGCTGTTGCATACAGTTTTCTTACTTAAGGTTTTATTTCATGTTCTTGCACAATGCTGTAAGCCTTGTTTACCTGCAAATTCTACTTAAGCATCTGTGTGTCTGTTGTGTTGTGCCAGCACCTTCACAATGCGGCGAGCAAGTGACAGCTTTCCGCCTCGCTCCCATGTTATGAGTAAATTGTGATACCCACTTCTGTGATTAGAATAAAAGACTTGATTAAATTATTTATGACTTTATGATATATATCCTTTACCAAAATCATGAGTAATACTAAGAAGTAAAGAAGGTTATGTATATATATATATATATATATATATATATATTTATATATATATATATATATATATAATATATATATGTATATAATATATATATGTATATAATATATATATGTATAATATATATATATATATATATATATATATATATATATATATATATATATGATATTCTCAAAATATTAGCGAAATTGGTTGAATGAAATTACAACTATCTCCACTTGTTAATGTTTTCATACAAATATAAAACGGACCAAGAAGAGACGGTCAAGAAATATGTAAAGCTGAACAAAAAGTATATTGCAACTTGAACCCCAGAGCGAAGCTAATCCCCAACAATGCACAATAAGAGAAACCTTTTGAATCAACAGGAAATGTTGCTCAATCTATAGCGCATTCCCAAAATATCCTGCTAGAGCTTATGAAGAACTTATGATACCCGTTTTTTAATGTTTGAAAATATAATTCAAAGTGATGGAATGAATTAAAAGCAAACCTTCAGTCACATTAAAATCCAAAGCGGTCGATGGAATCACATGTTCATTCAGCATTCACCAACTTAAACACATATCCAGCGTTAGGGATCAACACGCCAATCTCTTTCGTCCCCCGAAGGTATAGGACTCGTCAGGTAACCATTAACAGCGCTGTCGTGCCCGTTGTAAATCAGCTGGCGTCTTGGTCTCGCTGACAAACCGACCACACCCACTAAACAGATCGAGTGACCGTATGTACATACTGAATGGCTGATTGTACACAGGGAGTAACCGCCTGTGTACATGAAGTGGCTTAAGGTACATAATGTTGAGTGACTGACTGTGCATATAAGGATCAACTGAGCATTCATGTTTGCTCTCACGTTGCTAAAATATGCTGGGTAACGACATATGGTAAAACAAAATAAAAAGAGCGCCTAATAAAAACACCATGTATCTAGTACTATTATCTATTTCTATTGAAAATTACATCTCAAATTGTTTTCTTCTCTGCACACGAAAATGTACTTTACATTGACGTAGGCTACTGAAACAACAAAGTTATTTTCTCAGCGTTCAGTTTCATCCGTTCGCATAGAAGTTAAGGATCTACGTGACGTCATAAACACGAACGTAAACACGCGCGAAGACGGCGGTGGGAAGACTTGACCCTCTAAAATGTTGACGGAGGCACAGGATGTTTAACAACTATGAAACAGGATGCCAAGAGTCTCCTACTTTTATCTCATCAGCCGAATCTGCTCAGTGCAGGTTAGATATCCAACTCTTCTAATATTGGTAAATGTAAGGACTTCAAGGTACGTGAAGCTAGCTTGATATTTGTAAAACTACATAAAAATGCAACTCTCTCTCTCTCTCTCTCTCTCTCTCTCTCTCTCTCTCTCTCTCTCTCTCTCTCTCTCTCTCTCTCTCTCTCTCTCTCTCTCTCTCTCTCTCCTCTCTCCTCTCCCTCGGTCACACCGCCTCTCTCTCTCTCTCTCTCTCTCTCTCTCTCTCTCTCTCTCTCTCTCTCTCTCTCTCTCTCTCTCTCTCTCTCTCTTCCTTCCTTCCTTCCTTCCTTCCTTCCTTCCTTCCTTCCTCCCTCCCTCCCTCCTTCCCTCTTTCCCTCCTTCTCTTCCCTTCTTTCTTTCTATACTCTCGTTCTCTCTTTCTCTCTCTTTCTTTCTCCCTCTCTCTCTTTCACTCTCACTCTCTCTCTCTCTCTCTCTCTCT
>NW_028234431.1:14771679-14779179 GCF_977035675.1 Penaeus japonicus
GCAGCACACGAGCGACCTCACGTGTTTGTTTGTTTGTATGTGTGTTTGGGTTTGGGTTTGCGTGCATGATTGCGTACAATAGAGAAAGAGAGAGAGAGAGAGAGCGAGAGAGAGAGAGAGAGAGAGAGAGAGAGAGAGAGAGAGAGAGAGAGAGAGAGAGAGAGAGAGAGAGAGAGAGAGAGAGAGAGAGAGAGAGAGAGAGAGAGAGAGAGAAATAAAGAAGGAAAAACAGTCCTATGGAGAAATTGGGGATTTATACTTGAACAGACAAACACATTAATTTTTGAATGGATAGATTAATCATTATAGATGGATATATACAAACAGATAAACGATGATGCTTCACGAGCTGATTTCAATCAACAATAATTCTGACAGCATGGAGCCAAAAAATATATTTTAAAAACTAGTACACATCTCGGAAAGCCACTCAGCGGAGAAAAAACTCGCACTGTTAAAACAACGAAAAAAAACTGTTAAATAATATTTGCCTATTATCAAACAGGGAAGACGCTGTAAACCTCCGTATTGACTCTCCCTAAACAAAACGTAAATTTTACCACATGAATTTACGTCTAATGCCCCCCCCCCTCCCCCGGCTTTTAAGGGGACGCGGTTGGGAAAACATTGGCTTAAATGTTTAAATATTGCATAAAAGCACGGAATGAAAATGAAGACATGCGGAAATGACGTTGGTAGCATAAGTTCTATTGTATTGATAGGCATTTAGATAATGGAGGTAGAGGTGAAGAAAATGCATTTGTAAAATATACAGTGTATTAATGATTTACAATCGCGCTAACAAACCAATAAACACACACACACACACACACACACACACACACACACACACACACACACACACACACACACACACACACACACATACACATACGGAAATGATATCTATATACCCGTCAAAGCCCGAGACATCAAATAAAATCGGTATCAGTAAGGATCGGAAACTATGCAAACAAACACATCGTTAACTCCGAACACTAAATGGCTGGCAGATACGACCCCCCCTCTCCCCCGCACCCCCATTTCCCCTCGTGCTGCCATTAACGGTGCCAGTGCCATCTCCCCTCCCCCCCCCTCACCGACGGACCTGTAACCTTAAGACGTAATTATTAGCTTTAAGTGTCACCCGAGTAGTGCCCCCTCCCTCCATCCCTTCCCTTTGCTTACCCTTCCCTTCCCTTTTCTCTCTCTCTCTCTCTCTCTCTCTCTCTCTCTCTCTCTCTCTCTCTCTCTCTCTCTCTCTCTCTTTCTATCTCTCTCTCTCTCTTTATTTCTCCCACTCTGTTTCTCTTCCTTCCCCTTCTTTCGCTTTTACTTCCTCCCCTTCTTTCCCTTTCTTCCCCATCACTTGTTCTTACTTCTTAGTCTCTCTCATTTTTCACCTTTCCTTTTTTTCCCTCACCCTTTCTCTCTATTATACATCATCTGCCGAATTGCAGAACCTGCCATTCAATAGCAGATCCTCTTCGGAAGTGGCGTGCCTGACGACGGCATCGGCGTATGTTTGCGTTCTGTCAAATGTGAGGCAATCTGCCCCGAGGAGCCAAGAGTACAACGTCAGGTGAGTCGGCAATACCGTAGTCGTAATTGGAAATGGACTGGGGTGAGGGTGAGGGTGGGGGTGTAATACAGGGTGCCGTACCTGAGGTACAGGGGAGGTGCAGGTAGGGGAAGATGAGACTTCTAAGAAGTTATTTCTGCACGTTTATGGCACTTGTATATTACCCTTAATCATTCGCCATGTCTTAATATTTTCTGTTCTCCCAAGTGCCCTGGTCTCGACTATGCCCCTCCCCGACAATGTATTAGTCAAGCACTCCCGGTAGCATAAAGCAAGGCCATCTGCGCCTCCTAATTAGGAAACATAACTGCACCCTCCCGCGGTGCATGGTACTAATCCATGGACCAATTTATATGTATGAATAAAAAAAGAGACAAAAAAATGGCAATATCTGGTACCCCTTCGAGCGTTCATTAAAACAAGCGGTAATGGGCGTTCAGCAAGAAACAATCCCTTTGATTTGACAACATTAAAAGGACGCCTTCTGTTTTTACTCCTTGTTTTGAGGGAATGGTCTAGAGGTTCTTATGAGACGTTTGACAAAGCCTCTTAAACAAAGAGCTCCAGGCAGTGGCAAGTCTCATTAAGAGTTACATACCTAGTTATTCATGCACTCCTGAATACAATCACTCAAACAGTAATGAAGACTAATCTCGCAATGGAGCCAACCACACATTAAAAGCAGTTAATATGCTTCATGTGCTTGGTCGCATGAAGTCATCAAATCTTTCGGAGGTGAAAAACGAGTGTATGTGCGTAACAGATGTCTCCATTGACCCCATGCATCACGATTTAATTGCATCATGCCAGAGGGAGGATCTCATTGGACGACTGTGATACAAGGAGAGGTGAGCTGCTGGGGATTGAGTTTGATGTAAGTATATGGTACGGCAACTGCGATAAACGGACGGAGGCTCATCGCGGGAAGAGTAGCACAGGGAATACCTAGCATTAAAAGGTGATACATGTTCACGTTAGCGCGCTCTCTCTCTCTCTCTCTCTCTCTCTCTCTCTCTCTCTCTCTCTCTCTCTCTCTCTCTCTCTCTCTCTCTCTCTCTCTCTCTCTCTCTCTCTCTCCCTCCCTCTCTCCCTCCTTTCCTCCCCCCTCCCCTCCCTCCCTCCCTCTCTCTCTCTCTCTCTCTCTCTCTCTCTCTCTCTCTCTCTCTCTCTCTCTCTCTCTCTCTCTCTCTCTCTCTCTGTCTCTCTCTCTCTCTCTCTCTCTCTCTCTCTCTCTCTCTCTCTCTCTCTCTCTCTCTCTCTCTCTCTCTCTGTCTGTCTGTCTGTCTGTCTTCTCGTTACGCCTTATCTCGTTTCTGTCTGTTTTCATTTCTGTTTCTGTCTCTCAGTCTCAGTCTCTGTCGCTGTCTCTCTCTGTATCTGTCTATCTGTCTCGTCTTGTCTCATCTCGTTTGTGTTTCTGTTTTTTATCTTTAGCTCTGTTTCTCTCTGTATCTGCCTATCTAGCTCGTCTCGTATCATCTCGTTTCTATCTGTTTCCGTTTCTGTTTCTGTGTCTGTCTCTGTATCAGTCTATCTGTCTCTTTCTCTGTCTCTTTCCCTCTCTCTCTCTCCCATACCCCTCTCCCTCTCTTTCTCTCTCTCTCTCCCTCTCCTTCTCCCTCTCCCTCTTCTTTTCCCTTTCCCTCTCTTTTTTCCTCTCCTTTTCCCTCTCTCTCTCCCTCTCCCTTTCCCTCTCCTTTTCCCTCTCCCTCTTCCTCTCCCTATCCCTGGAGAAAAGGAGGTAAAATACCCGTCTGCGGTCAATTGAAACATCACGTTTTACACAATAGTTAGTTTAATTTCAGCTTTTGGCTGTCATTATCCCCTAAATCATCAACACTGACATATTTCTACTTCCTTCCATCAAATCATCTCCCTTTCTCCATTAACCGACCCTCTACCCTCATCATTAACCTCTCTTCCCTCCCTTACACCACCAGCACTGACATGTACCCATCCTTTCCATTCTCCCCATTATTAACGTCTCTTCCCCCTCCTCCTCCTCCTCCACATCCTCTTCTTCCCCTTTATTCGCCAGCCCCTCCTCCCCTCTTCTCGCCTCCGCCACCCTGACCGCTGTCCCCGCCTCCCTCTGTTCCCACCCACTGAGCAACCGGAGTCGCCGTCGCTCCGTCTTCGATCATCTCGCTGATACGTCACCCGGGCCGCGTCGGCTCCTTGGAAGGTCGAGCCGTAATTGCTCCCGCCTGATCGGGTGCCCCCATCGCCGCCGCCGCCGCCGCTGCTACGGCCACGCCCGCCGGCCACCAGCGGTTAATTCACACCCTTCGCCGCGCTGATAATTGGTCCTCGGGGCCCTCGCGCGGAAATGCGTTAGTCTCCCCTTACAACCGTAGAAATTGAGCAATTGGGGGTTAACTAAAGGAAATTCGATCAAGGCCGTAACTACTGTTGGTTTATCCTCGGGTCTCATGGGAAGAACGGCTCCGGCGGACGGTAATGACGCGCGGTTCGAGCAGATGAAAGCTGCCGTCCCGGGAGTCCTGTTTCCTTTCCGGTGAAGGCGGTGGATTCCCGGATTCCTTTTTTGTTGCTGAGGTCTGTCCCCTCGGGAAGGGCGTCGCTCAGGGTGTAGGGTGTTGGGTGGTGGTTAAGTACTTTAGATTCAGATCTTGAAGGAGGGCGAAAAGGAAATGTGGGAGAGAGAAAGGGCAAAACGAGGAAGAAAAAAAAACGACTGAGAGGAGGGCCATTTCTTCTTTTTGCATAAATGTGATTTTCTTTGAACCATTTCTTCAAGATTGGTGTGAGTGAAATGCCTCTCTATAAAGATCGTACATTTTACTAATCCTGGTATTTTAATAAATAAATTCAATATTAAAATCGATTTAATACGAGAAAATATAAGTATGCCCCCCCCCTTGATTCCACCTTACATCCCTCGACTTATCTCAACATCCAAATTTTCACAGCAACAAGACACCAGCAGCTCCCACGGGAAGAGCCTATGTAATCGGTAGCTCCAAGGAGACTATTACCAAGAAAAAAATACGAATAGACGACCCCCTTCCCCACTAAAAAAAAAATCCCCGGTCATCTAGGTCAGGACGTCCGCTCGGTCGGCGGAGGAGTTCTCGCAGGACGGGGAGTAAGATGCTTCGTTCGTCCAGGGGAGATTTTTACGAATTCTTTCCGGGAAACGTAATGAGAGAGAGAAGAGAAAGACGGAGAATGAGAGAGAGTGAGAGAGTGAGAGAGAGAGAGAGAGAGAGAGAGAGAGAGAGAGAGAGAGAGAGAGAGAGAGAGAGAGAGAGAGAGAGAGAGAGAGAGAGAGAGAGAGAGAGAGAGAGAGAGAGAGGGAGGGAGAGAGAGAGAGAGAGAAAGAGAGAGAGGAGAAAGATACAAGGGGGGGAGGGAGGGTAGGGGATAAGGAAGGAGACGGAGTAAGAGAAAGGAAGGAGGGAGGGAGGGGAGAGGGAGAACAGAGGAAGGGCGAGAGGGGGGGAGGGAGGGAGAGAGAGAGAAAGAGAGAGAGAGAGAGAGAGAGAGAGAGAGAGAGAGAGAGAGAGAGAGAGAGAGAGAGAGAGAGAGAGAGAGAGAGAGAGAGAGAGGAGAGAGAGAGAGGAGAGAAGAGAGAGAGAGAGAAAGGGAGAAGAGAGAGAGAGAAGGAGAGATAAGAGAGGAGGTAGGGAGGGGAGAGGAGAGGGGAAGAGTAAGAGAGGGAGGAGGGAGGGAGGGGAGAGGGAGAGGAAGAAAAGAGGAAGGGAGGGAAGCAGGGAGGGAGGGGAGAGGGAGAGGAAGAAAAGAGGAAGGGAGGGAAGCAGGGAGGGAGGGAGGGAGGGAGAGAGAGAGAGAGAGAGAGAGAGAGAGAGAGAGAGAGAGAGAGAGAGAGAGAGAGAGAGAGAGAGAGAGAGAGAGAGAGAGAGAGAGAGAGGCGGTTAAACAGACAGAAACTGAGTGAGAGAGAGAGAGAGAGAGAGAGAGAGAGAGAGAGAGAGAGAGAGAGAGAGAGAGAGAGAGAGAGAGAGAGAGAGAGAGAGAGAGAGAGAGAGAGAGAGAGAGAGAGAGAGAGAGAGAGAGAGGCGGTTAAACAGACAGAAACTGAGTCAAAGAGAGAGAAAGCAATTGCCATGTTCCTTCTGCGCATTTATCTTCCTTCGACTTTACGTGGTGTTACAACAGCAAGAACAAAAGCAACGCGAGGAAAAAATGCTTCCCCTGAACTTTAGTGTGACGTATTGTTCTAACCGCCCACCTCCCCCTTCCCCCTACCCCCACCCCTCTCTCCTCCTTAGACATAAGCCGCGTCTTGCAAGTCACCCCGTCCCCGAAGTCCTTTCAAGTGACGCTTGTCTCGCGGGGACAAAATCCTTAAGGCCTTCCAGGAAATTGCAAGCTGCACACTGCAAGATTTTCTCACGTCTATGAAACTTTCTGCGCGCGTGTGTTTGTGTGTATGTATGTGTATATATGTGTGAGTGTGTGTGCTCACACAAATGTTTATGTTTCGTACTGTGAACCAGAGAGCTTGTATATGTAACGTTGGTCCTATTCGCCTTTTCGGTGAAAACTGTATATATAATTGAAAGATGTAAGCTACTGTATTTTCGTAATAAGTTTTGAGTCTTTTCGTGTCCTAATTTTGTTTCCTTTTTCTTCCTCCCTTGCGGAATGCTTACAACTGCTATCTAAAAAAAAATCCTATAATTGAAAATCCTTTCCTAAAATTAACCTTCCTGAATTTACCTGGTCCAATACCAAGCCACTAACAGATCCTTTAGTAGACTCCGACCTGTACTCTTTTGTGCCTTAATTTAATTATCGTTCAGTGTGATAAAAACCCTTTACAGACTATCTCTTCTTTTCCTCTAGAATGGTAACAAAACGAGACCCTCTCCAACCACCTGTAGGTCTACCAACGGTCTACCCCTTTCCCTCCCCCGCCCTTATTCAGGTAATGTTCCGTGAAATACAGCCACCGCCACCACCGCCCCTGGCTACCTCTCTCCCCTCCTTTATTCGCTCATATTCCTTTTATTTGACACCGCTGGCAATATGACAACCCCCGTGAAAGCGATCCGATCCTAATGTATCGCAGCAGCATCCAGCATTAATCCCCCGAAACTGATCCTCCTGCCCCTGTACAGAGGATCGTGGGAGAGAGCTTGGAGGGGGAAGTCATTCCCCTTCTCCCCTTCCCTCCCTCCCTCCCTCCCTCCCGCCATCTCATCTCTCTGTTACACTAACTGATCTTTACCCGCTTGCCCCCCCTCTCCCCATCCACATCTTATCCGCTTGCAACCTTCTTGAAGAAGACAACAAAAGAACAAGAAAATCGGGTGCAATGCACAAAGTATAAAGCCTCAACAGCCAAATTAATCCTTTTTAACAAAATAACTCATTTCCTCTGCCGAAAACAAAGAGATATGATCAGAAAAAAGCCTTTCAAATTACCAGAAAAAAAAGAGAGGCGAAAACGAGAAGTCACAAAAAGTAGATCATTTGAGAGAGAAACCCCAAAAGGCGGTGGCGTACGGGGTCGATCACGGCCTCACGGGTCGGATTTCTGGCTGCTGCGGTGATCGACGTGTCATGCTCGGCGGGGCTGGCTGGTGACGGGCAGATGGCCGCTTATGACACTGATCAGACCTCGCCAGCCTGATTACTTGAGGTGGGGTTGGGAAAGGGATTTGGGGTCTGGACTGGGTGAGGGAATGCAGCACAAAGGGCATGTCAGAGAAAGGGGAGATGGGGAAGATGTAAGCGAGCGAACGAACCACAGTGCCATTGTTGCTGAGTAAAAATAAAAAAATCTCGTGAAGTCATTCACTATTCACTCATTTATTACCTTCTTCAACAGGGCTCTTTCCGAATCCATCCAAATATCCCGAGATAAACTGGAGAATGTGGCGAGAAAATTCAAATCAGAACTACTACTTCACGAGCAGTGAAAAAAT
>NW_028234431.1:14791679-14796679 GCF_977035675.1 Penaeus japonicus
TCAGGAGGTGTTTTTCACCCTCGGGTTTTCGTCTTGAAGTCTTAGTCATATTTCTAAGATGGTCCTTGTTATGAGAGTTTCCTTGGGCAGCCTTTCTGGTTCATTATTTTTCATCATGAGATCTTTGTTGCGAGGCCTTTGTCAAGAAGTTCTTCATCGTGACATATTTGTCGTGAGATTGTCGTTTGAATTTTATGAGATTTTGTCGTAAGATCCCTCTTGTGAGATCTTCATCTTCAGTCTTATGTACAATTTCTTTGTCATGAGGCGTGCCGTCACGGTCATGAGTCGACTGTCAAGGCTTCATTCTCTTGTGTTTATTTGTATGAGTGTTTGTGTCCAATGCATTTGCACCAATTCATTTTCACTGTAATTATGAGGAGGTCATTCCAAATATAATGTACTAATCATAATGCATCATTTTACTCTTTCATCTTGGTTGCAAAGCCTTTTAAGCTTGCTGTGCTGGAGTGAAACTATTCAGCTACCAACTACTCACCACCAGGCCCATTATGGGCCTGGTGGTGAGAACGAGATAGCAAATTAAATATATGCATGCACGGAAATACACATATAATTGTATATATATAACAGCGCAGTCAAGTGATCACTGTGGCCTCCATGCATGACACTCCAGCAATGGCCAGCAAATCTCCACCACATATAGTGTAGCAAGATGAAGGCTGTTGACCGTCATGGTCATTTAACTTCAATGAGGAATCAGCCCAAGCTCATTCATGTCAGAATGTACCTGGAGACCCTTATTGGAGTGTCAAACACAGAGGCTACAATGATGCCTTAACAGTATGCCACTGTAGTTTCCTTCATGGATCACAGCAAGTTTCTTTAAAAAGTTTAGCAAATGAAGAAAAGGTTAAAATCTAAAGTTTGCTTGGTATATTTGGAATGAATGCCCATAATTTGGATTGAAACAGTACTGGCGTGCGTGCATTTAGTGGGAAAGTTTCAGGTAACATTGTATTTGAAAGCAAGTTGTCAAGAGTTTACTCTAAAATTGGATAGAAATTTATAGGCTATTTACAGAAACTAACTACCTTGCAAAATAAGGTTAAGGCCAAGGTTATGGAAGTCATTGAAAGGTAAGATAGATGTTCAGACGACACCCACTGAGGACACACTGTTTGCCACTGGGCTGCAACTTTGTCCCTGTCAGTGCTCAGGAAATGACCAATAAACCTTAGCCATTTATATTCTGGCAAGATAGAGCTTGTAAGCAATCTGACATTTCTTGATATTTATCAAGATGCATAGGTGTTTCATGCACAAATTTCACTTCCAATAATTCTTGAAATGCTTAGATTTACACCATTCCTAGTTTACAAGGCATTGATAGGCAAGAGCTATGAATGCTCATATTTTATTACCAAAGCAGAGTATAGGGAATGATCATTCATGATTGATTTTTTTCCCAGCAAAACAGATTTTCAGAAAACTGGAATTTCACCGTACTGTAATTGCTAATGGAATTCTGAAGCTTTAATGTTGTGTCCAACTTCTGGATTTCTTATTCCTACAAATATTGAATTATGATTCTTAGCAGTTTCATAATTAGCAATGTCAAATTTATTTGAAGATACCTTATGTTTTATGTAAGTACTTCAGAGATTCTACTATCTGCTACTTACAGCTCATGGATATGGTGATTAATAACCTCCTTGTGACTGTAAGGGTTGCTAGCTTTCATGATGTACTGTCTATGAATAATGTGTTGAAGGAAAGTTTCATGGATATTTGAAGCGTATATACTGGAAGCAATATAAAGTTTATAGACCTTGGTGATTTAAAGTCAAATAAGGAGACAATCCAACATCTTATCTTGCCAGAAACAACTTGGCAGAGGTTTGTTGATCTTGGCAGAGCGGCAAAGGCACGTGACTATAGTGGTTGATTGAAACTACCAGATTTCCATCATGGCTTACAGCAAGTTTCAATCGGATCTTAATGAAACACAGCCAATATGATCATGAGAAAGTTGTGTTGTGAAAACCACAAAGGTTTAGACTGCAAGATTAGTGCAGTTGATATTTCTTGTCACATATCTGAAAGACAGCAGGGTCTTTTGTTCAAAGGAAGTTTTCACCAATAAGTGTGAGAAAATTGTATAAATCTGCATGTATATACAGATTTATATTTTGCAAGAAGTTTAATATTTTGCAAGAAGTGATTCAGAAATATAAATAAAAATAGATTATGATATTAGAAATGTTCATGCTATTATTATTGTTATTATGTAAGTAGTCATTGTTGTAGTATTTAACATTTTTATTTTCTTGAATACAGAGCCAGGCTGGGCATCAATCAACCGAGGGATTCTCATTTGTGACGAGTGTTGCAGCGTCCACAGGTCTTTAGGAAGGCACATCTCTCAGGTCAAGTCTCTTAAGAAAGGAACATGGAATCCTGTACAACATGCAGTAGGTTGAATTTTATCTTTTTGTTCTGTAAATGGCATAAGATATAAAACAAAGTTCCCCAGCTGGCATTTGTATATGTGAAAAGGATAAAGATCTCATTTTAGATTAAAGTGTACATCATGTAGGAAAAATATTATTTACATCTCTGATATTACTATGTGTGATATGTTACTGGCACTCTAATGAGAATATGAATTGTATTGGTATAGTTTAATAAGAATATAATTTTATTGATATATTTTTTTGCAGCATGTAATTTTACTAATACTTGAAAAAGTCATGTATTGATAGCAGTATCAGTCCCTTTCATTCTTAAAATGCTCAAGTTTAGCTTTGATGTTTCAGCTGGTGCACACACTGTACAGCAGTGGTGCAAACAATATCTGGGAACATACACTCTTGGACCCCAGCGTTGCCAAAACTGGCAGACGCAAACCTCACCCCAAGGATCCAGTCCAGTAAGCAAATTTTTTTTTTTCCTTTTTTTAGGTATTAGACATTTTTGCTTTGGCTTTTGTGGTGCATTAGGGACAAAAATGGTTCCTCCACGGAAACCATAATAACCCCTAAAGATTACCAAATGCACTAAACAGCCACTTCTATCTACTCTATTATGATATGCACAAAAAATAAGTTTTACTATTTTTCTGTAGAATATCAGTGCATGTTGCCCATGTCTTCTGAGCATTACTCAAATAAGTAGGCACATTTTTAACCCATTGCTGACGGGGGATAGATTTGCTTACCCAGACTCCAGGATGGGTTTCATTTCAGAGCGAGGCAGCTTACCTTGACTTTACCCACTCCCTTTTAGTCACTCATTGTAGAGCTAGAGCCATTTTTGTGTTTTGTTGTTCAGCTCATTTTTTTCTTTATACTCAAAATGATAGAAGTATTACTGTTTTAGGAGAGGACAAAAAGCATCTTTATTGTTTTGCATTTATGCCCTTTCATGAAAGAATACAAAATATATAACCATCCACAATGAAGATAACATGAAGAGGTAGAGAAGAGGAAGGAAACTTGTGCATATGACTGAGTGCCACAGTAAAAGGCATCCCTTCTGGCACAGGGGCTTGCACATCCTTCACCTGCGGTACTTTAGAGCAGGAGATCAGCAACTTGCTATTTGCCATTGTTCTATAAAGGTAGTGACTAGATGGGTGTCATTCAAGGTTCTCTCTTCTGCTGGTGGTAGAAGAAAGTGGTGCCATCTAGGTTTCGGATGTTAGGTGAAACACATTTTGCTCAATATTACGGCAGTTATAATAATTATGATTGCAATTGTCATCACTCATTCATTACTCATAGCACAATAAGAGAACATAGTGATCCAAAATTTCTGAATGTCATGACGCCTTTTGTCAGGCGAGAGCTCTTGCTTTATATATGATTAAAGAACACATCACCTGTCATTAATGGGTTAAGGGGTTAGCTTATTTATCTTGTGAAAGTTGTTGTATTATTTTATAGGTAATCTTATCCCCTTAATGACAGGTGACAAGATGTCATGTCAAGTGGTGGCATCATCAGATGTTTCATTATGGCTATCCTGGCTGGTGTGCTGGGTGATTGGGCATATAGTGCTTGGCTGTGGCCAGTGTGGGTGAATAGCCTGAGGCGTTAGGCTTATGCGTTTGAAATATCCCAGCGTTTCGACCATTTGGAGCCAAAACAGCCCTGTCATTAATGGGTTAACTAATAACTCTTATGATTACAAACTGAAATTTGATGTTCTTTTAATAGCTTGCTAATATTAATTTAATTTCTAATATGCTGTATTGATTTTTATTTATATATGTCAGTGTCATGAACACATTAGGTCTTACAATTTCTTGATTGATTTTAGATTATCCACCATATTAAACTGTTTAATTGTTCTTACTTTCTCTTCTTCTGAGCAGCCCTACCAAAGCTGACTTTATAAGAGCAAAGCACCAGATGTTGTCATTTGTGTACCGGCCATCAAGAGAAGATGCAAGTGAAGATGGGGATGTCAGCCGACAGCTTCATTCCAGTGTGCGCACCTCCAACCTTGAAACCTCATTACGGCTCCTGTCCCAAGGAGCTGACCCAAATTATTATCATAAGGTAAGGTTAGGCCTTTAGCCATGCCTTTATTCACACATGCTGATGCATGTGCACAGGAGTATGCACATGCACACACATTTACAAAATATATAAGGAAATAAATGTATAGGTGTTTGTACACATTCATGCATATGTATACTCATCTTATATATAATGGAATATCCCACAATTCAATGTAGAAAATGGTTGAAGAATGAAATTTTCCAGAACAAATGTATTTTCCCCATAATATTGTTTAAAGATAGGAGACATTGGTTTCATGACTACCTCTGTAAAAATGAAAGTATTCCTTATTGAAAAAATTCTCATCATTTTATCAAATAGCAAACATATTTTTTTCCACCAAAATAATGAGGAAAAGAAATTGTTTACTGCATGCTTATGGTCATTATTATATTAAGAACGAATGATTGTGACTGCACTGAAGGATGTGTGATTTAGAGGTTCATAGAAAAAACTATAAATGTGACTGAA
>NW_028234431.1:14819179-14826679 GCF_977035675.1 Penaeus japonicus
CTCTCTCTCTCTCCCTCTCTCTCCCTCCCTCCCTCCCTCCCTCCCTCCCTCTCCCTCCCTCCCTCCCTCCCTCCCTCCCTCCCTCCCTCCCTCCCTTCCTTCCTTCCTCTCTCTATCTGTTTTGTTTTTGTTTGTTGGAAGAGAAGTTCAGTAGGAATTTAAAACCTTACAACTTGCTGTGGCTACATCTCACTCATATTTCTTCTTTCTCTTTTCCTTCCTTTCTTCATTTCCTTCTCTTTTCTTTTTCCCATTTTAAGTTGTTTGTTAATTTTAATTGTACTCTTTGTTTATTATTTTTTCCCACTTTGTTGGACTAAAAGAGAACAGCACATCCTATTCAGGCAAAGAAAGGTGATTGATTATTTCATGATAATGATTTTAGTATTTGCTTGTTGAAATAGATCATTGCTTTTAGTATTAAGGGTTCGCCAAATATTTCTTCTCTTGCTCTGTCCTTCTTTTGTTATGCAGAGTGAAAAAGGTAAAGGTCTTAACAAAGTTCAAGTGATGAATAAGCTTTTATTGCAATGCAGACATACATGCACTCACTCATTCACTCACTCACTCATTCACTTATTTACTTACACACACACACGCACACACACACACACACACACACACACACACACACACACACACACACACACACACACACACACACACACACACACACATACATACATGTGTGTGTGTGTGCATGCGCACGCTGTTAGCACATTTTGAATATCGTTGTTTTTACATCAGGTAAAAAGTTTGCGTGAAGAGAACATGAGCCTGCGGTCGCTGTATGGCAGCGGGAGTATGGGTGGGTCCATGCACCCCTCGTCCTCTCATGTGCCCACGCCCCCTCCCCCTCTCCTCCCCCTCTCCACCACCATGACCCAGAGTCTGCACAATGGGGATATTGACCCTCAGGTACGTTGCGCAGGGACAACTTCTGGTAATTTAGTGAAAAGTTGGTTTGTACTATTTTATATGTAGATGAATTATTTGTTGATTACAGTCTGCTCTAGAAAAGGTATGTTTTCTCATTAACCCATTCACGCCGGGACTATGCCGGCTCAAAATAGTTGGAATGCCGGGGTTTTCGAAAGCATAAGCCTAACGCCTCGGGATTCTCGGGCACACTAGCCATGAGCAAGCGCTGTACACCTGCTCACCCCGAGCACCGGCCATGATTAAATGTCTCATCGCCGGCGTCTGGCCCAAAAACCACTGAACGTGATAGCAAGTCAACCGGCGTGAATGGGTGAAAGGATTGATTCTTCATTTGTAAAAGAAGGATTTTCGTATGCTGTTTTCACGTGTTTTAGAAAGAGTAACGTTTCAATTTTAAGATAAAGTTAATATCACGTGTAACTGATACAATTTCATCATTAAACCCATCCACGCTGATTGACGTCTGAAACGTCAGTAATAGAAGGCTAGATTGTTCTTGAATATAATTATTTTTAATAATTTCTTAGTCTCCATTACTTTAATTTAGGTCTTTGAATGTCACAAAATGTGATATAATGTAAAAAAAAAATGACATCACAGAAAACTACGTGATATTGATGACATCATGGTAATTTCTGCTTCTGATCAGTTGAATGAAAAGAGCTGAGTCGATAAACTATTGTAAAATCAATGTGATTGGCCAAGAAATAAAATAAGATAAAAAAAGACTAATGTAATACTATTTCCACTTTGTCGATTACGCATGATAATTCACGTCACATCATGTCACAAGGTACATGTACATAGTCGTAATAAAATAACACTTGAAAAGTGTTGCTGTAACATGTTTTTTGACTAAAATAACTCCTCTGAAAGTAGCAATATTTTTATGTACCTTACATCGTAGATGCAATCATGCAGTCCATAAGGATATAGTGGGTGAAAAACGCTCTGAGAGGTCCACCCCAGAATGAAGCATCGAGCGCTTGTTATCTTCCCAGTGGAAGCGGGAGTAGGCGAAAATAAGTCTCATTGTGAATGGGTTAAGCATTTAGATTAGTATATATTTTTCTTGGTTTTCACAAAACTAACTAATTGCATTGTCCTTTATTTTGCTGCTAGGCTTATAATATTGTGGTAAGATGCTGTTCCTAGTGTTGTTTGTAAATTTTTCCTTTTTATTTCATATGTTTATTTATTTATTATTATTATTTTTCTTCATTACTTTAGTTTGAGAATGAATGCCTTAGGCCTTATTAGGCAAAGGTATAAAAACAGTTCTTTTTGTTGGTCTTAGATTATTTTTATTCTTATTTTGTTTATGGATTTTTTGGTTGATTAGAATTTATACCTAGACCTGTGGTTCCCAACCTTTTCCTCCCTCAACCAGTTCCCCCTTCATATACTGAAAAGTGACAAGGAAAAAGTAAAAACTTTTAAAAAGGAAAATTTATTTGCGTGATAATACAGATAACATAATAAACAACCATATGTGTTAGTTGATAAGTCTTGCAGCCAGATTCAAAACATAATTTTCATTCTGTGACCACAAAATTATGGAATTTCAACCATAATTATCGTACATAGTCACTAGTAAAAGCAAATATAGTATAAATTTTGGTTTCTGTTTGTATATAGTAGGTGAAGAAAAGTCAATTACCACATTATATGATATTTTTTTCTTTTGGCAAATAGCTAGTCATATTTATTTCCCTCAATATATTTCCCACCTGGAATAAAAAAAGTGGATTCTTTTTCATGCCATCTTTGTTTTCTTTTAAAAATTTCTTTGTGCCAAATTCACAGCTGCAATAGAGTAAAGGTAGGATTCACCCCCTCCTAGATGGTGTCAGTACATGAGTTAATGCATTCTTGGTGTTCATCTCTTTTGCACACCCGTGAGGGGAGGTGTGTGAGACATCTACGCACAGGGTCAGATCCTTCTGTGAACAGGAAATTTCTTTGCATAACAATTTTGAGTCGACAATATTATGGGAAAGAATTTGTAAAGCAATAAGAGCTCATCTTTTTCATTTGTTTGTTTGTTTAGTTTTTATTGTAATAAAAGTTTATTTTCTATTGTATTGATATTTCTTAGGAATTGATATTTCATTAATGGATTATCAGAAATTATTTATAGAATAAATTAAGAGACTCACTACTTTTTTATGTTTGTCAGATACACATTTTTTTAAGAAAAAGCCTATAACAAGTTTTGATTAGCTCTATTGCCACCTGATTCTCTGCACTCTTGTTGATAAAGTGGATGAAATAGTTCTTGAGGTCAGTTTGAATTTGTAATATTTAAGGGAAGATCTACTGCAGCTGACCTAAAGAGGACTTGAGGACTTAAAGGAATAACAGCTATTGATACATTCTAGGTGAGTTTGCGAACCAGCAGGGGTCCAGCCCAAAGACCTTTCAGCATGTTTGAACAACGCCAGGGTCTACCCGGCTCTGTTGGGGCTTCTCATCATATGGACCAAACAAGGACTACATCATATCAGCTGAACACAATGGTAGATATCTTCCAGGATTCCACTTCATAGAAAGTCTATTTTCCATTTCACTCTCTCTTCCTTCTTCTTTCTGTTTTCTTCTTGTCCCTCTCCCTTCCTTTCATTTCCTATTGCCCTTTCCCTTTCTCATTTTTCACTTTGATTTTTTTCACCTTTCTTCCATCATCCTCTCCTCCAGTCCTGTGTTCCACTCTTCTTTCCATAATTAGCTGCTTTTACCTTCCCATCCTTTCCTTCCCTTATTTTTGTTTCCTTTAATTTTCAATCCCTTCCTTTTATGTTCTACTGTATATGAGCACATTGTCAGAAATTTTAATAAACACAGTAGTTAACGTGATAATTTCATTTCGTTACAGCGTGGATCTGGGGAATATGACAACACTCGCACTGGAAGTCCTAGTCTGGAACCCACAGAAACCACACCCCTGAATCCTACCTACACATCCTTACCAACTCAGGAGGAGGTATGTTTGTTGTTTGTGGATACTTAACTCATTAGCGACGGGTCAAGTTTAGGCTCCCCCTGGACATTACGGGTATTTCGAAATGCGGAGGCCTAATGTGGCGGGATATTTGTTCACTGAGGCGGCGGCTATCCACTACATGCCCAATCACTAGTCATACAAAAAGCTATGACTTGATATCTTGTCCCAAGCGGGAAGACTAGCCAGGCCATGAGTTGATATTACATCATCCGTCATTAACCCATTGCGTACGGGTGTCATGACATACATGACGTAAGAGCTTTGGCCTGACGACGGGCGTCATGACGTACATGACGTACGGGGATTTTGGAATACTATGCTATTTTACTGTGCTATGAAAAAGGAATGAGTGATGATGGCTACTGCAGTCATAATTACTATAATTACCGTAATATCGTACTAGCTTAAAGTCCAAAACCTAGATGGCACCACTTTTTCCTAGCACCAGCAGGAGAGAGAGCCTTGAATGGCACCCATCCACGGTCTCTAGCAAGCACTATCTCTATAGAGCGATGGCACACACTAAGTTGATGAACCCTTGCTCTAAAGTACCGCCGATGAAGGATGTGCAGGCAGAACGAGAAGAGGAAGGTGACTCAATCCATACCCAGTGTCTAAAATGTGCTCCTGTCCCAATATGGATGCCTTTCACTGAGGCACTCACTGTCACAAGCACAGGTTTCATTCCTCTTCCCTACCTCTTCTTGTTATCTTTATTGTAAGGGGTTATATGTTTCGTATTCGTTCATGACAGCACAAAAATACAAAAAAATAAAGTTGCCTTTTGTCCTCCCATAAAATAGCAATACTTCTATCACATTGAGTATAAAGAAAATAATGAGCTAATATGGATAATATACTACAATTTTAGTCAACTGCAGCACCGAGAGAGCCTGTCATATGGCACATATAAGTCTCTAAACTCTATAAAACACACAAAAAAATAAAACACAAAAACCGCTAAGTTTCACGATGAATGACTGAAAGAGAGTGGGTTGATTCAAATTATATTGCTTCAAGCGGTCTCTCTCTAAAATAAAACCTATCCTGTTGGCTGGGCAAGCAAATTTATCTCCGTCTGCAATGGGTTAAGGGGTTAAGAATATTTTTAACCCGTTAACGATGGGTGACTAGATATCACGTCAAGCAGTTTTTGGGTCAGATGCTGGGGACGAGTTATTTTGTCCAGCCTGGCGTGCCGGGTGATTGGGCGCACAACGCCCGCTCGCTAGGCGTTAGGCTTATGCGTTCGAATGTCCCGGCATTTCAGTCAATTAAAGCCGAAATAGTCCCGTTGGAAACGGGTTAATAGGTAAAAACCTGAATTTTTCATGTAGATATTTAAGTTGTGCAAAGAAATCTTATTAATAACGATAATTAAAATTGTTTATAGAGACCTAATAATGCTTTGTTTTAAAGAACAGTATCACAACATTAAATTTGAATGCTGTTTATGATCTCCAGATCTGAAACTCCTGTGAAAGAAATAATAGAATACATTTAAAAATTTAATTCTGGTACATTATGAAATGATGCATGGATGATGGCAATAATTTACAGATAGCAATTAAAGTGTTATATGCTCATATGCTAACTTTCCTCAGGTTGTAAGAAAGACAGAGGTTATCACCAAGAGGATACAAGAGTTGCTCATATCAGCCCAGGAGGGAAGGCAGGATTCCTTTGTTCCTTGTGCCGACCAAATCCATTCTGCGGTCCTTGACATGGATTCCATCTTCCCAAAGGTACATAGAAAGTAGGAAAAGAAGGCTGGAGGGACATCCCCTCCCAAAAATTAATTTTATCTAGGGTCATAAGAATTTTATGTAGAGCTTTCAATCAAATGAAGAAAAAACAAAACATGCTTAGTGCTGAAAAGGAAGTCTAGAGTTTAACAAGCCAAAGGCAGGTGGGACAACATTTCTTCTGTTTTGGTTTAATAGCCAGTTGTTATTTAGTTTACAGTCAATCAACAAAATTCAGTGCATTAAGACCTTTTTTCTTTGCTCTGGTTAGGGTTGCTGTAGGTTGTTCTTTTTTGCGTGCATGTGGATAAAATAAAAGAGGGGGTGGGGTTGTTTTCATGGATTTTATCTTATTTTTTACTTGTACATCTAGACTCTTTTACTCATTTTCTTCTTCATGTGCTTCTTTTTCTTCTTTGTCTTGTAATTCAACATCCTCACCAATTTTCTTCTCATTATGATTTTTATCATTTTCCTTTATAAATTAGGGCAGAGAAGAGAATCCTTTTTCATGTGATACATAATATATATATATATATATATATATATATATATATATATATATATATATATATATATATATATATATATATATATATATATATATAAATTATATGTAAATTGTAGGGGTTTATTGAACTAAACCTAGTTGACAGATAATAGATACTAAACTGATTTGCTTTGATTTTTGTTGAAAGGCTTTTTGTATAAAAGTTATATTTTGTTATTGTTAACCTGATAATGCCGAAGCTTTGCCCAGTCTTAGTGCCAGGTATTTCAATGTACACAGGGCTAATGCCTCAGGCTGTTTGCCTGCTCTGGCCACGGCCATCTGCTGTGCACACGATCAACTGGTGTGCCGGCCACACAAAAAGCTATGACTTGATATCACTTTCCCGGCAGCAAGTGCTGCCACCACATGACATATCATATCCCCTGGCTTTAATGGGTTAATAATGTTTTAATTTAGTTTCCCTTGATACATTAGTTTTGTTCTGTTTATTCAGGATCACTTATCCGAATTTTGATGGATAGATTACCGAGTGTTACTTTTCTTCATTGCTTTGTAGAGAAAATTATTTGCTTTATAGTGACGTGGCTAAATAACACTTGGAACCTGATGATGGTTTCTAGACAGTTGTACAGATGAACAGAAACCTTCTTTTCAGCACGTATTGGTGTTTTTCTCTCGTTTACCTTCTTCTCTTTCTGTATCTCTCTGATTTCCTTCTCTTTCTTTGTCTTCAAGATGAACTCAAAGAAATTCTGTGCTCATTACAGTGTTTCAAACTGTTACATTCCTATTATTTTTCAGTGGAATGTGACAGGCATAATAACACAGAATTGGAATCATCAGTCATTCTCTGCCTGAAATCTGCTCCTCACAGATACACTTGTTCATGTGTACACTCTCCTGATTGTCTGTCTCTCCCTATATCTATAGTAGTTAACTTTTAGAAAAGTAGAATTTACAAGGAAGATATGTTTTGATGTTTTGTTTTTTCTGATTTTAATGCATATATTTACAAACAGGAAAATCAGAATAAATTTAGAGGACTCAAGGAATTTTTTAAAAGGTGAGGCAGCAAAGTTGTGTTAAAGACGTTCATCCCTCAGCTAAATGAAATGAAAGTCCGTGTCACTAGACCGCACATCAAGTAGTTGCTGCAGCAGAATTGCTCTAATCCTCCGATAGAGTGCAATGGAAGGCTTCCAATGCTTTTTAGTACGTTGTGTCTTCAATTTAGATAAACTGTTTGCTTGCACATCTGCCACAGTTCTTACTCTACCATTGTATTACTTTCTCTC
>NW_028234431.1:14836679-14851679 GCF_977035675.1 Penaeus japonicus
CTATATATGACTAATATATATACGTACATATATATGTCTATATGTGTTTCATATATATGTATTTTATATGTATAATGTGGTTAGACCATATATGTCAATCTTATCTGTATATAGTGTATTCGTATATGCTTAATGTAAGTTTATGTAAACCATCATCATATGTATGCATATATTATATATAATATGGGGACTATGTATAATCTTACTACCTATAATATATATAGAGATAATAAGTGAATGTATTGGATATGTATTTAGCATTTATATGTAATATATAGTATAGAGTATATGAGATACACCCAATTTATTGATATCTATATATATAAAGACACACACACACATATAGAATTAGAATATATATATATTTTATTTATATATATATATATTATGTATGTATATATATACTATATATATATATATAAATATGATATAGTGATATATATGTATGTATACATATAATATATATATTGTATATATATTAGTATATATATGATATATATATAATATATGTATGTATACATAATATCACTATATAATATATATATAATAATCAAATATATATACTAGATAAAATATTATGTGATATATATATTGATATAGTCTTCTGTGATGTATATATATATATATATATATATATGTATATATATATATATTGTATGTATATAATATATATATATATATTATGATATATCCGCATTATTGTCATACGATGTATATGTTATATATATTTAACATAATATATATATATATATATATAAATGGTATCTATATATATTGTATATATATATGTGGATATATATATATATAAGTATATATCTTCTATACATATATATAATATATGTTATACTATGCGATATATATATATATAAATATATACATATATATATAATTTTATATACCACTATATCTCGTAGACTCCATATTTATATATATTATATATATATATTTATACATATATATATATATAATATATATAATTATTACATTTATATTACATATACATATATATACATAGATATATATACATATATATGTATACAAGTATATATATACATATACAGAAAGATATATATATATATATAAATATATATATAATATATAGTTATATATATGGTATACATATAGAATATGTATATATATAGTATACATTATATATATGTTATATATATGTATACATTATGAGCGAGCGCGCGAATATATGTATACATATATATATGTATATATATGTATACATATATATATGTATACATGTATATATATGCATATATATACATATGTATACATATATGTATAAATATATATGTATATATATGTATATATATGTATATATATATGCATATATGTGTATATATATATGCATATATATGTATATGTATATATATATCATCATCATCATCAGCCTGTATCAATCCACTGCAGGACGTAGGCCTCTCTCAATCTTTTCCAGTCATTCCGGTCTTGTGTCCTCTGATTCCAGTTTACTCCTTCAAATTTTGCTATTTCATCCCGCCATATATATGTATATGATATACATATTACATATATATATATATATATATATCTATATATAATATATATATTTAGATAATATAAGTATATATATATAACTATATATAAATAGATCTCTATATATATAATATATATATATATATAATATATATATATATATACATATTTGTATATATACACACACACATATATATACACATGAGTATATGCGCACCCGTGCACACGCACGCGCACAGACACACACAAACACACACATATATATACAAACACATATACACACACACATACATTATAGGTATATTCTCATGATCCATGCCTTTTAGCTTTCATTAGGCTGTATAATTATCTTGCTATGATAGATGGAGATGGAATACAGAATATATGAACCAGATATTTTAAATCTGTAACTAGAACAGCTGATCTCAAGACCTGCTAATGTTTCAAATCCGCGTGCCATTTTCTATCAATTGAGATGCTATCTTGGACCTGCTGACTCGTCTAAAAACTTTGCAGAAGTTACCTTGATCAAACAGCTCCATCTTCAGTTAAGTATTACTACAGTACCATCTTATTCTGTAAATATATTTCTTTTCAGATTGAGACAATTTGTGCTAGCGTGGAAGAACGATGTGACAAAATAAAAGTCATAACAGTAAAAGAATAAGTCAGAACATAATAAATAAAGTCAAAACTCAATAGAGATTATAGACTGAAGATACTTGCAAGCTAGGGATATTTACACAAATAAAGGTTGACTTACTCGTGGTCTTATTCTAATAATCTCAATTCAAGTGAAAAATATACAGTTAAAACCACATTCTAAATTAAGCCATCTTATTATTTCCATCCCGGGCAGGACCTCCTAAGATGTTTGTGTTTTCTATTATTTTCTAGACTAATGGTTACAGATATATATATTACCAAAGTGATACTAATTAGCATTTGGTATGATGGGTTTTCATAACTGAAGGAATGGATAGCTTGTAACTTCAACTAATGAAAAAATGGAATGCAAAGGTGATCTGTCTCTGTGAAAATACCCACCACAGAAGGCTTAATGATTGAAATGTTATAAGGCCCATTGAGTGTCGATAACAATTCACAGCAGCCATATCAAGTGTACTCATAGCGAGACAGCTTCACGCAACATACCTTGCCTTTTCCCACTCATTCAGTCACTCCTTGTAAAACTAGAGCCATTTTTGCTTGTCATTTTTTTGTGTTTCATTGTATTGAGATACTTATGTGTGTCATATGACAGGCTCTATCAATACTGCAGTTGACTAAAATTGTAGTATAGGGTCCATATCAGCACATTATATTCTTTATAGTCTCTGATGGAAGTATTGCTGTTTTATGGGAGAACAAACAGTATTCACATACGGTCATGAACGAATACGAAAAATATAACCATCTAGGTTTTGAATTTTAGATGAAACCTTATTTGTTTAACATTATAGCAATTATAATAATTATGACTGCAATTGTCATCCTCACTCTCATTTCTCATAGTTCAATAAAATAACACAATGATAAAAAATCATGCCATTATCAATTACATCATGATGCCCATTGTCAGGCCAAAGTTCCTGTGTCATGTGTTATGACAGGTCAATATATAAGAAGCTTCAGAAATCACTGCTTGTATGGTCATTGGTAATGATGGTATTGGTTATACTACAGTTGGTATCAGTGTTATTGGTGTCAATATACCAACTCCACTAATGCTTTCAACAATAACACTAATATCACAACCATTAAAGGTACAGACAATGTGGCCACTAAGATTTCAGGTTGATGATACACTCTCAACACTAAAAGCTCAATCGCCTTTTCTTCAGATCAGTGAGATAATCACTGTATGAAGAAAATAATCCTAGTATGTACAATTAAAATAAAAATATATATGCATGTGATTGGCCATGTATAAAATTTTAAACAGTAGCTTTCAAAGCATGTTTCTTGTTAGCGTGTCCTTTTCCTCCAAGTCTTATGATTTTTCAAGTTCTTATGGTCATCAGGACTGCTCTTTCTATTTTTTTATTTTATTTCGTATCTGTTTCTGTTCACATTTACTTGTCCCTATGTGTAGATGAACCATGCTAGGATTTTTTGTGCACACTATTCTGCTTGTGAATATATTTATATGTGTTTACATTTTGTGTGTGTGAACATGTTTATATTCATGATTGTGTGTATGTGTGCTATTCTCATGAAAAATAATACAATATATATTTTTAATATTTCTTAAGGGCTGACTGACAAAGGAAAGAAAAGCTTATGTAATTTGAAGTTACAATTTCAATATATTGTCTGAGAGTTTTAATTTTATGAGTTATACAGTGGAGTCTTTCCCCTCAAAAAGATCCCTAAAGTTCAAACAAAAGTTGAAAGACTGAAAATTACTTTTCTGGAATGCAGAACCCACAATATGCACTTTATTAATTACTGAACGGAAAATAACAGGCACTTGGCACGTTGCTTCTTTTAAAAACATACAAAAAGTAACTCACATACCTTTATATCCATTCAATAATTTATTTACAAATATGTATAAATATAATTACATACATAATATTTGTGTATGTATGTAATGATAATAAAAATAGGCAATAAAAAAAGTCTAAGAAGGAGAGATTTAAAGTTGGTACAAAATATTCACCAAAATTTACATTATTGTCAGGACTGTTGGCACTACTGGCTTACTATCAAAATATATTGTAACTTGCTTTTATAATTCTTTTCTTTTTGCACGGCTACTGGCTCATAACTCTTGCACCACACAAAATATAGCCGCCACCCCCTGACATGTTTATCTCTGGATGCGTCCTCATGGGCAGGACTTGATAGTGCCGTAACCAAGTCTCACTTAGTCGCAAGTTCGTAGCTCCTTGGGCTTTTACTTCAATAAAGAGATCCATCAGGGGCTGGAAAATTAAAGATGGTAATGTTACTTTTTGTTGTTATTCTCAACTAAAATGACCAATTCGACCCAATGCTAAATACACAAATTTAGTGAAACCCTCACAATCCTATTAAATAAATAAATAAAAAAGTAATCTTGTGATTAGAATCTCAAATGCACATCAGCCATTGACCTGTCTACTACTGAAGTGCAAGAATCACTCAAAGCAAAAAAATTAATTTTTTCTCCAAAGAATGGCAACTTTTTAAGTTTACGGGTAAATTCTGTCATCGAATCATTTACAGAAGGTGCAAAAAAACACTGAAAATTAATTCTTCTCTCAACACATACCTCCTTATATGGAGAAAACACTACAAATGGATGGCCTGGCTTCAAAAACTGAAGTAACTCTTTGGTGATGTTAACAGGATGCTGCCGACAAGCTATGACCAGCCCATCAATTTGACCACACAAAACGGAGGAAGATACTTCTACGTCTTCTACCTGAGTTCTGACAAACTGAGAAACAGTAGGAAAAGAAAGGAAATAATGATTAATCACAAAAAACTAGAGTTCTTCTCTCCTTCATGTTTCATAATCCAACATGTGAATTAATTCTGCAAATCCCTTAGAAATATAGAATACTAAATGGAATGACGAATGCTCTCAACACACCTTCCGTGGTCTCTTAAAAGTAGACTTGTTATCACTCTCTGGTGCAGCACCTTCTTTAGGGACTTCAGCTGGGATCTCCTTGACTTCTTCATCAACACACATCTTTTCCGACTCTCCATTGCTCTCTTTTATGTCTACTTTACCTTCATCGGCTGTTTTTTCTGTGGTTTCAGTGCTCGTCTCATTTTTTGTGGCATCTAAAAAAATTATAATAAATCCTAACAATAATATATAATAATAATGATGATGATGATAAAATAATAATATTGATAATAACTTTAAATTACAATTCAACACCTTTGACCTGTATAATAATCTTATCAATACTTAATTATCCAAATGGTAATATGTAGGAAGATCAAATAATGCATAATGATAATGAATACTAATGTAGTTTTAACAGCTTAATCCTTCCACTACAGGCTAATATATATATCATACCATAAATCTAGGAAATAATAGATCATCATAGATCATCTAAAGATGTGGCCTGTTTCAGTTTCAAAAGGGTTAGAGAAAAAAATTCTCAGTGCTGCCAATTCAAATAATAAAAAATAAATTAATGATTATTACTACATGTCAGTCTTTCAATCAATATCTTTGAATAAAATAAAAATCAAAGGAGGTACAGTGAAGATAAACAAATGCTAATGCAAGTAGCATTGCTTTGCCCTTAAAAATTTCCCTGACATCTGCAGCCACACTGTACTATATGAATCAGTAGTGTGAAGATATACCCCAGGTATTACTTGGATGATTTTATATTCTTCAACTTTTTTCTTCCTGTCACATAACTATCTTCATTTTTACATGAAATCCATATGCATTACCTGTTCATGATCATTTCTTCATGGAAATATTATAAGATCAAATAAACTAAGCAATGAATTCAGTTATAGATGACAAAGACTAATATCGAACTGGTAATTAAAGTGCAGCTGACCCATTTTTGCCTGAAATACAATGACCTATTACCCACATGCTAATTAGTATCACTTTGCTAATATGTCATATGTAGACTCTTATTTCATACCATAAATCTAAAAAATAATAGAAAACATAACATATTATGATGCTTAGCCCAGGCTGAACATCATAAGATGTAGCCCGTCTCGGAAGGACTAAAAACAGGTTAACCCATTGGTCGCAGTATTAAAAAAAGGTCTAGGCAATAGGATGGCTGGTTTACATGTCTGGCATGGTGCCATCCGCGTCTATGACCGACTCTGCCTTTGCAGCAAATCATGCCATCCGCTGCTAATGGGTTAATGTAGCTGAACTAAAATATATTTACAAAGAATGGAACTTACCTTTAGTCTGAGCTTCTTTTCCATTCTTCAAGCTTTTCTCATCTACGTCTGGGAGCTTTGAGAAATTAATGAAGGACAGAACTTGCAGTTCTTGTTCGGTGAAGTTCATTAAATCTACTGCCTCCCTTGTGCAGAAATAAAAATACTAAATCAGTATCTTACTAAATGACCTGAATAAATGCACACTGATAAATAATCATTGGTCAATGGGCTGTACCACTGTAAACTCTCATTAAATAAAATGTCAATCTTAAACTCAAGAGAAAAAATGTATACAATAAAGATGAATTACAATGATTTCTTATTTAAGTGCTATATCTAATTTAACTATACAATTTCATTTAGATACTATCATAAAACTATAAAATATTATACAAAGTCTTACCTCTGTGGATGGTTCCCTTGATATATCTGCACTAGCTTTCCAGCCATTCCCATTCGGTGTAACATGCCAGCAGTCACCAGACCCTGACTGCCAGATTCAAATACCGCAAAGCGTCCACCAGACTGCACATTGGCAAAGCATAAAATCTGTGATAATGTGTCTATACGGAGATTTCTGCAAGGGGGTAATGACTTTTGTCAGTTTTATGAGGTAAGATGTTATCCCAAAATTATCATCTTTTAGACATATTATTACTAGACTAGTCCCAGACAAGATATTTACTTACGCAATCTTGAGAGGATCCTGTATATAGTACATGTTGCTTAGCAGACGCAATGATGGTCTTTGCATAGTGATCACTTCATCGTACTTTCTCTGCTTCTTATTGACATATTTTTCTTGTGAAAACTTTGTCTTACTCTTAAATGTTGTACTGTTTTCAGTAAGAGTCTGAATAACCTGCAATACAATTAATAATTCTTTAATGTTAAAAGAGGATTTGCACTAACATTAACACCTTGTTTGTCTTTGTAAGTCCTTCTCTTTGAATATTTGCTAATATGTGAATGTCACAACCACAAAACTATGCTAAGAATATAGCAATAATACAATCTGAAATTTCCTGATCTTTGTTTAGGGATTTAACTTCAACTGGCCATGGATTACTTAGAGACAAATGCAAGAACACATGTCTTCCTTTTTGTTGCAATGGGAAGTAATGAGTAAATCAGATCACTTAAACTGTAAGTCTTTACTTTATCTATAAATGAGAAGTCCCACCTCTTTCCCAGTAAGTCCTGAGTCCTTCAACTGACTAATCTCTTCTGGGGAAAGCTTCTGAGATCTTCCATCATCACAAATATTTCGGTTGTCCTCACCACTCTCTTTAACTGGAAGAAAAAAATATATATATTTGTAACACAATAGTAATCATATCAAAACAAACAAAAAAACAAGCATAAAAACATAAATATGAATAGAGAACACACCTATTTGCATATGTATGGGTTATGAAAGGAGACTGAAAAAATTGACTGCTTAACAACATACCAATGTCTTGCATGTTGGTGTTTTCTTTAATCTGTATAATTTTAAAGAGTTTGTTCGATATTCTTTCCATCTTGAAAGAGGATCCAAAGGCACAGCCCAAAGCTCCATCAAGGTTCAGTGTAAACTGTCCTTCCCCTTTCTTACCAAACACAATGGATCTGTATAGAAAAACAAAATTAAATAAATGTTAAGAAGAGAAGAGTAAGACATACACATGAATAATAATACATGCTGGTTGTGCATGTATACATGCGCTGTCCACTATGGATTTTTATCTTCTTTTTTTTTACACATAGAAATATATAGCCACCAAGGAAGCAATCACTAGGCTTATTAGACCTTGTATATTTACCCCATTCTTAGAGCTCTTGTGAATAAAGTAATAAATAAATAAATAAAAAATGTATACTAATTTTCTTATCTATATATTTACATTTAAATTATTGATGGAAAAAAAACAAAAAAAAAAAAACAGTAATATTGATAATGAAGATGAAAACAAAACAGTAATAACAATAGCTGTTGATGAATTTAGCAATCTAATTAATCATAATCATAATCATCGTGATACAAGGAATAGATGAGAGATACAAGGCATTCAAGATGTTTTCAAGAAGAGAAGAAAATATGCCTCATGTAATACCTATCCTTTTTAACCCATTGGTCGCGATTTTAAATAAGTAAGATGGCTGGTTTACATTATCTGGCACGGTGCCATCAGCGTCTATGACCAACTCTGCCTTTGCAGCAAATCATAGCTCCACAAACACTTAGGTCAACAAAGGGTCAATTAAGCCTCCCCAACCCCATTCCTTAAATTTTCTGGACAAAAGTTATTATTTCTATTCCTTTATAACATTAATAAGAAAAGAAATTTCAATTTGTCTCAGAAGTACTTAACAATAAGTGCACTCCTCCTCCACTACACTTTCATGATTTTAGTATCATACTATAACTAACAAACATAACAAATATAGGATACACAACACAGAAACAGAAAGCAAACAGTCAGCAAAAAATCATTAAAACAGAAGACCATATATATATATATATATATATATATAGAGCTCAGTCAAAGAAATAATCAACATACTGACCTTCCCTGCAAAACACGACATGTCTTCATATAAGATCCTTTCTGGACCACAACCACAGTGCCCTCATATATATCTTTTCTTCTGTCTGGCATGGTGAGTTGTAAAATGCTGCAAAAGATAAAAATTCAAGATTATAAATACTTCACATCCATTTTCTATGGTCATAAAAAGAAACTTTCTAACAAACTGACTTTGCATGCAACAATATCCTTTTTAACCCATTCACGACGGGGGCATTCCAGCCTTGCATGTCACAATGCCGGGGCTCTCGAACGCATAGGCCTAAATCAGTTAAATAAACTACGCCATATCGCGTCCCCAGCGAACGGGCCTAGAATGCGCGGTACAGTGGTGTACCACCCGTCACGAAAGGGTTAATCAATCAAGAAAAAAAAGTTATTATCAATGTATTCTTATTCTACACAAAATATTCTGTGATATGAATGAACTATTCAGACATATTAACCCGTTAACGACGGATGACGTGTTTTTTTGTCATACATGACGCAGGACCTCTTGCCTGACAATGGGCGTCATGGCGTTCGGGGATTCTGGAACAATTGCAGTCATAATTATTATAACTGCCGTAATAATAAGCAAAATGGTTTTCAACTCACTTACAAAACCTAGATGGCACCACTTTCTTCTAGCACCACAAGCAATATCTCTGTAGAGTGATGGCACATCGCAAGTTCCCGACCTCTTGCTCTAAAGTACCGCAGATGAAAGATGTGCAAGAGGAGGAAGGTCAATGCATACAATGTGATTTATTGTGGCAGGTTATAAGTTTCGTGTTTGTTCGTAAAAAATAAAGTTGCTTTTTTGTCCTCCCTAAAACAGTAATACTTCTATCACATTGAGTGTAATGAAAAAAAATGAGTTGATATGGACCCTGAACTACAATTTTAGTCAACTGCAGAATTGATGGAGCCTGTGAATTGACAGATATAAATTTCTAAAAATAGTAAAACACACAAAAAAACAAAACTCAAACATGTCTCTAGCTCTACAATGAGTGACTAAAAGGGAGTGGGAAAAATCAAATTATATGGCAGAAGCTGCCTCGATCAGAAATAAAACTCATCCTGGAGCCTGTGTAAGCAAATCTATCTCCCGTCGGCAATGGGTTAATATCCACTAGAGCTCTTTTCGAATTTCTGATTTGAGAAATTTGCTTATTTAGTAAAAGATTATTAAATTTTGCCTATATTGTTTACTAACAACCTAGCTATATTATTTTCTACTACCAAGTAATCATTTATAAAGAGCAAAAATATACATAATTTTTGGCTAACAGCAGTGGAGCTCAAAAGACAATGCAGAATTTGGAATAAGCCCTAGACATATGTCTTCTAAGATCATGATGATGAAAGGCAGGTCCCACTTTTAACCATTTTCTTTTATAATTCACCTACAACCACCCCTAAGGGAGGGCTGCCATCTCCCAATCCCCTCTGGAAGATCCTCGTCCTCTACACTTACACTGTCATAGTGTATCCTCAGAGCCTAACTATATCACATTATAAATTTCAGGCTCTCAGAGGAACCCTACATTCCATATGGTCATTTTGTCAATTTCAGCTGCATCCACACAACAAATTGATACGCAAACACAGAGATAGCTGAGCTACTAATATTTGTTAGGCAATGATTAAACATTTGTGGAAAATTTTATCCTGACATGTGTATGACCATGTAATATTTAACATGTATCTGAACTTCTCTGAGCCATTTGCAAAGATTACATTTGCAAAGATACCATTAGAGTGCTAATGGTAAATTTCTAGAATAAAATCCATTGAAGTTCATATTGATGGTTTCTATATGATGACTATTAACCAAATATAGTAATATTACTTAACACAACTAACAAATAAGTAAGATATGAGTATCTAAAAATGCTCATAACCTGGACTACTCCGTGATGTCACACTCACCCATGTAGCGTAATCAGCCTAAGAGTGTATGTGTTAAATTGAATTAATAGCCAATCAAAAATTATCTTAAAATTTCAAATTTATTCAAAATCCAAAAAAAATAAAAATAAGTAACATACTCTCAAAAAGGGGGGTTCAGGAGAGGATAAAACCCTGTTAGTTGGTTGGTTGTTGGGATAGGATTTTGTGAACCCAACAGCATACCAAAAATAAAAATCAAGATAGCTAGCACAATGTGTTCTGAAATAGGCAGGGGCTTGGTTTATTGCACTAAGATTTAGTCAGGAAACAAAGAAATCAAATGAAATCAATATCCCCCAAAAGAGCAAATTGATATTTCCTACCAAAATTGTTTTGTGTCAAGGAAACCATGATTGCTGTACATGTGATAGGTTACATGGGTCAGTAAATTGTAAAGTAACCACAATCCTGTATATATACTTTACAGCAGGCATAAATATTTCTTATTGTATAGGATTTGTTAGTAGACATCTATTGATAGGTTATTTACAAATCTCACCCCACAATTTCCAAGGGATACACTAATTACAGCAAAGAATTTATCAAAATCAAGTCTGAAGGGTTTTATAACATGAATGTATCCTTGAAATTTACTGTAGTTATATTCTTTTCTCTGAAAACAGATAAAAAGTAACCACAAATTAAAATACTGGCAACAAAAAAAATAATAATCTACATGTCCAACTGCACTGTTAGAACCAGGCTGGGGATTTTTAAAAAGCAATTCCCAACAACATTACTTTTAAGCGTCCTTAAGTATGAGTTTATCGTAGTGATTAACTTTAAGTACACTAAAACCCAATGTGATATGACATAACATGTGCATGGACTAAGTGAATACACTTATTGTGCTTCTCATTATATCAACATTTGAATCATGATTACTCAACCAATACTTGATATAAACGAAACAGAAATGCATTCTCTATGAATAATAATAGGGAAGACAGCATTAAAATACGCTTACGTGAGGTCAGTCCAAGCTGCTCGGTCTTGTCAGGCGGAGAGTGTAAACAATCCCACATGTTAGGCAGAGCATCTTTGCAATCTTTTTTTGAGGGATAAAAGGTATTGCTAGATTCATTTTAGATAAAGAAAAAATGTAAGTTAATACCTAATACTTGGAAAGAAAATAGAAAAAAGCGTTTATAAAAGTTCTTTAGATATATGTTAAAAAAAACGAAAACAAAACTGTGGGATTCCTTTGGTCTTCTTTCAGTTTGTAAAAAAAAATCTAGAGGATAAGATTATACGATTTTTTTTCAATGAAAAATACCCTTTCACTCTATAAATAGGATTAAAAAATACATCAATATGAATATGCTACCAAAGAAAACGGAATAGGAAAAGAGAGGGGAGTCTCGTCTAGCGGTTACTAACAAATTAAGTTTATTCAGAAAACGAAAACCTAGTCAATCAAAATCTTAAAGTACGAGCAACGCAAATAAACTTTAAAATACTCATGATATATCTATGATTTCTTCTGAAAAATAACTTTGGTTGAAGATAAAATTAAAGTTAAAGTAAAAACTGGAATAACATTTCGAATGTCAGCCAGCCACAAATGCTGCAGCTTTTCCATATGGATTCTGTGAGTAATGTTATCATGCATACTTTATCTTTTAAAGACTTTACTCCTTTGGCTTGAAAATCTTAGTGATTGCTCCATTCCTGTTATCTTGACATTTTCTTTCCTTCATTATTTTCCAAATTCTTATGTATCACCTTCATCATCGATACGTTCCTACACTATCAATACTTTGAAACATTTACTCCATGCCACTGGATTCCAGAGAACTTATTAGCTATTTTCATTTTGAAACAATTTCTGTCTTCAGTCGATATGCACTTTTCATATTTTCATTCCCGTTTGTATCCTCTAATATAAATTATTTATCCTTATCCATCCCTGTTCTTCTACATATCCATTAAAGTCTTTCACCATCTCTGTATGTTCTCAACCGTTTGAGTTCAAGTCAAATATCAGCGGATATCTTAAGCAAAGAATCAAAGACCATTTGGCTAAGGCCCTTCAATATTGGCTACGAAGTTAGTGGCAGGATTAATCAGTACACGGTAAAGTCCTTTTAGTTGTAAGGCAAATTTTCTATCTGTGAATCCTTGAGACTGAATTGGATTGTTTGTTATTTGTTGTTATATTACTATCTTTGTCGTTCAACTCTTTTCTTAGAATTCTTCATCACTATCATAATCATCTGAGTGTTCTCTTCCTTCGCCATTATCATCTGCCGCGTTTTAGTGTTCTCTTTTCTTTTTTTTAAATTTAAAGTTGCAACTTGCATTATCACTTCGGAATTATTAATCCATATCTTTTTAAATCACATTTTCTTCACAGTGTCTAACGGCCGCATGATCTTTAAAAGCGATTTGTGTCATTTCACACTTGTGTTCTTGCCGCGCCCCACATGTGAATACCATTTTTTCTGTATGATTGAATGAATTTCCAGATGGAATAAATTTCGCGCTGCATAATTATATTAGGCAATACATAGTAGGCATCATGTCTAAATTCAGGTTTACAAATACTACCGACATGGTCTGTGATCAAGCCTTGTAGCGGAGTCATATATATATACATCTATCTATATGTATGTGTGTGTGTGTGTGTGCGTATGTATGTATGTATGTGTGTGTGTATGTGTGTGCGTGTGTATGTGTGTGCACATATACTTATCTCTATGTGTACAAAAAAAAAAAAAACATTTATCTATTTGCTAACATAACCTTCACGACTGTCTGTGGTATATATAGTAAATATTTACATTGTCTAAAACATTTATTGACTCTCCTTAAATGTTTACAATGTTTATGATATCTTTTTGTTTTGCTGTTTTGTTGCCCGTCTCTGTTGTGCTATCGGCCGGAAGGCTTCCGATCAATAATTCATCTCAGGACAAGATTCTTTGAACTGTTCCTCACAACAGCTTTCAAATTCTGGCTTTTGGAGTCCTACTTTGCCTTCTCTTTCATTTCGTGCGCTTGGCTGCGTCTTTCCTTCGGGTATTTGAGCCATCCTCATTTCTTTGCCTTTACTCTTTACCCATTAGTTTCGAGTACACGTATTTGTTTTGCATTGTCTACGTTAGTGCCAATGATTTTAAGAATATGTTAATTGAAATTCCATACATATATAGGGAATCATTAAAAATGTCCCTTCAATTATAGTTTGACTGATAATAGAAAAAAACGTTAACAGTGTATCTTTTAAACATAGATCACCTTAAAAATTAATATCAAGACCAATATTGGTATCGTCAGAATCAGGAAACCGTCCTCTCCTCTAGTTGGGATTGGTCAGCAGTTCATCCGCAAAGGCAAAATTCATAAAATACATTAAAACGTGAGTGTTAACCAAACTGGCCTCGTAAATTGCCCAAACAAGGCGGGTCTCGTGGGTACTGTATCGTCATGCTCTAACAGGGTCGATTTTGATACCATCCGTGCGTTAACTTGTTCCTATGTTTCCTATGTTTTATTGCCATCTTTACAATTTTGACTTCGGTTGTGAATTCATCCATGCGAAACGAGGTGTAAATAAACATATACGAATTGAACCGACTCTAGGCCATGTATTAATTAAAGGTTCGGTTGACAACTCCATTTTCGTCGACCCTACTTTGCTTGATAGCATTATAAACACGGATTTTTTTTGTACTTTAATCATCCCAAAATAAGATTCAATATATCTTCCGCATGCTGTGTTGCCAGGACAAGACATTTTGTAAATATCTTGTACAAAAACAGAAAAGAAAAAGTCGTCAGTCCACAACGGAAAGTAAAATTGGTTCTATGTGATGTAGCTTTCTGACGACCCCGCTTCTGCTCACAGCCATTTACATACCGGGCTGTCCTGCTGTTCACCAAACTTCAGATAATGTCCTGTCTCCTCTCCACTTAACTGCTCCTCATCATTGCTCACTCTTAAAGATTAAACTGCCGTCATATTTAGTAAATGGGTTTGTGTTTTTGTAATGGTTAAATGGAAAAAAAAAAATGTTGTTATTAAAGGTATTTGTATGGTATATTTTCTATAAAAAAGTAGAAACACATACACACAAGCACACACACAGGCACAGGGGAAAATCCCCTT
>NW_028234431.1:14899179-14901679 GCF_977035675.1 Penaeus japonicus
CGTCCTTTTCCGTTTGTTCTGTGTCCTCTCTTCCTTCCTTCGGCCGGCTTCTCCGCCTCCGCCCTTTGGCCCAGGACTCTGAGCTGGAAAAACGAATGGCGGGCCACTGGAAATACTTCCTCTTTCGCTTGGACGGAACTCCCCACGTGAAACATGTTTCGCTTTAGATTCAAGTGTCACTTGTATGGATGTCCTGGTCGTTTTTTACATTGTGAGGTTTGTTTACTTTTTAACGCAGTATTTCACTCAACCTAGAAAAATAATTCCATTTTCATAAAACGAACAAATGGTACAATGGGCAAATGGTTGATATTTATCTTGTTATAATGATAATTAGTATAAAGATAGTTCATCACGGTTTCAGATACAACATCTTTCTTCCAAGGTATCATTATATCTAATACGAGTCAGCATCTGTTCTTGCCACTGATAAGTCAATACATTTTGAGAATACACGGCTGTGATAAAATTGAAATTTTGCCGCTGGGTTAAGAGAAGTTATGCAAATGTTATGCTATCTGCTGCAGCGCGTGAAAGTTTTGCGATTCCCCACCTGCCCTTGCATGTTGAAGGATCGAGTGTGTGCAGCTGGGTGCCATAATGTGGCAAGTGACCAATGAAAGTTTCAAAACTCATTATCCCAGTGTTATTATCATTACCCCGTTATTGTCATTGCGGATGTGAAAGTTCTGAATGACATTACTTTACATCAGTGGTTCCTAAACTTTGATTTTGTGATGGCACCCTGAACTCGTGTGGTCCTTGAGCTCCACCCGAATTTACACGAATTTACCTTTGCAATACATTAGTTACCATACGCAAGAATGAGAGTAACTTCAAATACTGAAATATTGCGGCAGCCATAATTGAGGCACACCAGGACATCGTGGCCCTCAGCTTAGAAGCCGCTGTGCTGTATGAATGTATATATGATCTATGGTTGTATAATGCTAATGAAGCCATGATTTCTCCATTTCGTGTTCATGAGATAAAAGCAAAGTATTTTGATAGCTAGATATGCACAAAAATAGAATAATAAAATGAGTGAGAAAGCGAGCGAATGACTGAGATAGATAAATGAATATGAATGTATGTATATATATATATATATATATATATATATATATATATATATATATATTTATAAATATGTTTGTGTGTAGTGAGAGAGAGAGAGCCAGAGAGACAGATAGATAGATCGATTGAGAGAGAGAGAGAGAGAGAGAGAGAGAGAGAGAGAGAGAGAGAGAGAGAGAGAGAGAGAGAGAGAGAGAGAGAGAGAGAGAGAGAGAGAGAGAGAGAGAGAGAGAGAGAGCGAGAGACAGAGTGAGATGGGTAGACAGGACTACATAGGACCTCTGTCCTGCTGGAGCGCAGCCGGGTAAATAAAGGAAAGGTGTCGAACAGGAGGAAATGGGAGCAAACGACGAGGAGGGGAGGGGAGCTGGAGAAGCAAGGGGAAAAAAAGAGTAGTTGGAGACCGGATGAGAGGAAGAAAGAGGGACAAAACTGCCAAGAAAGAAATCTTAAATACCGTTTCCAATTCCTTGCTTGTTTATTCCACTCTCCTCCTTGTCACTTCCTCTCCCCATCTCCTCCCCCTCCTACATTCAAAGAAGAGGGGAAGCAGAGAAGGCGAGACCAAAGGGGAGACGAGGGGGATAGGTGGAGAGGGGGAGAGGGGGAAACAGAGGAGGGGAGCCCAAAGGGGAGACAAGGGGGAGAAGGGGGAGGGGGAACCAGGGGAGGGGAGACCATAGAGAGACGAAGGGGAGAGGGGAGAGGGGGAAACAGAGGAGGGGAGCTCAAAGGGGAGACAAGGGGGAGAGGGGGGAGGGGGAACCAGAGGAGGGGAGCTCAAAGGGGAGACAAGGGGGAGAGGGGGGGGGGGAGACCAAAGGGGAGGATTTAGGGGGGGCTAAGAGGCCAAAAAGATATATATGTGAGGGAGGAGGGCGGGGTTAGGCGCCAAACGTTCATGACACGAGAAAAATTCCTTCGTCACTTGCTGTTTTCTGATTTCGTTTTTCAATAACAATGATGATGATAACGATGATGATACATATGATAATGATGATGATAATGACAATAGTAATAGCAATGATATTGTTAATGATATTGTTATTGTCATTATCTTCCTTATAGTTATTGCCATTGTCATCACTACTGTTATTGTCATTGCTAATATCATTATTATTATTATTATTATTACTCATTATTATTATTATTATCATTATTACCATTATCATCATTGTTACTATTATCATTATTATCGTTATCATATTCTATGTTCCCCATACGAAACAAAAATCAGAGGAGGAGTTGGAGAAGAAGAAGAAAAATAAGAAAAATAAGAAGGAGAAGAAGAGTTAGAGAAAGAAGAAAACGTAGAAGTAGAAGAGTGACAAAAGCAGGGACCGAGGGATCAAAGTGTTTATGCCTGCGTCACAAACCCGTCGTTTCGTAAGCACAGTCGCACCAAGCACATAAGTCGTCGTGT
>NW_028234431.1:14919179-14936679 GCF_977035675.1 Penaeus japonicus
GCGCCATTTTGACTGCTCGGGTAGTGACTTTGTCCCAGATTATTGACACTTGAGCGCTCATATTAAAGCCGCATCTTAGGCTTCCAGGTCATCTTGGGTTCTTTTAAAAGCTAATTCATTGCACTTAGGCGAATGTTAAGCTAAATCAAGAATAAGCCTAGAAAATAATGAGATACAAGGAGGAACATCAGTTATCTGACAGCAAGGCTGCATCGGCCTGCTTCTTGCTCTCTTTTGAATTTCATCTTCTCTTTGCTCGATTTGTCCCTCTTTCTCTCTCTCCTATCATTGTCTCTCACTCTCTTTCGCGCGCTCTCTCTCCCAGGTGCTAGTCCATATCCACAGAGAATATTGAGGAAAACATAAAAGTGGGTGATGAATGAGAAGTAGGAGATTTACAAAAAATGTTTACTAGGCTCATCAGTACATGCAACACTCTGAAAAAAAGTTATTACTATTTAACTTTGGACATCCATGTTTCTTTTCTTTCAGAATTTGCTGGGAATCTGACCTAGCACTGGGTCTATATGCACAATAGCAAGGCATCATGTCCACTTTTATCCTCTAGCATCACGTAACTAAGCCGAGAAGCTAGGAGATAAGAAACTAGAACAGTGGTGATTTGATTGATTTTGATTAGTTTATTCATCCTATATACAGTACGTGTATGAACTCTGTGGTAGATGAGCGCAAAATGAACGCATGCAACTCCGTTTTCTATGAGCCTGGGAAACCCTTATGTCGCTGCTCTCTCAGTGTGATTGCTCTAGTTTCTTGTGGTTCTGAGACCAACCCATCACATATGATTTCAAGAAAGAATTGTCATCTTTGATTTCAAAAGGAGCCTTGTGTTGCCTGGCGCTCCCAGGTTTGATTCTCAGTTCAGGCGAACTCAGTTGCTAAATCCTGATTATCAATTTATTTTCTTTTCGTATCATATCATGCACGCCTGAATAAAAGACAGGGATTTTGGGTCATTGAATTAGTCTAGATTACAAATGCTACATTACTTAAGAAATACAAAATGACTTTATCAATTTAAAAGATATCAAATATGACTGTTTTATTTGTCTATTGAGACACGAAGCCATACTTTAAACATGAACTGACGAAGTTTTTATGATTTCTCTCTCTCTCTCTCATATATATATATATATATATATATATATATATATATATATATATATATGTTTATATATATATATATATATATATATATATATGTTTATATATATATATATATATATATATATAACCTCGCTATCATTGCTCTGCTAAGAGTATATAGGTAACCTCCATGGTGGTTGTAAGGCATCTGGTTAGACAATTCTTTTAGTGGGTCGCGCGGTCTATTGAGTTAGTAGCCGGGATTGTCACTCTGACGACCCGGGATCGAGTGTCTGTCAGGGAGGTAAAATTTGTATTTCTATATTAAATGCGTTACTGCATTCTTCCATCTTTCTCATATATATATATATATATATATATATATATATATATATATATATATATATATATATGTATTGACAGAAGGCAATATTCTAGATTTTGTTTTTCGTAGAACAATTATTCAGGGTACGTTTCCTATAAAAAAAAAAAAAAAAAAAAATATATATATATATATATATATATATATACTAATACAGTTCACAGTAGAAACAATAATATTTACCGGTAGAATCTTCAGACACCGGAAGAGCATCACCATCCGGCGAAAACCGCGAGAGTGACGAACGGGCCGAAAGCCCTGCCATGACAACCGTGAAAATACCTTTAATCTGCGTCAGGGGAAAATGCTCCTTAGGGTCTGGCTTTAGGGACCAATATAGCATGAACTGTTATGGGGGCAAGCGACTAGAGACCTTATGACCTGTTTCTAAGGGTCAAAATGGCCTACAAGACGGGCCTCCTGCTGCTCGGACCCGCCCCTAATTGCCTTAGAACAATGCGAAGGCGTCAATTACAAGCAGGAGCTGTCAGCACCTCCTTCAGCCGTGATGGATGGGCCTTGCCTTGACCGTAGGGGACTTAGGAGGCCTTTACCTCTATCCTTTAGGCAACAGACCCGCACGAACCCACTCAAACACCCACCCACCTGCCCCACACACACGCACACATACCTTAAATGTAATACTTGAGCTTGTTTCTATATTCATTTATTCCTCTTTCGCTATTTTATACTCCTGTTAATAGTATGCGAAGCCCTGGCTCGAAACCACTGGTCTACAGTGTAAAAACTGACCGTATCAAAAATGATGATACAGATGAGACCTGTGAGTCATAGCTCAAACACTCACCTGACCAGGTTTTCATGATATGCATCTTTGCCCCATTAGTATTTCCCCCCCTTCATATTTGTTAATCTTAATTCATTAGGAGGCAGTATTCCAGTTTTTAGTCATTCCCCATGAAAACAGTTGATGCTTGTATAATCAACTGTAGAAATATCAGTATTCGCGTATCACAATAGTAATAACACCACCAACAACTATAAATATAGAAACCCAGAAGTAAATACAAAAAACAAAACAAAACAAAACAAAACATACAAAAAAAACTGAAAATTAATTTTACTCCATCAGATGAGTATCACCATATCTGTTTCAGACCGCGAGAGTGACGAACGGGCCGAAAGCCCTGCCATGACAGCCGTGAAAATACCTTTAATCTGCGTCAGGGGAAAATGCTCCTTAGGGTCTGCTCTTAGGGACCAATATAGCATGGACTTTAATGGGGGCAAGCGACTCGGGACCTTATGACCTGTTTCTAAGGGTCAAAATGGCCTACAAGACGGGCCTCCCGCTGCTCAGACCCGCCCTTAATTGTTTTAGAACAATGGGAAGGCGTCAATTACAAGCAGGACCTGTCAGCACCTCCTTCAGCCGTGATGGATGGGCCTTGCCTTGTCCATAGGAGGCTCTGCCTCTGTCGCTCAGGTAATAGGAACATACACGCCTACACCTACCCATCCCCCCTTTCATTCCTATAACAACTAAACAGAACAGTGTATATTTATAGTCATATTGAAGGGGAAATAAACAAAAGGCTTAGCAGCGTGACCGCAAACTGTCCACTACCCCATCAGGCCTGATCCATAAGCAGCCTCCGATCGCCCAGCCTCCCATTCTGGCTGCATTACATCTGCACTCCCTGGGCTGGCCTCAAACCGTTCTGATCGGGTTGTGCCTGCATAATATCGATTAATAAACTTCTTAGAAGATCATAGACATTTGTCTATGACAAAAATATCAGGATTTGGCCAAAAAAAAAAAAAAAAAAAAAAAAAAACTCCTCAGAAAGGGCGATGATGCTGAGTTGACTTTGGCACCAGAGTCAGATGAGGCAAGCGGGTTTAGGGGACGGGGTAAGACATCATCTTGATGCACATATTGATATTCATCGGGACATCTGAATGTTAATGAGCAGATTGGCCTAATTTCAACAGGTTTCCGCCATTAAAAATTACTATTAGCTGGTTTTAGTTTTGAGTATTACGTATCTTATCGACATTGTGTAAGTTTGAATTAAAGAGAAGCCTTTTGCCTCAGTAAATCTGCCGAGAGCAGTGACTCTCAACCTTTACACTTTGGAGGAGCCCCTCAAACAATTTTACATTTTTCAGGGAACCCCTACATAAACTACATGCGCACACACACACACACACACACACACATAGCTATATGTGTGTGTGTGTGTAATAGAGAGAAAACAAGAATCAGAACCAGAACTTTATTTCCATGATGCCATATGGTTATTCCTTACACAGCATCTATTCATGAAATGCATTAATACAAAGCAACAAACTAGTGTATGTGTGTGTAGATAGATAGATAGATAGGTAGGTAGATAGCTATAGATATAAATTGACACAGTAATTAAAAATGTATGGTTATTAATGAGTGCAGAATATACAAGTATTCGATACATGAAGCTTAATATTGAAAGGTACTACAGCAGAGAGATAAGAATCTGAACAGAGTTCATGATGAAAAATGTAGAAAAGAGGTATGAATGAAACTGAATGATCTCCACGACGCCAGAGATGCAATGAGGCGTCTCGGATTACTCATTCATCTGAACTACAACTGACGACAGAGTAATCCGAAACATTACATTTCTTGGATTGTGGAAATTATTCAGTCTCATTTATACCTCTTATATAACAATCCATCCAATTGGATTTATATGGCATATGGACATTGCATTCAATATCAGAAAGTCTATAATTCATAAAACACTTTTCAAATATTGAAATTAATTATGCAAAAGGTAGATTTTGACTTATATAAAAGATGTCATACAACATATAGATACCAATGGATTACTCCGTATTAAACTATCAGCTATAAAGTTATAAAAATATATAGTACACAAAATATAGTAATTAACTAAAGTGAATATTAAAGAGAACGAAGTCGTTATTTAAAATGTGAGTAGTATGCAAGCTTCTCGCGTTGGGCTCGTAACTAAAAGGGACTTTGACCCGATGCATGCGTTGTATTTTGGGATAAACAGTTGGCTCTGATTCCTTGTAATAATGTTTAATACATAAATTATAGAGGGAATCGTAAGGAAGCTTTTCACGCATCATTTTAAATACAGTTAATATGATATCATATTCGAACTTTTTGGTGTTATATCATCCCACTGGGATTTGTGTTAACAATCCTCGAGTTTCGACGACCATAGATTGAGTCTTTTAGTGATATGTAAAAGTTCTTTAACTCAACCAAAGTTTCCTCAACGTTACGGATTAAGGCAGCAATAGCTTTCCAACCAAAGGACCCATTTTCATGCCAATACATTTTGTTAATACGGAATCAACGACTAGCACTACCGAATGCTTCAGATAAATCGCAAAGGGAAGTCAACGAGATTTTCCTTTTGCCAGTATTATCTGACAATTTGTTTGATACTTGAATAAGAGCTGTACTAGTGGATAGATTCTTGAATAAGAGCTATATTAGTGGATAGATTCTTGAATAAGAGCTGTACTAGTGGATAGATTCTTGAATAAGAGCTGTACTAGTGGATAGATTCTTGAATAAGAGCTGTACTAGTGGATAGATTCTTGAATAAGAGCTGTACTAGTGGATAGATTCTTGAATAAGAGCTGTACTAGTGGATAGATTCTTGAATAAGAGCTGTACTAGTGGATAGATTCTTGAATAAGAGCTGTACTAGTGGATAGATTCTTAAATAAGAGCTGTACTAGTGGATAGATTCTTGAATAAGAGCTGTATTAGTGGATAGATTCTTGAATAAGAGCTGTACTAGTGGATAGATTCTTGAATAAGAGCTGTATTAGTGGATAGATTCTTAAATAAGAGCTGTACTAGTGGATAGATTCTACTAGTGGATAGATTCTTGAATAAGAGCTGTACTAGTGGATAGATTCTTGAATAAGAGCTGTACTAGTGGATAGATTCTTAAATAAGAGCTGTACTAGTGGATAGATTCTTGAATAAGAGCTGTATTAGTGGATAGATTCTTGAATAAGAGCTGTACTAGTGGATAGATTCTTGAATAAGAGCTGTACTAGTGGATAGATTCTTAAATAAGAGCTGTACTAGTGGATAGATTCTTGAATAAGAGCTGTACTAGTGGATAGATTCTTGAATAAGAGCTGTACTAGTGGATAGATTCTTGAATAAGAGCTGTACTAGTGGATAGATTCTTGAATAAGAGCTGTACTAGTGGATAGATTCTTGAATAAGAGCTGTACTAGTGGATAGATTCTTAAATAAGAGCTGTACTAGTGGATAGATTCTTGAATAAGAGCTGTATCTTGAATAAGAGGTGTACTCGTGCTTAGATTCTTGAATAAGAGCTGTACTAGTGGATAGATTCTTGAATTTGAATAAGAGCTGTACTAGTGGATAGATTCTTGAATAAGAGCTGTACTAGTGGATAGATTCTTGAATAAGAGCTGTACTAGTGGATAGATTCTTAAATAAGAGCTGTACTAGTGGATAGATTCTTAAATAAGAGCTGTACTAGTGGATAGATTCTTGAATGAGAGCTGTATTAGTGGATAGATTCTTGAATAAGAGCTGTACTAGTGGATAGATTCTTGAATAAGAGCTGTACTAGTGGATAGATTCTTGAATAAGAGCTGTATTAGTGGATAGATTCTTGAATAAGATCTGTACTAGTGGAAAGATTCTTGAATAAGAGCTGTACTAGTGGATAGATTCTTGAATAAGAGCTGTACTAGTGGATAGATTCTTGAATAAGAGCTGTACTAGTGGATAGATTCTTGAATAAGAGCTGTACTAGTGGATAGATTCTTGAATAAGAGCTGTACTAGTGGATAGATTCTTGAATAAGAGCTGTACTAGTGGATAGATTCTTGAATAAGAGCTGTACTAGTGGATAGATTCTTAAATAAGAGCTGTACTAGTGGATAGATTCTTGAATAAGAGCTGTATTAGTGGATAGATTCTTAAATAAGAGCTGTACTAGTGGATAGATTCTTGAATAAGAGCTGTACTAGTGGATAGATTCTTGAATAAGAGCTGTATTAGTGGATAGATTCTTGAATAAGAGCTGTATTAGTGGATAGATTCTTGAATAAGAGCTGTACTTTGAATAAGAGCTGTACTGTACTAGTGGATAGATTCTTGAATAAGAGCTGTATTAGTGGATAGAGCTGTATTAGTGGATAGATTCTTGAATAAGAGCTGTATTAGTGGATAGATTCTTAAATAAGAGCTGTACTAGTGGATAGATTCTTGAATAAGAGCTGTACTAGTGGATAGATTCTTAAATAAGAGCTGTACTAGTGGATAGATTCTTGAATAAGAGCTGTATTAGTGGATAGATTCTTGAATAAGAGCTGTATTAGTGGATAGATTCTTAAATAAGAGCTGTACTAGTGGATAGATTCTTGAATAAGAGCTGTATTAGTGGATAGATTCTTGAATAAGAGCTGTACTAGTGGATAGATTCTTGAATAAGAGCTGTACTAGTGGATAGATTCTTGAATAAGAGCTGTATTAGTGGATAGATTCTTGAATAAGAGCTGTACTAGTGGATAGATTCTTGAATAAGAGCTGTACTAGTGGATAGATTCTTGAATAAGAGCTGTACTAGTGGATAGATTCTTGAATAAGAACTGTATTAGTGGATAGATTCTTGAATAAGAGTTGTACTAGTGGATAGATTCGTTCTAAAGTCGTGCTGTGTGCAACGTCTGTTCTCTTCGACGTGTCTAGTGAGTTGAGGGGCTACGGCCTTCTCGAGTACCTTTGATAATAATAGCAAATTCGAAATGGGTCTGTAGTTGCTAATATCATTACTCTCTCCGCTTTTGAAAATGGGGGCACCGATGAAATGTTTCCATGCAGTGGGGAAAGTACTAGTCACAATTGAAGTTATTATACATGTCAGGTACGTAAGCTTTTTTAATGAGTTATCACCGAGATTTCTGTTGTCCCTCTTTAGAAGTTGTGTCCTTTCAAAAGTTATTTTCTCAACATTCGCAACAGTAATCATTGACGCCTACGGCTGTGAGCTTTACATTCATATCGCCATACCCACTGTTATATTTTGAATCACGTATCATTTCTCTCAAGGTTTTCCATGTGGTTGATGTCTTTTAGAAGCCTTTGTCCTTTCCTGTAGATTTACATTAAATCGGTTAATCTGTAGTCTTTTCTGAATGTTATTTCTCTAGGTATCTTTACTTATTTCGTGATCATTGGCGAGGACATCGCTAAACATTTGTTGAAGACTTCTGTAAATTTTTAAACTTAATTTCAACTTGTAAACCGGAGTTGTTTGTATAAAATAACTGATTTAATGTGAAAGCTACGTTTATGAACGTTATAAAAAATACTGAGTAAATGATTCTTTAGTTGACGAAAAGACTTAACAAGGTCGTGATCAGTAAGAGGGCAAGGTATATTATCTGAATGAATTACAATATGCGGTTTATTAGTAGCGAAGTAAGATGTAACTCGTGTATGTTTGTTAATTATCTGAGTTAACATAGAATTGCTAATAATCTTCTTGAATTTATTGTTACTAGACAGAAAATCATAATTAAAATAACATAAAATATCAAAGGATTTATTAAGCGTTAAAACTCTTTCGGTGCCGAAATTCGCCTCCTGCGATTATAGACGTTAGTTTGCAGCATTGCACCGTCACCAAGACGTCTGTAACACCCTCTGCCTTATCAACTGACCTGAAGAGAGAGAGAGAGAGAGACAGAGAGAGAGAGAGAGAGAGAGAGAGAGAGAGAGAGAGAGAGAGAGAGAGAGAGAGAGAGAGAGAGAGAGAGAGAGAGAGAGAGAGAGAGAGAGAGAGAGAGAGAGAGAGAGAGAGAGAGGAAGGGAGAAATCTAAAACGAATGTAGACATATAAAACATCACGTCCGGCGTATTTTCAGTTGTAAACAAAAGGGGTTAAACAAAAGGGGATGCTCAAACAAGGTGAATCAGGTACGACTGTCTTTATTTTCCGACAAAACGTGATATATATAGCTTTCGTGACGTCATAAGCCAAGTAGCTCAATGGCCATTCTTAAAAAGGGATAGAATTGAACAAGCGTTTAATCGACTCATTTTAAAGCGAAAACAGGTTAACAATAATAAGACAAAGACCACATGCTATAAAAAAAATAAAAGCTAAGAATAATACGAAAAATATCCAACTATGAAACTAAAGTTCATTAAGGAGATATAGATAATTAACACTACTGTGAATATAAAAGATTATTGATCTTAAAATAAAACCTTAAATTAGTATGTTAGTATAAAAAAACAAACAAGGAAACAATTCGAAAAAAATCGAACGACAAAGTAAAAGGTCACGCTAAAGGCAACAAAACGACAGAATAAAAAAAAATAAAATCAAGACTAAAGCAAGGGAGATAAAGCGACCAAACACGGTTGAATAATGTGGCGGATTTAGCCCTTGTCAAGCCCGGGGCACTTCTGGGTAGGGGACACCTCAACATAGAAATTATATCATAAAAAAAACAACATAAAATGAATGATGAACCGAATTTCTTCGAAAAAGGTTCCCGAGGACTATGTTTGATTTAATATTCCATTGACCGCAAGAGTAAATTTAACTATTTTTTTCAGTTTGTAATTCCTGGTGATCAGACAAAATAAAACTTGTTGTCATGCTTTAAATGCTTTAAATTGTACATACCTCTACAAATTTTTCATTTTCTAATAATATGTATATGATATTATTGTATTCACATTCACTAACAGCCGAGCCAAAAATATCATCAACTGTTTCAATTCACGATCAGCAACAAACGTTTAAGATGAATCACACTCAAGAAAATGCATAACTCTACGGGCGAGTCAAAAGCGGGCAAATGTCTTGCATTATCTTTCCAGTCTGCAGCAAATCAACCAAATTTACAAATCACACATTGCAAACAGGTCGCTGAAGCTGGTAAGTCATACATCGCATTCATTATCAACCACAACATCGCATCTGCAAAATCTTTAACAAACTCATCAAATTGCTTTCGGCATCCAGTAGGCAGTAAGCACGCAGCTTTTCATGGGTCACCGTGGTTCTTGAGCTTGTCTGAAGGAAAGCCTTGGTATGGGAGCCCCCTTTGCCTCCACCAAATCCGGCCCTGAGGGCGAGTCGGAGGGCAGCCCGGAGTCACGGAACGACCTCCCATCCCGCGAGTAGGACCCTCGGCTCTCCTTCTACTGAGACTATTATAGCCCGACCAGGCCTTTTTTTCTTTTTTTTTTCTTAGCATTCTGATTAATTGTTTTGCATAAGTTCATGTGATTGATTATGTAATCCTTGGAGTGGGTAAGGGTGTTATACCGCTCCTCTGAAATGTAAACATTTAACTCTGTGATTGTGATTTATCCGACGTATATACTGTATGTATATCAACATGTAAGTTGATATATAATATGTGAACCCAACATATAATTAACTACTTGTCTCACTAAACTTGTCAAAGTCTACACTAGTATAATTTACATTAGAGATATCAACATTCGTAGACAGAAACCTCAGACAAGGAAATCACAAGAGCGAAAGCACCAACAATAAAAGTATATACGCAAATATAATGAACAATTGATATGTGCATTTCACTCGATCAAAAGAGCATCACCATCCGGCGAAAAACGCGAGAGTGACGAACGGGCCTGGAAATCGGCTGTGACGACCGTGAAAATACCTTTATCTGCGTCAGGGGAAAAAGCTCCTTAAGGTCTGGTCATAGGGACCAATATAGCATGGCCTTTAATGGGGGCAAGCGACTAGGGACCTTATGACCTGTTTCTAAGGGTCAAAATGGCCTACACTACGGATCTCCCGCTGCGCGGACCCGCCCCCAATTGTCTTAGTACAATGGGAAGGTGTCAATTACAAGCAGGATCTGTCAGCATCTCCTTCAGCCGTGATGGATGGGCCTTGCCTTGACCATAGGAGACTTTGGGGGCTTCTAGATCCCAAGTTCTACTACCCAGACTCAGCCCTTGTTTTTGAGCACAGTTACGCCCCCCCCCCCCGGGATTGGTGCGTCTAGTCTGCCTTCAGGACATTTTTAATCGTGCTATACCTGTGTGATGATATCTAAGAAACTTCTAAGACGCTTAGGTCCATCTCGCCTAGATCTCTCGATAGCGCACCTAGGCCTGGCCGAAGGGCGATAATCCCCGAGTTGAGTTTGGTGTCAGAGTCAGGTGAGGCAGGCATACATGCATATAGAATGTATATATGTATAATGTATATGTATATATATGTATATATATGTATTTATATATATATATAAGAGAGAGAGAGAGAGATAGGTACACACAAAGAGGCATACATGTATATTTCTATTGCATTTCATTGTTTTGAGTGCATATGAATAAATACAATTTCACTTTATATAATAGCCAGTCTGAATATGTAATTGCACGTACGAGTACACAGAGCGTGACACACGTAGGATTCACAGTATATAGCGTGTAATACTGAAAAAGGTGTGAAATACATATGTATTTAAAATCGTATAGTTAATTAAGAGCTATCAAAAAAAGAAAAAAAGAAATTCTCACTCAACACAAGAGAGAATGATATTCCTTCAAAGGAACAAATATTATGCATTTTTAAAAATTGTCATTTTTTATCTTTAATATATTACAAAAAAAAGGGATTTTAAGTTTTCCATTACCGTTTTCCATAAATGTCAAAGAAAGTGGCCGAAATCCCGCCTTTTCCAACAGACAAAGAATGGATTCCCATAACCGTTGAGTAAGAAGGAAGTTTTGCTGCTTAGGTAAGTTATATAAGTTATATCATAATACATGGCAAACCTTACAGAATGATGAATGAAGTATCACTGTTAGAAATAAAATCGATACTAGGGCTAGTGAGTTCAATAGCGACATGTGTTACCAGTTCTGTTTTTTTTTAACCCATTTAAATTAGTGTTTGTGACAATTATGTTTAGTGGTTATGTAATTACTAATGTTTGCGAACTTCGATTATAGATATACACTTAAATACAACACATATTTGCAGAATGTAGACTTATTACTCAAGGCATTTTTCTTTCCTAAAGTCATATTCCATGTATATTTCGTTTTGCCTGGGTACCACAAAGTCCCCAACTGGCGTGTAAGAACCTTTTGTTTTGTTCATAATTCTAAACAACAGCAGATGACGGAATATACACAATTCGAACTATCACTGCAACAAGGTGTTCAAGGAGTTAGCTGGATATGGGCATTATATAAAGCTATGGAGCCGTAATATGCTCGCTTTTGATTGAAAGAGTTCAAGAGAGGAAAACTTGTTCGGTTTGCCTTTAAGTTACAGTGCTTCTTTTCCTCTGAGGGTTTTCTGATTTTTTCAAATTGCATGAAGGAAGAGATTCTGTGTATGAAGATGGTATCGCAATAGGTTGTTCCGATGCTAGCAAAAGGAACTACCCTGTTGGAAGTAATGGATATACAGACAATTGTTTTCCAATCCCCCTTATCAAGCTATTCGAGAAAAGGAAATATAAGCCTGGAAGTTAAAGTTAGAACTGTCCTTTTATCTGAGAAATTAAAAAAATCTAGGGGAAATACTGATAATTTGCCAGTGAAATAATAAGTGATGTGAGTTAGTTAGCATTTCACAAACTATGGTCATTCTATAGTACAAGGGGATAGAAGGAGTTGATTTGTTTGTTCAGTTCCGTGGAGAATACACTGCATGTCCCCTGCTAGTCACAATACTAGAAAGAATGAGTTGTATTGCGGATATTCAATTCTCTGAGAGTTATATTTAGTTTCAGTAATTTCGCACAGTATGTAAAAGATACCATTTATATTTTGTTTCAAATTCAGTAATTTTGTGCAATATACAAAAGGTACCCAAATTGAACTTTGTTTAAAATTCATTTTCTGTCAGTGTGTTGGAGCAAAGGTAGGTAAACATGGTAAATAAAGGTGATTTGGAGTATAATTAAAAGTAACAAAGAAAAGGACAACAACAAGCGAACATTATGCAACCGAATGATTTTTACACGGGTAGTAAGAGCACCTCCTTGGCGTTTCTTTAATGACCTATCGTAAATCTCGAAAATGCTAATGAGAGAAGACTGAATTCCTGTATCTCAGTTTTATGTAGAAAACATGTGAAAATCTCAGATATAAAAAGAGTACAAGGTGAATTATACTTTTGTACGAGGACATCAACGTAATATTACTTTCTTTGTTGGATATATTGGCTATCAACCATGGTCATTAAGCCTATGGTTCCATTTTATATCATCAATCTAGAAGTCATAAACTTTTGTCTCCTTTAGAAAAGTGATTATTTTACTGATTATATTTTCACTTTTTTGATAGTAAATTAGTTATAGTACATTCTCTCTCTCTCTATATATATTTTTTACCTTTGGCGGTCGTATTTTTCACATGTTATCAAGATGTGTTGTATTAATAACCTCCTGTCACAGTGGTTACACATAGGAGGGAAATTTTCTCAATATAGGGAGTGAGGTAGGCCAACACCACCTCCTCCCTTCTATTTCTTCTGTGGGCCGCCCCATGTTTCTATATTCACTTTATGTTTAGTGAATTGGAGGTTAGTCCACTCACTTTGCCACAGATTAATTTGTGTTTTTATAAAAGAGACAAAACACCTGAGATCTATGCAGATTATGCTAGGCTCCAGATCACCAGTTGACCCGGCTAATTTGTCAGCCTGTTTATTGCCATGAATACCCGAGTGTCCAGGTACCCATATTAGCTTGATTTATTTATTGGTAATATGTAGCTTACGAATGATATTACCCTGTAATTTATTTTTGGTAGTTTCTAAGGATTTAATTGTTTTAAGTGAACTTAAAGAGTCTGAAAAAATGACGTCGTCGTTAGGGCAAAATCTAAAGCTTTGTCTATTGCAAAAAGTTCAGCAAGAAAAATCGATGTATGTTTTGGCAATCTGAATCTCAACTGGCATTCAGTCGACCATACACCCGCTCCCACACACTCGTCTGTCTTGGAACCGTCGGTATACAAATGAAAAAAGGAAAGATGTTTAATAAGGATCTCTCTGAACCGCTGGCATACCTCCGCCTCCGGCACCGTGGCTTTGGCTGATGGTAGCCAGTCTACCCCGATGGTAAAATTGGGTGTTTCCTACAGTGCTATATTTGAATGAACCAGGGTATCGATGGTAGATAGATGGGCCTAACAGCCGGCGCAAAATATTCCTGTTTTGGTGACGGGGCTGCCTGGCGATTTTTGCGGCGTAAGTCAGCGCAAGCTGGCCGCGTCTGAGACGGAAGGAAGATACTCCCGACTCTACCTCTAGGTGCTCTGTATGAATGCACTTAAAGGCTCCAAGACAGATGCGTAAACATGCATTCTGCACAACATTTAATCCTTTCTGAGTTGAGCTCGTTGCCGAGCCATACACGATTGACCCATAATCTACTTTAGATCTAATCAAGGATTTATATAACATTAGTAATGACTTTCTATCAGCTCCCCATTCGTGTCCAAAAATGCACTTTGAGTGTTTTTTAACATTTATTCTTTAAGTGACCAATGTGGTCTTTCCAATTTAGTCTACTATCAAAGAGTAGACCAAGAAATCTACAGAATTTTAAATAGGTATTGGGTGGTTGTCTAGAGTTAGCCTGATGTTGGGATTTCTTCTATGGGTAAAGACCACGCCAATACTCTTCCATAGGAAAACTTAAAACCCCACTGGAGGCCCCAGTTATGAATTATATCCAGTGCCAATTGGATCTGATTTGACGAGAACTCTGCATTATTGCTAGAGTGCCATAATGCACAATCATTGGCATACAGTGAGTATTTAAGATTCTGAGGAGATGGTAAAATGTCATTTATTACACATAAGAATAATGTTAGTGACAAGACACTTCCTTGTGGGACCCCGTTTGCCTGGATAATAATGTCCGAAAAAGTGACATTGTCAGAAGATAATTTGACAAAAAATGTTCTGTCAGATATTAAATTTTGAAGAAAACAAGGCAAGTTTCCATGTAATCTGAAAGCATAAAGTTTTCTGAGTAGGCCATATCGCCATTTCATGTCGTAGACTTTTTCTGTATCTAAAAATATTGAAATAAAAAATTGTTTTTTGGCAAATGCCTCATGAATATGACATTCCAGTTTTACTAACTGATCGAGAGTTTGACGTCCCTTTCGGAACCCACACTGCTTGTCAACTAGTAAATTCCTGGAGTTTAAAAAATGCAATAGCCTACTATTAACAATTCTTTCCATGGCCTTGCATGAGCAACTTGTCAACGAAATTGGGCGGTAAGAGATGGCGGATCTGGGATGACCCCCTCCTTTCAAAATGGGAATGATGTGGGTGAAGTGCCATGAATTTGGAAAAGTCTGGCTTTTCCAAATATCATTGTACACTTCTAGCAACTGAATCATGGCATCATGATTAAGATGCTTTATCATCTCATATCGAATCACATCGGGGCCTGGGGATGTTCTTCTACAGGCTTCTAGGGCTCAGACAAGCTCATCCATTGTAAGATCTTTATTGTAATCAAGGTCATCTCCTGTGGCAAAGTGAATTGGTTGCAGCTCAGATGCTTCTTTGATGGTCAGGAAAGCAGGATGGTAGTTTTCTGAGCTGCTTGTGTAAGAGAACTGCCTGGCGAGTGTGTTAGCAATGTCTCTAGGTGAATCAAAGTTATTTCCCTCATGTATGATGTTTTTAATTCTAAAAGATATATTTTTTTTCTATTGATTTTATTAATGGTGGACCAAACCTCTGAAATGCTGGTATTGCTATTTATTGTAGAGACAAAGCTTTGCCAGGAGTCTCTTTTGGCTTGTCTGATTGTTCTTTGAGCCCTAGCTCTCGCTAGTTTGTAATTGCGAAATTTCTCATTCGTGATGTTATTTGGGAAAAGCCTGTAGGCCCTATTTCATTCACATAGTGCCCTGCGGCAATCTGGTGTCCATCATGAAACTCTATGCTTAATGCTATCTGTCGAAGTCTTAGGGATGGTTGCCATTGCTGCATTTATAATACAATTTTGAACATTGTTTACTTTATCATCACTGGTTTCTCAAACAACTTCGAGCTTGACGCTCCTTGTGAAGGCAACCCAGTCTTATCTTTTTACGTTAAGATTAGGTGCTGAAGCCGTTCTTGTAGTATCGCATAAGTATTTAATACAAATAGGAATGTGATTGCTTCCCAATGGTGTGCCACAGGCACTTTAGCTGCTAGTGTTGAAGAGACCAGTGATAGGTCAATAAAGCTCAAATTACCGGTATTATCATCCACTCGCGTCGGACTACCATCGTTTAGAAAGACCATATCAGAGTCATTGATCAACTTAACTACTTGCTCACCTCTACCATCCACCCGCAGGGAACGCCTATAAAGTATAATGAGCGTTGAAATCGCCTAAAATTAATTTGTTATTGTGCAGACTATCCTGAAGAGCAAAAAGCTCACCATAGCTTACCACATTATCATGTGGACAATAACGTGTTATTGGATTTAATTTTGCATGTGACGTGTTCCAAAATAGAATTAATCGTCACTTCAGTGAAAGGGAGGTTTTGATGGATGTACAAATGTACATGGCGACCCCGCCTCCACCCTAATCGTAAACGCGTGGATTACGTTTTATGGGGTTGGGAAGTGCCTTGTTTTTATTTTCATTTTTTTTTGGGGGGGAGGGAGGCGCTTCCTCCTCACCCTCGCTTCCCGGGGGCCTCTCTTGGAAATTTTTGGAGACAGTAGCCTCCATGGCCTGCTCCCCACTGCTAGGTAGACGCCCGGTAGAAGATGATCTGCTCTTACAAACAGACCAAAAACCAGGCGAAGTCCTTGGACAAGAAAGTGTGATCCAGATTGTGATTTGGTATCATCCTCCTTATGATGCTTTTTTTTGCTGGGTTGATTCAGCAATTTCCTTTATTGTTTTATTCAATTCTTTAATCTGATTCATTAAGTCCTTAACAGTTTTCTTCAATTCTGAAATTTCTTGATCCTTAGCTGCGAGCTGCTAACTACACTGCTTACACTGGAAACATTGTTAGTTACTGCTGAAGCGTAAGAAGTCTTGGGTTTGCTTGCCAAACCTTCAACTTTCTTCTTGGCTTCACGGTAGCTAACACCGTGCTCTCTCATGTATGCCAATGTCTCAGTCTCCTTCTTCAGGCTGCTGCATTCAGTAAAGCCTGACTGATGGGGACCTCCACAATTAGCACACTTGAGTGTCTCTTCCGGTCATGCAGTGGTATCATGGGCTCCAGCACATTTACCACACATGAATTTATCGGTATCCTTGTCAATGCATCTTAATGAGGTGTGTCCAATTTTTTGGTATCTATTACAACGCATTGTTTTCTGGATATAAGGTCTTACTTGAACGATTTCATATTCGACTTTAACTGTACTTGGAATTTTTGGTGTAGAAAAGGTCAAGAAACACATTCCGGTTTTTGTTCGCACATTTCCATCCTTCTTAGTCATGCAATTTACGTCTACTACACTTTGGTCTTTCATGGCCTCAAGAATTTCACTTTCTTCCATTGTCCTCAAATTCCTGTAAAAGATTACTCCCTTACAGGTATTGGGGCCAACAGGAATAGTTACTTTTACTTTAAGGTCATGGATTTGCGTCAGTTTAAGCAAATCCTTAACCTGAGATTTAAACTGCACTTTAGCAAGGCTACCAGCTCGCAATTTTCGGACAAAATCAAAACTGCTTTCCACTTGACCCTTAAGACTTTCTTAATGATAAAGGGGTTGACATTCTGCAGGGATTGATTTTCATTCACGCATCGAATGTTTGCTCACCTTGCATTCTCTGGACGGATATCAATTCGTCTTCTTGGTCGGTCATTGGTCGGGGTTCCTTCAGAGGTCATATTGGTCTTAGAAGAAGGAGGAAGAGTAGCCTGGGGCCGGATACTCAAAACAATTTGCGACGTCGTAACCCCGCGCAGGAGGTCCGCGCAGCTCGTAAGCCGAGATACGAGGTCCAAGCGCCATACTCAAA
>NW_028234431.1:14941679-14959179 GCF_977035675.1 Penaeus japonicus
TTCTGAGTATGGGAGATTTGCGACGTCGGAAGGACATCGTACCTTACGAGAGCGTAACCCGCTGCGAGGTCTTAAACTGCGAGAGTTTTGAGTATCCGGCCCCTGGGAGTCGATCATACTGGGGTGTCGGACCAGGTCTGAACCCTGGGCCAAAGCCCGTTGTCCTGAGGGGACTACCTTTTAACTATTGTATCAACCTAATCCCAATAGCTAAGAGAAGCATAAACACAGTCTTTTTGTTACACGTCCTCAACCCCCCTGGTTGCGTTCTCCAGTACCAGCTAAGGGATCGGAGTTGTGTCTAAGACACTTTCCTACCGCCGAACCTGCGTAGTGCGAGGGAAGTTCACACGGAAAAATGAAAAAAAAAAAAAAAAAAAAAAAAAAAAAAATCAGGGGAAGAAGAATGTTGCGGCCAAAGGACGCCCCAGACTACTGGGCCTCCCTACCCAGGGGTCACAGCCCGTAAGGGCTACCCTGGGGTAGAAGAATGCTGCGGGTCTGGGGTGGGGTGTTCACTACGACTACTGTAGCCTCGTGTAACCTGCAAAATCAATGCACTGAAGGTGCAGGCAAAGCACTAAACGCGCGCAAAATCTGTAAATACAGTCTTTATGTCATTACGTTAATTAACTCCAAGGTAACTCCAGTGGCACAAGACTTATTTTGTTGTTGCTATGTTTGGTTGACCGGGCTCATTCGAGTAAACGTAATATTAAATGAGTGACACTATTTAAATAATCCAGTACTGAAGACATAATGGTAATTCAGAGTTAAGGCTGCAAAATAAGCATCACTTCACCATTCTTTCTTATTTTGCGGGCATTCAATATTTATTAGTCTATCTTCAATTGAATATAAGAAGAGATTGGTAAGCAATGCAGGAACAAACATCTATGATATGACATAATGTAGGAACAATCATAAGACATAGATAATAATTGTTATCTGAGAAATACAAAATGGCTAAGTCAATTACAAAATATTATAGACAGAAAGTGCTCACACCTCTATAAGAAATGGAAGGGTCGACGAGATGGAGATGGAGGTTAGACTATTACTGTTATACTTTAAACCTGATTTGGCCAAGCTTTCACGATATCTATACTTGCGTCACAGATGCTTTTTCTAATATTTTCTCTTTTTCTCAAAATCTTACTTCGGTAGAAAAATATGGTAGAAGACAGCATTAAAGACTTTGCTCATCAAATGAAGATTATCTGCCATACGTTTCCTATGTATGAATTGATATCCACAGTCGAAATCTCAATATTTACTGACAAAACCTTAAGACAAGGGAGTCACTTTAGAGACCAAAATAGCATGAAATGTTATGTGGGCAAACGACTAGGGACCTTATGACCTGTTTCTAAGGGTCAAAATGGCCTACAAGACGGGCCTCCCGCTGCTCGGTCCCGCCCCTCATTACCTTAGAACAATGGGAAGGCGTCAATTACAAGCATTAGCTGTCATCACCTTCTTCAGCCGTGATGGATGGGCCTTGCCTTGACCATAGGAGATTTGGAGGCTTCTAGATCCCAAGTTCTACTACCCAGATTCAGCCCTGTTTTTTTAGCACAGTTACGCCCCCCTGGGACTGGTGCGTCTAGGCTGCCTTCAGAGCCTTATTAGTCATGCTATACCTGTGTGATGATATCTAACAAACTTCTTAGACAATAAAAGACTGTAGGTCCTCACTACCTGTGAAAAATATCAGGATCAAAGCAAACAACGTATAGTAAGAGCTATCAAAAAATTAGAAATTCTCACGAGAGCATGATATTCCTTCAAAGGAACAAATATTATGCACTTTTAAAAGTTGTCATTTTTTATCTTTAATACATCACAAAAAAAAAAAAATCAGTTTTCCATAAATATCACAGAAAGTGGCCGAAATCCCGCCTTTTGCAACAGACAAAGAATGGATTCCCATAAACGTTGAGTAAGAGGGAAGTTTTGCTGCTTAGGTAAGTTATATAAGTTATATCATAATACATGGCAAACCTTACAGAATGATGAATGAAGTATCACTGTTAGAAATAAAATCGATACTAGGGCTAGTGAGTTCAATAGCGACATGTGTTACCAGTTATGTTTTTTTTTTACCCATTTAAATTAGTGTTTGTGACAGTTATGTTTAGTGTTCATGTAATTACTAATGTTTGCGACCTTCGATTATAGACATACACTTAAATATAACATACTTCCAGAATGTAGACCTATTACTCATAACATTTTTTCTTTCCTGAAAGTCATATTCCATGTATATTTCGTTTTGCCTGGGTACCACAAAGCCCCCAACTGGCGTGTAAGAACCTTTTGTTTTGTTCATAATTCTAAACAACAGCAGATGACGGAATATACACAATTCGAACTATTTACGATCACTGCAACAAGGTGTTCAAGGAGTTAGCTGAACCTCTTGCCTTGATATGGGCGTTATGTAAAGCTCGCTTTTGGTTGAAAGAGTTCATGAGAGGAAAACTTGTTCGGTTTGTCTTCAAGTTACAGTGTTTCTTTTCCTCTGAGGGTTTTCTGATGTTTTCAAATTGCATGAAGAAAGAGATTCTGTGTATGAAGATGGTCTCGCAATAGGTTGCTCGGAAACTAGCAAATTAATGGACATACAGATAATTGTTTTCCAATCCCCCTTATCAAGCTATTCAGGAAAATGAAATGTAAGACTGGCAGAAACAATACAAAAAGATAAAGTTAAAAATCTTCTTTTGTCTGAGATATTTAAAAATCTAGAGGAAAAACTGGTGATATGCCAGTGAAATAATTGCAGTGATGTGAGTTGGTTCCACAGACTATGATCATTCTATAGTACAAGGGGATGGAAGGAGTTGATTTGTTTAGATAGTTCCGTGGAGAATACATTGGATGTCCCCTGTTTGTCACAATACTAGAAAAAAATGAGTTGTATTGCGGATATGCAATTCTCTGAGAGTTATATTAAGTTCAGTAATTTCGTACAGTATGTACTGTAAGAGATGCCAAAATTATATTTTGTTTCAAATTCAGTAATTCTGTACAATATACACAAGGTACTTTCTTATTTTGCGTCATTCAATGTTTATCAGTCTAGCTTCCATTGAATATAAGGAGAGATTGGGAAGTAATGCAGGAGTAAATATCTATATGACATAATGTAGGAATAATAATTTATGATAAGACATATATAATAGTTGTTATCTGAGAAATATATAATGGTCAAGTCAATTACAAAATATAGACAGAAAGTGCTCACACCTCTATAAGAAATGGAAGGGTCGACGAGATGGAGATGGAGATTAGACTAATACTGTTATACTTTAAACCTGAGTTGGCCAAGCTTTCACGATATCTGTACTTGCGTCACAGATGCTTTTTCTTATATTTTCTCTTTTTCTTAAAATCTTGCTTCGTTAGAAAAATATGGTAGAAGACAGCATTAAAGATTTTGCTCATCAAATGAAGATTATCTGCCATGCGTTTCCTATGTTTGAATTGATATCCACAGTTGAAACATCAATATTTACTGACAAAACCTTAAGACAAGGGAGTCACAATATTAATAGCACAAACAACAAAAACGTCTACAACATAAATATATAAACTCGGAATATAAAAATAATAAGAATCAATGCATGGTTTCAGTCCATCAGAAGAGCATCACCATCCGGCGAAAACCGCGAGAGTGACGAACGGGCCGAAAGGCCTGCCGTGACAGCCGTGAAAATACCTTTAATCTGCGTCAGGGGAAAATGCTCCTTAGGGTCCGGCTTTAGAGACCAAAATAACATGAAATGTTATGTGGGCAAACGACTAGGGACCTTATGACCTGTTTCTAAGGGTCAAAATGGCCTACAAGACGGGCCTCCCGCTGCTCGGACCCGCCCCTAATTGCCTTAGAACAATGGGAAGGCGTCAATTACAAGCAGGATCTGTCATCACCTCCTTCAGCCGTGATGGATGGGCCTTGCCTTGATCATAGGAGAATTTGGGAGCTTCTAGATCCCACGTTCTATTACCCAGACTCAGCCCTTGTTTTTGAGCACGGTTATGCCCCCCGGGACTGGTGCGTCTAGGCTGCCTTCAGAGCATTTTTAATCGTGCTATACCTGTGTGATGATATCTAAGAAACTTCTAAGACGCTTAGGTCTATCTCGCCTTGGTCTCTCGATAGCGCACCTAGGCCTGGCCGAAAGATGATAATCCCAGAGTTGGGTTTGGTCTCAGAGGTGAGGTAGACATGTATATAGAATATATATGTATATATATATATATATGTGTGTTTATGTATATATATGTATATATATGTATATATATACATATATATGTGTGTGTATGTATATATGTATATATATATGATATATATGATATATATGTATATATTATATATATATATATACTTATATATGTATATATATGCATATATATATATATATATATATATATATATATATATATATATATATATATATATATATATATATATATATATATATATATATATATATATATATATATATATATATATATATATATATATATATATATATATATATATATAAATATATATATATATCATCAGCCTGTATCATTCCACTGCAGGTCATAGTGTAGTGATTCCCCGAGACATTCCCTTGCCCCAAAGTAAAATCCCGATTGAATTCATGGTAACGTGAATCCCGTCCTGTGTAGGGGTAGGCTGCCACCAGCTGATAAGGGATCAGCACCCGTGTATATGCGAGACAGTAGAAGACGTGTAAAATGTATGTTATGTATGTGTATGAGTGTATGTCAGTTTGTATGTGGAAAGAAAGAGTTCCTACACAGGACATTGCCGAGCAGGCGTGGCTAGAGTCAGGCAAACATTCTTATTTCAGTTTTACAAAAAGGACTTGAAAGATACTTAAAAGATATAAAAACGAAATAATTCCGATCATCACAGTTTATTTAATTATATGTATTCAAACACAAAAGGTCTCTCCTCCTTCTATATCACAAGTCAGTCTTTTGGCTGGCCATGAATTTGCCTATGGCCGCAACCCTTCAATTACAACAAAACTTATGCAATAAAATTCAGTAAAATTCCAATAAAATTCAAAATAAGAGAAAAACAACAAGTGTCAAAAGGACACTTGTTGTGAGCAGCGCTTTTGCCGAGCTCGTGGCTCATGTGCTAGAGGCTATCTGCTCCCGATCCAGCGCCTCGCAGGGGTATTTATGGGCCCCCTTCCAGGGAGGGAGCATGTGGTAGGCCCTCCTTCCAAGGAGGGAGCGAGTAGTAGGCCCTCCAGGACAACGCCATCTCTTGGCGCCGCTTCCCCCTCGTGGCGACAAAGGAAAACTCGTGCATTGGTCCTGGAGGGATGGCTGGGGCGAAGCACATCACTACAACTCCTCCCCCTCAAAGTTCATAGGCCGCATCGTCAAGGCCTGTGGACTAAACACACACTGCAAAATAAAAAGGGGTTTTACTGCCGAGCATAGTTAAGTCATCATCCAGGCAAAAGAATAAACCTAAAAATATGAAAAGGGGAGAGATCCACGACCTTAAATAAAACAAACAGCCAACATTAAAAAAATAATTTATCAAAAAAAAATAGTAATAGAGAAAAACTAAAAACTGGCTGAACCCATCAAAAACACAATCCTAAAAACATCAAAAACTTAAAATTAACCTTAAAGTAAAACGAAAGTAAAAAGAGCCAAACAAAATCAGGGATAACCCACTCTAATACTACAGGGCGAAACCTCAATGTTAGCCCTTTATCACGATCAGCTGCGACAAAGAAGGTCAATACCTACATCAGGCAGTGGACGCTTACTCCTGGTTACTCGCACCGGGGACAGTCGGATCCTCGGTTCCATCGTCCACCTCAGCCTCGGGGAAGAACTCTAGCTCTTCTTGGACCACGTACCGCTTCATCTGGTTACAGTGGTAACCCTTCTCTCGGTAAGGCGGCTGCGTCGACTGGCAGATGAAGGTGACAGGGCCTACCTGCTTCTTCACTCGCAGAGGGCCACTCCACCGGGAACCAAGAGCTCGGCCTGCAACTCCTGTCCTGCGGGTGTACTCTCTGACGAGGACAAGATCACCCTCTGCTGGCGTGAACTTCTGCCGCACTCTCCGGTTGTAGTCCTCGGCCCATATCGACTGTGCGCGACGGGCCGTTTCCACTGCAACTGCTCGAGCCTCCTTGAGCCTTTCGCGGAACCGTTGAGCGGATCCTTCATCAACCTCCTGCCGGTTCGTCAGCCCTACAGGGAAATAACCATCCTTCCCTATCATGAGGTACAACGGCGGCTGTCCGGTACTCCTGTGTACCGCCGTGTTCAGGGCGAGACGTACGTACGGAAGGAGCTCATCCCATTCGTCCGGGTGGTCTCCTACCAGGGTAGCCAGGGCATCCTTTATAACCCTGTTACTCCTCTCTACCATACCATTAGCCTGTGGGTGGAAAGCCGTGGTATATCCCAACTTTATCTTCAACATTTCACATACCTGGGAAAAGAGACGGTTTTTAAACTCGCCCCCAGAATCCGTTACTAGAGTATTAGGAGGTCCAAAAAGCGTCACATATTTCTCCACAAATGCATTAGCCACTGTTTCTGCATCCTTGTTCTTCAAAGGTATCAACTGTAAATACCTGGTAAGATGTTCTACGATGACCAGAACGTAGCGGTAACCATTCAGAGATCCTTGCAAATCTAGAAGATCTGCCGACACCCTCTCCATAACCTGTGTCACCTCTGGGGCTGAACTTAATTTAGCCCTTCGCACCGCAACTCCTTTTCGCCGTTGACATTGGGGGCATGCTGCCACGAACTTCTTGACGCCCAGCAACATCTGAGGAAAGTAATACTGATCTCTCAGACGCGTGTAAGTCCTATAGACTCCAGGGTGGGCTGCTGTTGGTACGCTATGCACCGATCTTATTGCCTCGTCCCTCATGGTGCGAGGGATCACTAGCTGCTGGATCACACGGTCTGGAAGGTGACGTAAATGGTATAAAAGGCCATCGCTTACCTCGAATTCTTCTAGTGGAAAGGGGGTTCTTCGTCGGGGCAGTCTTTGTTCCTGAAGGTACTGGATAATTTCAGTCCATAGGGGGTCCTTCTGTTGCTCTTCGGCAATCTTCTGGGCGTCCATGACAAGAGATGTTGCCGCTACTGCTCTGCTTAGGAGGTCAGGTACATGATGGGAAGCACCTGGTTTGTACCGAAGTTCGTACTGGTAGAAGGAGAGTTCGTGGGACCATCTTGTCATCCTGATTGATTTAGTGACCTGTTTAAATACATATACTAGAGGCCGGTGGTCAGTATAAATCACAAATGCCTTGCCATAAAGATATGGATCAAAGTTTCTGACAGCTTCGACAACTGCCAGGGCCTCAATATCAATCACTGGGTATCTCCTTTCTACCTCCCTAAGCTTCCGTGAAAAGTAGGCAACAGCATGAGGGACCCCTTCCCCATCTCGCTGCATAAGACATGCGCCGATGGCTACCTGTGACGCATCGGAATGCACCTCAAAGGGACGGTTAAAGTCGGGTTTCCGGAGGACTGGTGCCGACATCAGCCGTCGCTGCAGCTCTTCAAATGCCTGCTGATGCTCTTCTTTCCACCGAAATGACCTTCCCTTCCTGGTTAAAGAGGTGAGTGGGGCGGCTATCATGGCATAATTTGGGATATGCTTTCTGAAAAATCCTGTACAGCCCAAAAACTGTCTAACTCCTTTCACATTCTGAGGGGGCCTCATGGTCTTAATGGCCTCTACCTTTGCTGGGTCTGGCTGTATCCCTTCCTGGGTTATGAGATATCCCAAAAATTTGAACTCATGAGTGGCAAAGGAGGACTTACCGATATTTAGGCAGAAACCAGCCTTACTGAGCAAGTCTAACGTTTCTTCCAGATGCTCGAGATGTTCATCAAACGAACGGGAGTAAACCACCACGTCATCCAGGTATGCTAGCACATGCCTCCCCAAGACTGGAGCCAATACCGTGTTGATGGCCCTCTGGAAGGTGGATGGGGCCGTGGCGAGTCCAAAAGGAAGCCTGGCAAACTGGAAAAGTCGGTGGCCATCTGAAAATGCCGTTTTAGGCCTATCCTCTGGATCTACTTCCACTGTCCAGTAAGCAGAGCGGGCATCAAGGGCAGTGAACCACTCAGTGTTATGGAGTTCATCAATGGTCTGGTCTATACGGGGCATTGGATATGCATCCCCAATCGTTACTTTGTTCAGGTTCCTAAAGTCAATACAGAACCTTACCTGCCCATCCTTTTTCCTGACCAGAACCACGGGGGACAACCAAGGAGACTTTGAAGGCTCGATGATGCCACCAGTAAGCATCTTATCACACTCTTCCCTTATTGTGGTCCTCGCATGTTCCGGTAGACGCCACTGTCTGGTCCTCAGAGGGGTCTCACTGGAGGTTACTATCTTATGGGAAATACCTGGCACCTTCCCCAGTGGAGCTCCTTCCTTAAATAAATTGGGAAATTTGTTTAAAACAGAGAACAATTGATATCTTTGTTCAATCGTAAGATGGTTTACCTTCTCCTTCGGTATGTCGAAGCTAGCTTCCGTCTCATTCACAGTGAACGTTTCGAAATTGACTTCAGGGAAGACGGTGTATTGGTCCTCAGTGTAGCCGAAATCTTGGGTCCCATAGAAGTCATCGAAATCGTCGATGAATTCCTCTGTAACACTTAGAGAATCCCCATCATTATCCTCCCTGCTAGTGGGCACAACGTTCTCAGGAGGCACTTCCCTCGACGCAGAGTCTTGGTGAAAAGTTTGTTCTACTGGTTCAACTCTTGCAATAACCATACCCCCTTAAGTGTCACTGGCTTTGGTCCATCATTCACTACCCACACATTAACCATGTTCGTTTTTACAGTCACCACGGTCCTAGGCACTAAAACACGATCAGTAATTCCACAGATACATACCTCCGGATGCCTGGTTCCATTCTGCACTTGTCCATGTATAAAAACACCACTATGGGGAGGGCACTGCACTGTCTTCTGAACCACAACACCGTTTTCTACCTCACCCATGTTGCACGTCCGTCCACCTGAACCAGGTTTTTCTCTTCCGGGGATTGTCTTATTAATCACCTGCACCTCCCTTGAGGCGGAATCGGAATACGTGAGCGGCACCTTCACGCCATTAAACACCATATATTTTCTAAGGGGTGAGTGGTAAGAGATTAGCCGGAAGTTGAATCTTCGGAGTAAGTCTATGCCCAGTAAAATATCACCTGGGAAAGATATTTCATCCACTATACATACTTTATGGAAGCAGAAGACATGAGGAGCGATTTCAATCCTTACCGTCGCTTCCGCTTCAGGCTGAAACTGTCGTCCCGAAGCACCTCGCAGGGTTTTCGATGAAGAAAAAGGTCGGTGTATTTTAAACCTTTCCATGGCATCTCGGGAAAGTATAGTTACTTCTGATCCAGTATCCACAAATCCTTCAGCCGTTTGACCATTAACCTGTAAGTGTACTATGGGTCTCCCATGTTTTACTTGGCTACTCACGGGCATTACTGGTTCCTTGGGGTCCTCCGCCTGGGGTCGGAACCTCTTCGTCCCGGCGGGCCGCGAGAAAGGGACACCTGTTTGCAAAGTGTCCTTCCTTGTTACACAGGAAACACCTGGTCGGTCGACGACTTCGACAGTCGGCTGTATCATGGGAATCAGATTTGTGGTAAGAACAATACCTTTCAACAGGAGCTACTTGCCTTGGACGAAAACTTCTCCTTGGGTACTCAGGTTCACCTGCTGTCTCTGGGGTACTCACATTACCTTCACTTTCACCTTTTACACCAACTCGAAGGTTCCAAATCCTCTGAGAAGCATCGACAATCTCCGACAACGAACCATCCTCTTTTAGGACTAAAGCTTCCCTCAACCAAAATGGCAAACCTCTTAAAAATAACCTCCTGATCAATTCGTCAGGATCCCCTATGGCTCCAGGATAATCATAAAAACCTTGGTATACATTACCCTCTAAACGAACATAAAAATCAAGAGGAGCTTGATCGGACTTCAACTTATATCCTTCAAGTATTCTAAAAAAGTCTGTGGCAGAACATGTCCCCCTGAATTTAACCCTTAACTTTACTTTAAACTCTTCCCAGCTTACAATTCTATCAAACAGGGGTCCATTTATTATCAAGTCTGCCGTCCCTCTGCAAGAAGCCTTCGCCGCGCGAATATAGGCAGAATCAGTGGGAGGTCTAGTTACGTTCTCTATGCTGCGGATCCAACTCTCTACCTCCTGATTCCTTTTAAGTGGTTGAGCAGCAGAGGTCTCGGCCTTAAAAATAATTACCGCTTCCTTCTGTACAACATATTCAACAAAATCACGGGAAGAAGCTTCACTAGTACTTGGTGTTGCCCTGTTCTGTTCTAATTTTAATTCCAATTCAGAGTTCCTTACCTGCAAATCATTAACCAGAGTTTTCAGACTATTAATTTGAGTCTGCAACTCGTCAAACAATGAAATGTCCATGTTTTCTCTGGGCAAAAGGGTCAACTCACCACTCGTGTTGGAATCGTCTCGTGAAGATTCTCCCGATGGACCTGCCTCTGACTCGCCAACTAACCCTCTCCGCAGCTTTCGTTTACCCATTACTTTAAATTAATGAAATAGACCTTTACCTAAACGAAAAATACTGGACTTTTAATCCCTGAAACAAACTTTTAACCCACATGAAAGAATACCTGAAATTAATGCTTGCCTGAAACATTCAGATCCCACCGCTGATCACCAAAAATAAATAAGAGCTGTAGTGATTCCCCGAGACATTCCCTTGCCCCAAAGTAAAATCCCGATTGAATTCATGGTAACGTGAATCCCGTCCTGTGTAGGGGTAGGCTGCCACCAGCTGATAAGGGATCAGCACCCGTGTATATGCGAGACAGTAGAAGACGTGTAAAATGTATGTTATGTATGTGTATGAGTGTATGTCAGTTTGTATGTGGAAAGAAAGAGTTCCTACACAGGACATTGCCGAGCAGGCGTGGCTAGAGTCAGGCAAACATTCTTATTTCAGTTTTACAAAAAGGACTTGAAAGATACTTAAAAGATATAAAAACGAAATAATTCCGATCATCACAGTTTATTTAATTATATGTATTCAAACACAAAAGGTCTCTCCTCCTTCTATATCACAAGTCAGTCTTTTGGCTGGCCATGAATTTGCCTATGGCCGCAACCCTTCAATTACAACAAAACTTATGCAATAAAATTCAGTAAAATTCCAATAAAATTCAAAATAAGAGAAAAACAACAAGTGTCAAAAGGACACTTGTTGTGAGCAGCGCTTTTGCCGAGCTCGTGGCTCATGTGCTAGAGGCTATCTGCTCCCGATCCAGCGCCTCGCAGGGGTATTTATGGGCCCCCTTCCAGGGAGGGAGCATGTGGTAGGCCCTCCTTCCAAGGAGGGAGCGAGTAGTAGGCCCTCCAGGACAACGCCATCTCTTGGCGCCGCTTCCCCCTCGTGGCGACAAAGGAAAACTCGTGCATTGGTCCTGGAGGGATGGCTGGGGCGAAGCACATCACTACAATAGGCTTCCCTCAATCTTTTCCAGTCATTCTGGTCTTATGTCATCTGATTCCAGTTTACTCCTGCGAAATTCACTATATGTCTCCGATATATATGTCCAGTCCACTGCCACTATTTCTTCTTAAAGCTCTTGAGTAAATCCTCTACGTTTGTTTGTTCCCTGATCCATGTGACTCTTTTCTTTCTCTTAAGCTAACTCCTAGCGTAAGCCTTTCCATTCCTCTTTGAGCACTTACTAATTTCCTCTCGAGTGCCTTGGTCGTAGTCCATGTTTCTGACCCATATGTCATGACACATATGGGTCAAAAATCTTTTTCTTTAGACATAGTGGCAGAAGACCTCGTAATATATTACTATGTGTACCGAAGGCCTGATTCGCCGTTTTATCTCGGCATCGCAGGATGTACTCGTTCACTGCTTCTAGTACCTCGCCCTGTATTTGTATTTGCTTAATTGGGGTTCGACTGCTGAACAGGACTTTAGTCATTTTCATGTTCATTTTAAGGCCAATCTTCAGACTTCCCCTATTTAAATAGCTTAGTAATTGTTGTAATTTCTCTGCTGACTCGCCGAAAAGAACAATGTCATCTGCAAATCTTAGATTGCTTAAGTGCTCATTCCCTATTTTAATCCCTTTCTCCTTCCAATCTAACTTCTTGAATACTTCCTCCAAGCAAGCTGTAAACAGCTTCGGTGAGATGGTGTCGCCCTGCCTAACATCCTTTTTTATTGGTATTTTATTGGTTACTGCGTGTATTTTGATGGTTGCTGTACCATCTCTATATATATCCTCTAATAATCAGCAATATATATCCTCTACTCCTTGTTTACGAATTACATCTAGTACTGCAGCTATCTGTACCGAATCGAATGCCTTTTCATAATCTACGAATGCCATACACAGGGGATTCCTATATTCGTTTGTTTTCTCTTTTATTTGAGCTAGTGTGTGGATATGGTCTGTAGTTGAGAATCCGCTGCGGAACCCTGCCTGTTCCCTGGGTTGTTTTGAATCTAATGTATCGGTGATACGGGCTATGATGATTTTTGTGAACAGTTTATAGATTACTGAAAGGAGGCTTATAGGTCGGTAATTCTTTAATTCTTTTGTGTCAACCGTTTTGTGTATTAAAATTATTATTGCGTTTTTCCAGGATTTCGGAGTTTTACCGAAACTTAGACATCTGTTAAAAGGATTGGCCAGTTTTATTGCCGCAATCTCTCCTGCATCTTGAATAAGATCTGCACTAATGCCATCTTCTGGTGTTTTTCCTCTTTTCATGCCTTTTAGTGCCCTATTTACTTATATATATATATATATATATATATATATATATATATATATATATATATATATATATATACTTACGCACAAACAGGCATACATGTTTATTTCTATTGCATTTCATTGTTTTGAGTGCACATGAATAAATACATTTTCACTTTATGTAATGGCCAGTCTATATATATGTAAGTTCGCGTACGAGTACACAGAGTGTGAAACACGTAGGATTCACAGTATATAGCGTGTAACATTAACAAATGTGTGAAATCATATGTATTTAAAATCGTATAGTTAAGAGCTATCACAAATTAGAAATTTTCACTTAACCCACGAGAGCATGATATTCCGTTTTGTTTATAATTCTAAACAACAACAGATAACGGAATATACACAATCCGAACAATTTTCGATCACTGCAACAAGGTGTTCAAGGAGTTAGCTGAACCTCTTGCCTTGATATGGGCGTTATATAAAGCTATGGAACCGTAATATGCTCGCTTTTGGTTGAAAGAGATCATGAGAGGAAAACTTGTTCGGTTTCCCTTCAAGTTACAGTGCTTCTTTTCCTCTGAGGGCTTTCTGATTGTTTTTTCAAATTGCATGAAGGAAGAGATTCTGTGTATGAAGATGGTCTCGCAATAGGTTGTTCGGATGCTAGCAAAAGGAACAGTCCCTCTTGGAAGTAATGGACATACAGACAATTGTTTCAGGAAACGAAATGTAACACTGGCAGAAACAATACAATAAGATAATGTTGAAAATGTTCTTTTATCTGAGATATTTAAAAATCTAGAGGAAACACTGGTAATATGCCAGTGAAATAATAGCAGTGATGTGAGTTAGTTAGCATTCCACAAACTATGATCATTCTAGTACAAGGCGACGGAAGGAGTTGATTTGTTTGGTCAGTTCCGTGGAGGATACACTGCATGTCTCCTGTTAGTCACAATACTAGAAGAAAATGAGTTGTATTGCGGATATTCAATTCTCTGAGTTATATTTAGTTTCGATAATTTCATGCAGTATGTAAAAGATACCAAAGTTATATTTTGTTTCAAATTCAGTAATTTTATACAATATACAAAAGGTACCCCAAATTAAATTTTATTCAAAATTCATTTTCTGTTATAGTGTGTTGGAGCAAAGGTAGGTAAACAGGGTAAATAAAGGTGAATTGGAGTATAATCAAAAGTAACAAAGAAAAGGACAACAATAAGCGAATATTATGCAACCGAATGATTTTTACACGGGTAGTAAGAGCACCTCCTTGGCGATTCTTTAATGACCTATCGTAAACCTCGAAAATGCTAATGAGAGAACACTAAATTCCTGTATATCATCAGATTTAAGTAGAAAACATGTGAAAATCTCAGATATAAAAAGAGTACAAGGTGAATTATACTTTTGTACGAGGACACCAACGTAATATTAAATGAGTGACACTGAGGACATAATGACAGTGCAGAGTTAAGGCTGCAAAACAAGCATCACTTCATCATTCTTTCTTATTTTGCGTCATTCAATATTTATCAGTTTATCTTCCATTGAATATAAGGAGAGGTTGGGAAGAAATGCATGAGGAAACATTTATATGACATAATGTAGGAATAATCATTTATGTTAAAACATAGATAATTGTTATCTGAGAAATACATAATGGCCAAGTCAATTACAAAATATTAGACAGAAAGTGCTCACACCTCTATAGGAAATGGAAGGGTTGACGAGATGAAGATGGAGATTAGACTAATACTGTTATACTTTAAACCTGAGTTGGCTAAGCTCTCACGATATCTGTACTTGCGTCACAGATGCTTTTTCTAATATTTTCTCTATTTGTTAAAATCTTACTTCATTAGAAAAATATGGTAGAAGACAGCATTAAAGATTTTGCTCACAAAATGAAGATTATGAAGAAAATCAATGCATGGTTTCAGTCCATCAGAAGAGCATCACCATCCGGCGAAAACCGCGAGAGTGACGAACGGGCCGAAAGGCCTGCCGTGACAGCCGTGAAAATACCTTTAATCTGCGTCAGGGGAAAATGCTCCTTAAGGTCTGGTCATAGGGACCAATATAGCATGGACTTTAATGGGGGCAAGCGACTAGGGACCTTATGACCTGTTTCTAAGGGTCAAAATGGCCTACAAGACGGGCCTCCCGCTGCTCGGACCCGCCCCTAATTGCCTTAGAACAATGGGAAGGCGTCAATTACAAGCATTAGCTGTCAGCACCTCCTTCAGCCGTGATGGATGGGCCTTGCCTTGTCCATAGGAGACTTTAGGAGCTTCTAGATCTCAAGTTCTACTACCTAGACGCAGCCCTTGTTTTTGAGCACATTTACGCCCCCCGGGCCTGGTGCGTCTAGCCTGCCTTCAGAGCATTTTTAATCGTGCTATACCTGTGTGATGATATCTAACAAACTTATTAGACAATCAAAGAAAGTAGGTCCTCACTACCTGTGAAAAATATCAGGATAAAAGTAAACAACGCTTAGGTTTATCTCGTCTAGGTCTCCGATAACGCATCTAGGCCTGGCCGAAGGGCGATAATCCCCGAGTTGAGTTTGGTCTAAGAGTCGGGTGAGGCAAGCATACATCTATATGGAATATATATATTTATATATAGATATATATATATATATATATATATATATATATATATATATATATATATATATATTTGTTCACGTGACGGGCGACCGCACAAAGACTTGGCTACGCCCAGAGCGAGGTAACAGTAGGCGAGCCGATGGGAACACGAGCAGGAGATTCTAGCTATCCTACCTCCGAGGTGTGATTAGTGCATTTCAACAGAATTGATAATTCAATTAGTATATAGAGAGATAGTAATGATATTTGCCATAAAGAACAAATCAAATGATAAATACGCTTATACTCGTAAATTTTGCCTCAGATGTCATCTGCCGCGCTTCTTGCCTCAGGCACCATTTTCATTGCCATGAGGGTGACGTCCCCTCATGACACGTTAGCAAATTAAACCCGCTATAAGTAAGTGCACTCATTTCTGTCATACCATGAATGGGAAACCACAAACTATTATAATAAAACATTGTTAAGATATTACTTGAATAACGTATTATAATGTTACTGGCAGTAATTATAGGTAATAGATGTATTGTAAAAGTTTTATAGCAACAGTGAAACTTAGATTTAACTGATATGTAAAAGTTTTGTAATCTTATAGTGATAAATTATTATCAATTTTTTAACCTGCGACTATGGTAAATTTAATGAAAAACTTTCGATGTTATGTCTCACAGATATTAATGAGATTGTTAATTAATCTCTGTTATACGTTCCTAAAGTAAAGCGGTTTCAAAAGGCTGAATTCGAAGGCTGAATTTGAATGCTGAGTATAAGGCCTGAACTCCGGACCGGATGCTCAGGTCATGATTGCTCACGACTAACACATCACGACCGACTCTCAACCAAGAAGAATGAAGACAGAAATCTTTAGAGAGTGTCAGAGTGATTGCTATGAGAGATATGTACAAGGAGTTATTTTGTATGTATTGAGTTATTATGTGATTTGATATACAGTTTAAGGCATGATTAGCCTAGTTTCATTATAATTCCTCTTTACAGTAATTAAAACTATAGTTGTAAACGGATAACCTTAACACGTCAAGTTATTTTTCTGTTAAAAGGGGTTATCCGGATTTACAATTACCCAAATAATTAACGCCCGTACTTTGGTTGTCTTTTTTTCTCTTTATTTATACATAAAAATAGGGCATTACAACGCTACATACTGTAAATCCTACGTGTTTCACACTCTGTGTACTCGTACGCGCACTTACATATATAGACTGGCCATTATATAAAGTGAAAATGTATTTACTCATGTGACTCAAAACAATGAAATGTAATAGAAATATACATGTATGCCTGTTTGTGTGTTATATATATATATATATATATATATATATATATATATATATATATATATATATATATATATATATATATATATATATATATATATTCTATATGCTTGTATGCCTGCCTCACATGGCTCTGAGACCAAACTCAACTCTGGGATTATCGCCCTTCGACCAGGCCTAGGTACGTTATCGAGAGACCAAGGCGAGAAAGACCTAAGCGTTGTTTGGTTTGATCCTGATATTTTTCACAGGTAGTGAGGGCCTACAGTCTTTGATTGTCTAAGAAGTTTGTTAGATATCATCACACAGGTATAGCACGATTAAAAATGCTCTGAAGGCAGACTAGACGCACCAGGCCCTGGGGGCGTAAATGTGCTCAAAAACAAGGGCTGAGTCTGGGTAGTAGAACTTGGGATCTAGAAGCTCCCAAAGTCTCCTATGGTCAAGGCAAGGCCCATCCATCACGGCTGAAGGAGGTGATGACAGCTAATGCTTGTAATTGACGCCTTCCCATTGTTCTAAGGCAATTAGGGGCGGGTCCGAGCAGCGGGAGGCCCGTCTTGTAGGCCATTTTGACCCTTAGAAACAGGTCATAAGGTCCCTAGTCGCTTGCCCACACAAAAGTGCATGCTATTTTGGTCTCTAAAGCCAGAACTTAAGGAGCATTTTCCCCTGACGCAGATTAAAGGTATTTTCACGGCTGTCACGGCAGGCCTTTCGGCCCGTTCGTCACTCTCG
>NW_028234431.1:14964179-14976679 GCF_977035675.1 Penaeus japonicus
GTCGTAGTAAAGGTCTCTGATCCATATGTCATGACGGGGAGGACACATTGGTCAAAAATCTTTCTCTTTTGACATAGTGGCAGACGATCTCGTAATATATTACTATGTGTACCGAAGGCACTCCAACCTAGCTTAATTCGCCGTTTTATCTCGGCTTCGCAGGATGTACTCGACTGTATGAGTTGCCCTAAGTATACATACTCGTTCACTGCTTCTAGTAGCTCGCCCTGTATTTGTATTTGCTTAACTGGGGTTCGACTGTTGAACATGACTTTAGTCTTTTTCATGCTCATTTTAAGGCCAATCTTCAGACTTTCCCTATTTAAATCGCTTAGTAATTGTTGTAATTCATCTGCTGACTCGCCGAAAAGAACAATGTCATCTGCAAATCTTAGATTGCTTAAGTGCTCATTCCCTATTTTTATCCCTCTCTCCTTCCAATCTAACTTCTTGAATACTTCCTCCAAGCAAGCTGTAAACAGCTTCGGTGAGATGGTGTCGCCCTGCTTAACACCCTTTTTTATTGGTATTTTATTGGTTTCTGCGTGTATTTTGATGGTCGCTGTACCATCTCTATATATATCCTCTAATAATCTGCAGTATATTTCCTCTACTCCTTGTTTACGAATTGCATTTAGTACTGCAGCTATCTGTACCGAATCGAATGCCTTTTCATAATCTACGAATGCCATACACAGGGGCTTCCTATATTCGTTTGTTTTTCTTTTATTTGAGCTAGTGTGTAAATATGGTCTGTAGTTGAGAATCCGCTGCGGAACCCTGGCTGTTCCCTGGGTTGTTTTGAGTCTAATGTATCGGTGATACGGGCTGTGATGATTTTTGTGAACAGTTTATAGATTAATGAAAGGAGGCTTATAGGTCGGTAATTCTTTGATTCTTTTGTGTCTCCCTTTTTGTGTATTAAAATTATTATTGCGTTTTTCCAGGCCTTCGGAGTTTTACTGACGCTTAGGCATCTGTTTTATTGCCGCGATCTCTTCTGCATCTTGAATAAGATCTACACTAATGCCGTCTTCTCCTGGTGTTTTCCCTCTTTTCATGCCCTTTCGTGCCCTATTTACTTCCTCTACCGGGATGTTTGGAACGTCTCCAATTGTTGTGTTTGTCTCCGTATGTGGTTGATCGTTTGAGTGGTATAAGTCGCGATAGAAGTCGTGTATTACTTTGATAATTTCATTTTTATTGTATGTCACCTCTCCATTAGGTTTTTTTACTGCATGCATTTGTTTTTTCCCTATTCCGAGCCTCCTCTTTGTTGCCTTAAGGCTGGTGCCGGCAAGCAGAGCTTCGTTTATTTTTCGTATGTTAAATTTGCGTACATCCTCTTTCTTCTTCTTGTTTATCGTCTTAGTCAGCTCTGCTGAATCTATCTTGTCTCTGATTGACGTTATTTTCATGTACCTACGCTGTTTCATAAGCTCTTTTGTTTCCACCGAAAGCTTACTGAACTTTTCTTTTTCGTCTTTACCCCCTATTTCAAGTGCAGCTTCCGTTAATATCTCACTGAATTGGTCGTTCATTTGGTCTATGTCAAGATCTTCGAGAGCTGAGTATTTGTTTCGGATGTTGATACTGAATTCCGTCGCTCTATTCTTAATGTTGATTAGATTAACGAGAGGCTTCTGTATGAGCTTATTTCGTTCCCTTCTTAGTTGTAATTTTACTCTACTTCTGACCAGTATATGGTCGCTACCGACATTTACTTTATTGATAATGGTTACGTCTTGTACAATGTCACGCCTATTGGTGATTATGATGTCAATTTCGTTTTTTAATGCCGGAAGTTGATTTCCATGTCCATTTCCTCCCGGGTCTCTTTTCGAGCAATGTATTCATAATTTTAAGAGATCGAGTTTTAGCGAATTCTATCAGCCTTTGCCCTCTCTCATTTCTAGTGCCTATTCCATGTTTCCCAACCGAGATTTCTCCATCTTCCCTTATTCCTATCTTGGCATTAAAATCCCCCATAATCACGGTAAAGTGGGTTTTTACTCTATCGGTAGCTGCTTGCACATCTTCGTAGAAGCTCTCTATCTCCTCATCACTATGACTGCTGGTAGGAGCGTACACTTGGATAATTTTTAAGCTATGTCTGTTGTTTAGTTTCAGTATTACAGAAACTACTTTGTTACGACCCTAGGGGTAGCCGTAAACATTATCAATTTCAGTCGGACTCATTGTGTGATTTAATTAAAGATATATCATCTTTCAGTACCAATAAAACAGGAAATATAATCAATACGCGGATGAATACTATAACAAACAACTTTATTCATTTACCATCACCATTATCTCCGAAGATATATGTATTATTAAAAAGAAAATATATGAAATAACCGGTGTTACATATATATATATATACATATATATATACATATATATATATACATATAGATGTATATATATATATATATATATATATATATATATATATATATTTATACATACACAAGCACACAAATTCATTTCACAGGAATGCGCCGAAACTCCTGGCATGATAACTGTGAAAATACCTTTAACTACTCACGACGGGGGCATTCCAGCCTTGCATGTCACAATGCCGGGGCTTTCGAACGCTTAGGCCTAAATCAATTAAATAGCTGACACAATATTGTGCCACCCGGCCACCGGGCTTTTGAATGAGCGGTACAGTAGCGTACCACCCGTCCAGAGAGGGTTAATATACACTGGGAAAATGCTCTTGAAGAACTTGCTTTATTGAACAATATACTTTGCACTTGTATGAAGACAACCGACAAGGGTCCTTATGGTCTGTTGTTATGGGTCAAAACTGACTACCAGACGGGCCTCCCGCTGGTATGACCTGCTCCTAATTGTCTTAAAATAATGGAAAGGCGTCAATTAAAACAGGAACTGTCATCAATTCCTCGGCTATGCTATAGGGGAATTCTAGAAGGCCTGGCCCTCTTTTGCTTAGACAATAGGCACACACAGATAGTGTTAAACGGAAAGGAAGAAAGACAAATAAAAAGTGGTAACACAACTGCTCACTGGTCACAATCCAGACTCCACTTGTCGTCTAGCCTCCATTTTTTTGTAATAATGCTATACCCGATGGTAATATACAACAAACTTCCAAGACAATCATCGATAACATTAACAGGATATAGGCAAGAAAGGTCTAGCTCCTTATATTACATAACAGGCCTGGTCAGATGGTGATAATCGTTGAGTTGAGTTTGGTCCAAGAGTCAGATGAGGCAAGCGGAATATGTTGGTAATGTCATTGGAACCTTTGGATGTTACAGTGCATAGTTTGAGCTTAGTTAGCTTTGAGCAGGTTATCGCCATTATCGATAAGTACTGATGACTTGTTTTATGTCAATGATGACCATGGTTTCTTGTGGTTTTGGGAAATAAATCACCATATATGATGTAATTCCAGAAAGCATTATCTTTGATTCTAAATCAGCTTTAAGTTGCCTGGCTACCCTAAGATTGATTATCAATTACAAAGTCCTAATAACTGGCTTTGCTTTTGGCTTTACATAATGGCTAAATCAATTAAGAATAAACAAAAAGTGCTCTCGTTTCTATATAAGATGGTAGAGTCAACGAGGAGATTAGACTATTACTGTTATACTTTAAACCTGAATTGGCCAAGTTTTCACGCTATCTACTTTTTTTTTTTTATCTTACTTCATTAGAAAAATATGACAAAGATAGCATTAAAGGTTTTTCTTATTATATGAAGATCATTTACATACGTTTCCTATTATGAATTGATATCCACAATTGAAGTATCAAGTATTTACTGATGGAAACTTGAGGCGAGAGGATCATAATAGTAGTAGCACAAACAAAAGAAACGCCTACAACTTACATAAACGCAGAATAAAAAAAAATCAATGCATGGTTTCAGTCCCTCAGAAGAGCATCACCATCCGGCGAAAACCGCGAGAGTGACGAACGGGCCGAAAGGCCTGCCGTGACAGCCGTGAAAATACCTTTAATCTGCGTCAGGGGAAAATGCTCCTTAGGGTCTGGCTTTAGGGACCAATATAGCATGAACTGTTATGTGGGCAAGCAACTAGGGACCTTATGACCTGTTTCTAAGGGTCAAAATGGCCTACAAGACGGACCTCCCGCTGCTCGGACCCGCCCCTAATTGCCTTAGAACAATGGGAAGGCGTCAATTACAAGCAGGAGCTGTCATCACCTCCTTCAGCCGTGATGGATGAGCCTTGCCTTGACCATAGCAGACTTAGGAGGCCTTTACCTCTGTCGTTGTCACACATACACGCGCGCAAGCTCCAGTACAACCAAGCTGGAACATTTATGAATAGAAATAAACTGAAGGGAAAACAAGGCAATAGTGTGGCTTCAAGATCCAAGTTCTAACACTCAGAGGCAGCCGTGATTTTTGAGCCACCTCCGATCGCCCAGCTTCCCATTTCGGTGACATCACAGATACTCCCCTCGGGCCTGGTGAGCATTTTTAATCGTGTTATACCTGTAAGATAACAAACTTCTAAGACGATCAAAGATAATAAATCCTCATTACCTGTGGAAAAATAGAAGGATCAAAGCAAACAGTGCTTATTTCCAGCTCTCCGAGGTCTCGAGATAGCGCACTTAAGCCTCCCAGAGTCAGGCGTTATGGGAGAGGTAAGGCACCGTCTGTATGCAGAAACTGGCATCGGCTTTTGTTGTAGAAGACAAGGATTAATAGAGTATGGAAATGAATACCTTCATGGGCGTAACAGCATACACATACAGACACACACACATATGTATATATGTGTGTGTGTGTGTTTGTGTGTACATATATATATATATATATATAATATATATATATATATATTATACATATGTGTGTGTGTCTGTATGCAAAACATATTTTGTGTGTGTATATATGTATAAGTATATGTATGTATGTATATATATATATATATATAATTATATATATATATATATATAATATATATGTATGTATGTATATATATATATATATATATATATATAATATATATATATATATATATATATATATATATATGTGTAGTGTGTTAGTGTATATGTATGTGTGTATGTGTATATATGTAATATACACACATACACACACCATACATACACATATATATATATATATATATATATATATATATATATATATATATATATATATGCAAAACATATTTACTTCAAAGATAAGTAATCCGACTATGTGTGTATATATGTATAAGTATATATATATATATATATATACATACACACACACACACACGAGGTAACATGGAATGTAGCAATGTTAGTAGAAGTGAAGATAAACACCGATAATCAAGCTCTTTTTTTTTTATCAATGTCAGTTATTCAATAATGTAAATCACTAAAATCAATAGAAAAAGAAACAGCGGATGCCGCAGACATAGTATATGATCCCTCAGGTGGTTGTAGGGCGGACTGGCAGGTGGGCGGGTAATCGTGACCCGCAGCACCGGCGTGAGGGCGAGAGCGCGAAGGGGCGAGGGTCTCTCCATCACCTTCCTTATGTCACAAGCACTCACTCAAAATTATGAAATTCAGACTAGCGATACAGATTAACCAACTATCCAAGACTTTTTTTTACTTTACAACTCTGGGACATGTGTCGTGTAGATTTCGTTTAATTCGGTCACCTTCTTTCAGTTTCCGTCGTTCGTTACAAGGCAATAGTACCATATTTTAGTCTTTATGAGTTTGTATTGGAAATATTGTTACAATATATATACATATGTACACACACACACACACACACACACACACACACACACACACACACACACACACACACACACACACACACACACACACACACACACACATGCACACACATATAGATAGATAGACAGACAGATAGATAAATACGGACTTACCTCCCTCCTCCCCCCACCCACACACCCAATGTAATATCAGATTCCTTTCATCGGGAGAGCATCCTCATCCGGCGAAAACCGCGAGAGTGACGAATGGTCCAAAAGCCTTGCCGTGACAGCCGTGAAAATACCTTTAATCTGCGTCAGGGGAAAATGCTCCTTAAGGTCTGGTCATAGGGACCAATATAGCATGGACTTTAATGGGGGCAAGCGACTAGGGACCTTATGACCTGTTTCTAAGGGTCAAAATGGCCTACAAGACGGGATTCCTGCTGCTCGGACCCGCCCCTAATTGACTTAGAACAATGAAAAGGCGACAATTACATGCAGGAGCTGTCAGCACCTCCTTCAGGCGTGATGAATGGGCCTCGCCCTGGCCGTAGATGTCTTCGAAGAAATGTCACTCTTGAATACTGATACACACGTTGCAGACACACACATATTTATACGTAGATAGTTATGTATAGATATGGGTGAAGATAATTACATATATATAATAGAAAATTAATAGATATCGCTCAATATGGTAGATAATCGGTATTTTGTGATCTGGTTCTTATGAAAAGTTATACCTTCCTCTGGTTCTTGGCCTTTTTTGTGATCTAATTAAATTCCCGCTCAGTGGAGAGTTCTCTTCTCCGCCATTTTGGACCATAGGGACGGGTCGTCCTGGTTATTTATTGCCCATTAGTGCTGAGGCGCCTGGCGTTCTTAAAGGTCACAATCCCCTGTGTGAAATCCAACACCAGGGATTTATGGCAGCACCAAGGTTATAACCACATGGTTTTACTCTCTGGAGTCTAATAAATCATGCTGAATTTCTAACCTATATTGAAAGTGAGACGAAAATGCGAATCTATATTCACAACTGCAATATTATTAGTTTTTGTAAGGTTATTCTCTATATGGGAACATTCCTATTATTGCCAGCAGGATAAAGAAAATAAGACAACAGCAACAATGGCACTGGAATCGATTCCAAATAATCTAAATTGAAATGAAAATTATATCTAAAACTACAAATCAAATTACATTTAATTCATATCCAAATCCAAATCATCAAAATTAAAAACAATTAAAGATATACATCTAAATATAATCCTAAGCAGGATAATAGCAATACCATAGTAATAGTAACAGAAATGATCGTAATAACAGTAAGGATGATACACCAGCAAACTTGATGGTGCTTACGCAAATGATATCAAAATTATATAAGAATAGCATCAAAGATACAATAAAGTCAACTTTAATATCAAACTCTAGGGAGAAAGCCCTTAAATCCTCTCAGCTTTTTGGGTTATGTAAATTTCCGTGTCCTGTAAACGCTGCGATGCCAAGGAACTTATGGCAACGGCATCTTCAAACGACATTTATGGGCATATTTCAATTTCTGGCAGAGGATTTCGGCCCTTATCGCCTGCCAATACGGTCGGGTATTGGTCACAGCATCACCGCTTTGATGGAACTCTCGACCTTAGGAACCGTCGTTAAGGGCGAAAATGGCTCGCAAGACGGGCGTCCCGCTGGGCAGACACGCCCTCTATTGTCTCAGAACAAAGGAAAAGTGATGGGCCGTGACCAGATAAGTGGGGATTAAGACCAATTACAAGCAGGAGCTGTCAGCACCTCTTTCGGCCGTGATGGATGGCTCGGAGTTCGGTCACACCAATTTGACCTCTATGGCGCCCCTTCCCTTCGGCCCCGCGACCACGTGTCTGGATTCGAAAGGAGTTTGCGTTCCCCTCTTCTCTTACATCACTGCAATTTTACTGCAATGTTAATAAAAATGTATATGGAATATTTGATAAAAAGAAGAAATGAAATAATAGGTCTTTAATTTTTCTTACTCTGGGCTCCGCGTTTGCAGTTACGGAGCGAGGAATTTCCCCACGACCATTAAAAGGGAAGGACCGCAACGTTTTCACCGAGGGCATGAAGGGGTAAAGAGTGAAATCAGTGCGATTCGTCACAAGCAGGTACTGACCACCGTCTTTCCCTTCGTAGCACTGGATTATGAACCTTATGGGCTGCTCATATGGACGATTTTTGCTCGCTTCTTGTCAAAAGGTGTGGGATTCTAGCCTCTATCGACACACGATAAAGGTGACAATGGCTCACAAGACGGGCATCCCGCCGGGAAAAAGTATGTAATTGCTTTGCCACAAAGGGAGATCGATAGATCGCGGAAGGATAAGGTAACATTTTGACAAGTTTGGACTGTCAGAATTTCGATCTGACGAATGGTCCATTTTTTCATGTACTGATGTTTATAGACCATTAAAGAAGAAAACAAATATCTGTAGTGGAATCTTTACCATTTGTGATATCCATATATCCACTCTATTAATAACTATGCTGTACGCAACATTTATACCATAAATGACAATAATACTGTCACCAGACTGCTATAATCTCTATTAGGAGATCAGTAGACCTCAAAGTAATTTACGAGAATAATCGTATCCACACTGAATGTACACTACACTACTTAGACATGGCTATTCGGTCCATTAGATGCTGTCTTTCTTCAGCAAATTAGGTAGTGAGTCAGATCATGTGACTTGGGTATCTTGCACATTTTATAGTGGCGATATGAATTTGGCTTTGCCTCTAAGACTGCATCCTCCACATATTATATAATGTGCCCATATACTAGGCATAATCTGTTCAGTGTAACCTGCTGCCTCAGTGGTAGACCATTAGAGACTTTATATGGATTATCAATACATGAGGTCCTAGCAACACTTTCATAATGTCGGAAGGTGTCATGTCCATTTATTAATGATTTGCTATTGTTCATACTTGGCCCTCCTTTTGTATTTGGGAAGCCAAAGGCAGGTGGATGAATCTATTCTTTGATCTGGTGAATTAGGTGAATGAAAACAAATCTTTCACATGTTTTAAAGAGACAGGATGTCAGAGCAATTTGCTTGTATTCATCAGGTCGTCCTGCTTTTGGAATGCAAATGATGGTTTTCTGCTTCATAGCGGTAAGTAAAATGCAGTACATTGGCCTGAATTTGGATAATTTCAAGAGTAATTAATTCATCCCCAGGACCCGTTGAATTGCTAGTTTAAATAACTGCAAAAAGTACATCAGTTGTAAATGGTACTTGCATAGTAGCCTCTTCTGATAGCCCAGACTGGTAGTCAATTTAACTTTTGTGTTTCAATTCAAGAGAAAGCCTATATATGGATATCAGGATATTATCAAGAGAAAGGTTCTCACGCCATTTATTGAGTGGAGATGAATCTACCCTTTCTAGATTAGGATAGGGTGTTGCATTGTTTAGACTGGCTTTAATCTTATTAATTTGCTTCCAAAAATTACTCATGGGAATTGTGGAGTCAATCAACACTACTAAGGTATAAAATCTCCTTCAGCTTTTGAGTATCTCATCCAGCTGTCTGCCAAAGAACATATATGTTCCTAACTGAGTAAGCGTTGGTCTCCGAGTGTTTTAGTTAATTGATAGTAGACTGTATAAATTTGGTAAGAATCTTTATCTCTGGGTCTTTGTTAAGATGTGCTCATTTGCCTCTAGATTGGGGGTCGGCAATCTTTTGAGTGCAGCGTGCCAGTGCCATATAAACGTTTTGTTTTTAACAATGATTTCCGTCTACTACACTTAACTTAAGGACAAGTGATACTTTGAATAAGTAAACAAAACCTTTATTTGGAAATTAAACTTAACCACTCCATCTTACAAAATCCTTCATGACCTGTACGCGTTCATGAAGTAATAAAATTACTCACCATCCCTTCCCCATTTTCTATAGAGTATTATTCTTTCATTATCATTATCATTACTGTCATCGTTGTTATTATAATTGTCATCGCCATGATTAGTATCATTATCATCATGATTGATATCATCATTATAATTGAAATCATCATTACCATGATTAATATTATCTTTGTTATGATTATTCTAATTTTCTGATGTCCACATGGCGTGCCATAGTCAACACTCTCGCATGCCACATTTGGCACACATGAAAGGTTGCCAGCCCCTGCTCTGGAGAATGAAGTCTTTCTCCGCATCACTATTTCTCTCTCCACGGCCTCGTGCATATAGCCCGGGCGAAGGGACGTCTTCGCAAATGTCTCTGAACTGAACTGATCTCTCTCCATATATATGTTCCGAGAAAATGAAGAAAAAATATAGCTGAAAATGTAACTAAAACATTTCGAAATGTAACACACAAGGTAGTGATTTTTAATAGGAATTCAGTCCTTTTTATATGAACTCAACTTTGAATAAGTATTGGTAATGAATGAATATATATCCCTTTTCATAATGGAAATCAGCAACTACAGTGTTACAAATATTGATGAAAAATCAAATGAGATAAGTGGGATATTTTCTATTTTAACGGATTTGTGTGTGTTGCAATTTCCTGTTCAGTATCACTTTATAATACAAAAAAAAAAAAAAAAAAAAAAAATCTAGTTACGTTGCAGCAGTCTGCTGTTGTATCAGACTTTTCTTACCAAGTGTATATGCTATTATTCCATACTTCTATTTTACACATTACTCCATGAATTTATCCATCTGCTATTAAATGGAGTGACTGTATTGGCTAACAGCTATTAAAATGCGCGGTCTCTGATGTTAGTGTAAATATCCTGGTTGTAATAGTTTGGGAATTTATCACTAGTAATTATAATCAATTCGTGAGAAATTTTACCTTAGCCTATGGAATTGATTGTGCCCACTACTAGGTTGGTCAGATTTCTTATAAGACAGAGATCAGTAATGGGATGACCTCTGCAGTGCTTGGTACGTTGCAGATCCTTGCTTGTCCTGTTGCAATGAGAAAGGAGCTGGGGCTAAGACTAGATCTGTCATTGGAGTTAAAAGAGCTTGTGTCCTTGTTGGTACTGCGGATGGTGCCGAGCTTCTTCCGATGGGACCACCACGTGTTTCCTCTTCGCACATTTTCGAGGGACATTTTTTATTCAAGATTTTTTTTCTGTACATTCTAATGGTGTGTGGGGAAGCACAGTAACGACATCGTGGTGTATGACACGTGCATGCATGTACTCTATGTCCCAGCTTTGAACAGTTCTCACAAAGAGGAGTGAGAGATGTGAAGACACCTAAAGGGTCATCTTTCCATTGGTCTTAACACACCTTGCATTCAAAATTAGGGATGTGCCGGATATGGGTTATATCTGGTTATCCAGTATATCCGGCACTTTTTCATCGTCCGGATATCTGACAAAGGTTATTAGAGCAATGGGCCAAACAAAGGGAGAAATCGGTGTCTTAAAACTGTTCCGTGGACCTGGATTTGTTATGGGGAAACATGTGTTATGTCTTTCTTTCAAATGCACGAGACAAATTTGGAGATCGGAAAATGCTGATAATGAAAATATTAAAGATAAAGTATTTAGGATTAGAGTTCTCATACATACGAATAGTGCTATCAGGCCACTATTTGTAGACTGATTAGGTCTGTGTCGAATAAAAAGTTTGTCAAGCACAATTATTAGAATTCAGATGAGTACTTGTTCTTCTTTTTCTTTTGACTGTTCTTCTGTCACATCTACGTGTCATTCTCATCAATATACACCCTCTTTGGCCTCTTTGCTTCCTTTTCTCCAGGAGTCATACCACTCGGCTGTACAAGTGTACCTGGCCGTACCATCGCCCTCTCGCCTTTCTTAAAGTGTCTGTAATCCATCCTATGCAAGTTGTCCTAATGCACTCATTCTCAATCCTGTCTATACTTGTCAACGAAAATCGCAACATACTTGCAACCTCTAACTCCAAACCATACAGCATAACTGATCTAAAATCCGTCTTGTAAAGTTTCCCATTCATTCTACACAATCACTCATGCCATGATGCTTACCTCAATCCGTCCTGCCTACACGCTCTTTTTCACCACTGGACCCCGCTCTCCATTGCTCTGAACAGTGGACCCCAAGTATTTAATACAGTAGTTCTTAACGTGTTATGCTCTTTGAGGAAAGCATCATCTTCAAGCAATATTACATATTGGAAGTGTATGTGTGCGTGTGCCCATACTCACAACAACAATATATATATATATATATATATATATATATATATATATATGTATATATATATGTATATAAATACATACATATTTATACGTATAAATATATATGTATATGTATGTATACATACACACACACACACACACACACACACACACACACACACACACACACACATATATATATATATATATATATATATATATATATATATATATATACATATATATATATATATATATATATATATATATATATATGTATATATGTATATATATATATACATACACACACACACATTATATATATATATATATATATATATATATATATATACACACACACATGTATATATATGTATATATATATATATACATATGTGTGTGTGTGTGTATGTGTGTGTGTATATGTGTGTGTGTGTATAAAGAGTGAAAGAGCATACATGGAAGTTCTCTTCATCAAGAGAAGAAATAAGTATCTGCGATGCATGCTAGCTATATACCCTGAGCATGAATCTCTTCCCCTTGAGCTGATGGGTACAGAGGGCGGGGAACCAGTGGGATCCTGTG
>NW_028234431.1:14981679-14986679 GCF_977035675.1 Penaeus japonicus
ACTTACTTCAAATGTCAACACTCGGATTCTGGAATGTATAAACACCGTGAATCAGAAGAGCCTCGGCTGGTTTTCATCCCTCGAGAAATAAATTACATTTTCTTCAGACGAATCTGGACCTTATGGCCTGTCAATATGGCCTATAACAGCTCACAACAGCATTTGAGACAAGGGAATAACGTCCGTATGGCCTGTCTTTAAGGGTGGAAATGGGCCAACGACAAGAGATCCCGCTGGGTAAAACCGCCCCTCGTTGTCTAAAGACAAAGGGAAGGTGACGAACCTTCCCGAGATTAGTAGGGATTAGGGCCAATTACAAGGCGAAACTGTCAACACATCCATAGGCCGTGATGGATGACCCAAAGTCTGGGGCGGCCAAGACCTTGAGACGGGGAACTGACTCTGAGCTGTAGGTACAGGAACTTCCAATTGTCACCGACAATTGATATCGCTGGGAAGGAGGTGAGCAAGGGTGAACGATGGGGCATACTCTTGAAACAACTTTGTTTTCCCATGATTAGTATTATTCTATGCCTATGATTAGTATAATTACTGCAACACTCAACAGCACAGAGTTACTTTAAAACCAGAAACATAGATGGTACCACTCTCTTCTAGCACCAGCATGAAAGAAATCCTTAAAGGGCGCCCACCCACGGCCTCTCCCAAGCACTAGCCTCAGAAAGCAATGTCACATACCAAGATGCCGAGCCTCGAATCTAAATACCGGCGGCGCAGGATGTGCAGGCACGATCAGACGAGGAAGGTGAGCCATGGCGACGGCGTTGCTCGTTTTCTTTTCCTCGATTATTTCGATTACTTATATGGGGAGTCGATTGGTAATCATTTGGTTTCGATAACTTTCTCCTTAAAATAGGTAATGTAGCGTATACAAGTTCAATGGAGTATAATGTTATGGCTTTAGTTTATTCTCTTTCTCCCTCAACCAAACATTGAATATCAAAGAAAAAAACATATGAGAAGCAGGTAAAAAGATAAGAAACATAGATTTTTATAAACATGATTCGAAATGCAACACATAAAATACTGACTTATAAGGTATCCAGTTCCTTTTAATTTTGCTAAACTTTTTGTCATTACTGATAATGAAGAGTGAATATTTTGTTTTCATAATGCAACTGAGTATCAAAAATAAACTGGGAAGTTACTAATATTATTCATCTTTTTAAATTCATATATCAGTCTTTGAATGAATTTGATAAATAATCTCTTATCATCTTTCGTTCACTAACACAACATATTTTGCAATTTGCTTTTTTATCCTCTAGTGAATGTGTTATTAAATGTCAATAACCTCTTTTACACATATCTAAATGAATTTATGTATCTGGTATAAACAAGATTAATGTGCATTGGCTATCATCCATTGCAAGTACGTGTCTCTAGTATCAATGTGCAATCATGGTGCCAGTATCGTTTGGTAGTCGATTACTAGGAATTATAATCGATTGTTGAAAATTCTTACCTCGCAATCAGCGTATACATTCATGACAGATGCTATACAGTGGCTGTGGTGTGACCCTGTGCCTGTGTGGCTGCTAGTGTTGCAGCATTCGCTTCCAAATGAAGGTCGTATTTCTATTTATTTCGTTTTTTTTCTTTACGGGAACAGAAAAATACGAAAACTAAAGTTGTTCTTTGCCCTCCCACTGTACTTTAACGTTGTTGCTGTGGCGCTGCCTTAGCCTCTAGGGTTTCTTCTATATAGCAGAGTACAACAAACATTCTGGCTGTCACCATATAAATAAGCAGATAAGCCGCTTGTTTATTTCTTACTTACGAAACTTTACAAAAGAAGCTCTCCAAAGTTTATATTACTGATAATTAATGCACAGCTGATACAACTCCTTTGGTTGCCTGGAAATATCAGAAGAACAAGAACAGGAAATTATCAGCTGTAGTGAGACATTAAACTATTTGCCCATGGAATGAAAAAAACTGGATCTACATTGTCATTTCCTAGGACATGCAAGTATAATGCACACAAGTTTCTTGATGGTTATGCAATAATCTGATATAAATTGTCTGCTTTTGCTTGCGGTCAATAGATAATGTGATTTTTTAGTGTGATTTGCAATCTCATGTACAATAGAGTGACGACGAATGTTCGTTGCTGTTTTACACGGCTTCTCTCCTTTGTGCTGCAGCAGCTTGATTTATGGAGATAGAATCATTCTAATACATTATATTATTGAACTACAATGATATCCATGAGCATAATTACGATATCAGTTATAGTGATGATATAAATAACACCATGAATTCTACTATTGCTGATGCTACTACTGCTTCTCCGGCATATGATAGTGATAGCAATGATGATGGTTTATAATGATATAATGATGATAATGTTAAATATAACAGTGATTAAAATAATAGTTGTAATGATGATATTGATGATAATGATAATAGTAATAGTAATAACAATAATAATGATAATTATAATAATGGGAATAATTATAACACTGGTAATGATGATAACGATACCAATAATAATAATTATGATAATGATATGATAACATAAAGGAATAATGGAAAAGATAACTGCGATAACACTATCACTGATGGTGTTGATAATATCATATCATAAATTACTGCAAGATAAAAAAAAAAAAAAATACAAACATAGATCACTTAAATCAAGTCGATTTTCGGTCACGAAAGTTCAAAATCCGGGAAAGAGATCAAGAACATATTTGTTTCGCTGATCTAATCGGGAGAAAATGTTTGTTTCCTGTCCCTTGGCATGTCTCGGAAGCAGGTGATAGCCGAGAGGTCTTGAAGGTTTTCCCGTGTAATGGCCATGCATAGTGTGGTATCTTATGCTGGCGAAGGATGTAAGGTAAGACCCGGATGATGAGGAGGATTAGGAGTTTCCTCCGCCTTATTCGGGGAACTTTGGAAGCAGCGGGAGCGAGCAAGGCCGGGGAAGTTTGGCTTCACAAGCATCACTTGAGGAAGGGATTATGGACATGCACGCGAGCGCGCTGGCTCACACACATACTCACACACATATACTTTATGTATATATATATATATGTATATCTATATATATATATATATATATATATATATATATATATATATGTATATGTGTATCTATATATACATATACATATACATATGTATGTATATACGGATTTATATATATATATATATATATATATATATATGTATATATATATATATAAATATATATATATATACATATACAGATATGTGTGTGTGTGTATACATATACGGAGCAGAATGTCCAGAGACGTTCCACACAACACAGAGTGTTTATGGTGGGTTGAAAGCCAAACGAATCTTCTGAGTTACAGGTTTTATTCTTGGCTGCCTCGTAGTACTGTCTATGGCGTGGGAGTGATCCTGTTTGACCGGTCACACGCAGGTGACCTCATTTATACACGACTAAAACAAAAAAGTCTAAACCTTATGGTGAATAATCGCAGTCGGGATGGCTATCTATGGTGAGTACTCTGTCGGGAAGGAGGTGATGGTGACTCAGACAATGAAGGTTGTACACTTCAATAAAAGTGATATATGCTAGTTACAGTTACATAGAAAATTTGGTATTTGTTAGAATATGAGCAAGGAATTAGTTGAAATAACATCACTAATGGTACATAGTTGAATTACAGTGAATAGATATATACTTAAATTAAGGTAGCCCACAGACGTGTCAGGTGTGAAGCGTCTGGCGTTTACAAGGCTATGGCTCCTTAGAGAAACAAATGAGTACAAGGAAAGTGAATATGACAAAGCTGTTACACGGCTTCATCGCTCCGCCACACTACTGTCGGACTCCGGCGCATCAAAGGTGTCAGAGAACTTGAACAGGCACAGAAAGTTAGATAAACACAATGCATATCGGAAACACTATAAAGTACATAAGCTACAAATATATGGATTGGGACAAAGTGCTCGGCATTTGAAAGGTCTGCGTCGACAGATGCGGTAACATCATGGCTATTTAGGCTACTAATAACATGGCGCCGAAAGACAAAAAATGCGATGAATATAATGGAAATGCCCTCCAGGGTAGAACGTATAGGAAAGCCATAAGTCATGTGGTAAAACTGAGGGGCCAAGCTGGGCATCAAAACTTGGTAACATACTGACCTTCACCAACAGAATAGAAGTATTACTGATAGGGAAGGAGAGCGTCACAGGGGCTATGGAGGGTGTATTAGGTGTGTAGCTAAAGAAAGATCGCCGAGACGGGCGAAGTGTGAGCTTCCTAGAATCGAGACGGCAAAATCGGGGTAAGAGGAAGGCGCCCTTGACTATGAGGTTGCTGTGTGTCTAAGCGACGGTAAAACTCCAAAATCCTGGAAAAACGCAATAATAATTTAAATGCAAAAAAGTCGGAAACAAAAGACCTAAAGAATTACCGACCTATAAGCCTCCTTTCAGTAAGCTATAAACTGTTCACAAAAATTATCACAGCCCGCATCACCGATACATTAGATTCAAAATAACCCAGGGAACAGCCAGGGTTCCGCAGCGGATTCTCAACTACAGACCATATCCACATACTAACCCAAATAATAGAGAAAACAAACTGATATAGGAAGCCTCTGTTTATGACATTCGTAGATTAAGAAAAGGCATTCGACTCGGTACAGATGGCGGCAGTACTAGATGCAATTCGTAAACAAGGATATTTATTATTAGAGGATAAATATAGAGATGGAACGCCGACAATCAAAATCCACGGAGAGACCGATAAAATACCAACAAAAAAGGGTGTTAGGCAGGGCGACACCATCTCACCGAAGCTGTTCACAGCTTGCTTGGAGGAAGTATTCAAGAAGTTAGACTGGAAGGAGAAAGGGATTAAAATAGGGGATGAGCACTTAAGCAATCGAAGAATTGCAGATGACATTGTTCTTTTCGGCGAGTCAGCAGATGAACTACAACAATTACTAAGCGATTTAAATAGGGGAAGTCTGAAGATTGCCCTTAAAATGAAC
>NW_028234431.1:14999179-15004179 GCF_977035675.1 Penaeus japonicus
GAACAAACACTATAAGGATACCAAACCAAATCCTTGTCTGCCAAAAGAATTTTCCCATTTGACCTGACAATGGGGGTCCTTGTAATGTATAGTGTGAAGGGGATGGTAATATCGCCTCTATGAATCGTCCATAAAGGTGGAAATAGGTCACAAGTCGGACCTCCCGTTGTGCGAACTCGACCCCCCATTGTCTTGACACAAAAGAAAGGCGACACACTTGACGAGATAAGTGGGGATTAGGGCCAATTACAAGCAAGGGCTGTCGACGCCTCCACAGACCGTGATGGATGACCCTTGACTGCTGAGCTTGAGATCTGAATGTCCTCAGGAATATATTTGCATATTTTATTGGATAAGCATTGCTGGGAGAATTTTCTTACCAGTGATTCATCGCAGTATTCGGATGTATGAATATGTCATTGTATATGCAAATCACAATCAAAATATGAAACGTTGTATTAACCATTCATTACCCCGAAAGTTCATGATATCCAATTATGAGTTTAAAGTGTCCCGTAAGACCTAAGCATATTAGGGTATTCAGAGCTAGTTCAAAAAAACATATCTACATTCTGATTCAAGCTTTAAAAATAATCTCGGTATATCCTAAATAAAAGTGACATGGTATATCTTAAGAATAACTGCAAAATAGGATAATCCATATGTCAGATACATTCGACAGAACAGATCGTCATATATAAAGACTGACGTAATTCTGTCACTAGCCGTTACTGTTCGTTGTACTTGTAGTGAGAGTATATTTTTTGGTAAAACGGGAACTGTTGGCAAGAATTTATTTAATTTTGACAAAAAAAGTGATCGAAATAAACCGAATGAAGATGCAATGCACATCTTTCCTCGGCTTACTCACTCCTGCAGCGATTTTCCATTTGGATCAACGCTCACACACTCGTCACCCGAGAAGGAACTATGAATACGTATAGCCTGTTACTATGTTTTGGGAAAGGATTTGCTCTGAGGATAGAGGAGGAGGAGGGCACTGGCTCTGGAATCTAAGTATATGTCAGAAAGTCTTAAAAGGACATAAACACGTGCCAGTAAAAATGTAATAATACATCCAGCGAACGAGATTTTTTTACAGCAGAAAGAAAGATGATGCCTTTAAAAAATGTTATAAAGAACGCGAGGCAGCTAGAGGTAAAGAAAAAAATTAAATGAACCTCCCCTCTTGTCTTGTAGCTATTAGTGCATCTCTTAAATGCAGACATGGAAAAAACAGGAGGATAAATGACCAAAGAGAGAAAGAGACAGACAGGGAAATATGGACAATTAAGTGATATATATATATATATATATATATATATATATATATATATATATATATATATATATAAATATATATATACACACACACACACACACACACACACACACACACACACACACACACACACACACACATATATATATATATATATATATATATATATATATATATATATATATATAAAGAGAGAGAGAGAGAGAGAGAGTGTATACACATGAATAGGCATAGGAACTATGCCTAATTGGTTTGTACAGTTCATGTTAGATTCTAAGACATACATTGTTGGAGAAGCAGATATTACTGTGATCCTGTCAATTGATATGCGAGGGCAAAGCAATACATAAGACATAGTAGTGCATATATATCACTCTAGAAAGACCTTGCAATTTTATCTATTACAGGCAAAGTTCTTGTGTTTACGTAATATATCTGATAAAATGCCGTCCTCTATAAAGGATGTTGCAATACTGTACAATGTTTTACGTTCAATCCATTCATGAAACTCTTCACTTTGAGGACATATCATTACATAGTGGTCAAGGGTGTGTGAATAGGGTTGACTGTTTGAAACACTATCCTCCCAGTAATATTTGTAGCCAAGCCGTAACCTTGCGGTCACTACATCAAACTGCATTGTAACTCTGTTTGTATTGCCGTAGATATGCTTTGTCTTGGACATTGCGTTATGGTGAATGATTGATCTGCTTGTGTCTTGCTCGACATTTCTCTCGGTTTCAGCCAGAGAGATCTTACGTACATGCTCAGTCGTTACACTAATGTCATACTCAATAGTATCCCAATGGCTGCATGATCTAGACAGAGCATCAGCCATATCGTGAAACTCTAGATTTATGTGTGATGGTACCCACAGTATTTCAGTGGTTACATCCTTCAGAAACAATTTGTTTAATCTATGCCTGGCTTCTGACACGAGTCCCGTGTTATCATTTCTGTATGAGTTTAGAGCAAGGAGCGACGAGAGGGAGTCTGTTATGATGAGAGTACGATCGGCTATGTTTAGAGCAACAAGTAAAGCAAACAGTTCTGCCTGCATGATGGACGCCCAGTTGTTGAGTATGAAACCAACATCGCTAATCCTTCCAGTGGCATCGCATACGGTTGCATCGGATGCGGCTAAACCTGTGGCTGAAGTTACCGAACCATCAGTAAAAATAAGTTGTTTTATCTCAAATTCTTGCTTAATCACGTGAATTTGCTTCAGAATGTCATTTCTTACTTTAGCTTTCAGGTGGGCGTTATTTTCAATTTGCTTTTTTGGAGGGACACTTGCTTTGATGATGTCGAAGTGTTTTATCTCCCATGGCGGAACAAAATGTTTTTGAGGGATGCCTTTGCAGAACTCTGTCATGTGTATATATATATATATACATATATACATACACACACACACACACACACACACACACACACACACACACACACACACACACACACACACATATATATATATATATATATATATATATATATATATATATATATATATATATATATATAGAGAGAGAGAGAGAGAGAGAGAGAGAGAGAGAGAGACGAAGGGGGGGGGGGGTGAGGAGAGCCACAGCTGTGTCTTTCCTCACCACCATTGCCACTAACACTCGGCGTGAACCCGGTGACCAAAGCGTGTTGGCGAGAGTAGTAAATGGTCCTTTGTTTTGTATTTCCATTTTCCGGAGGAAGAAAATATTGAGGTTTTGATTTCATATTGAACATATCTCTTTGGTTCTAGTCTCATCTATTTATTTTAATGTTTAATTATTTCACCAGTTTATTTTTGATGTTAGCATGGATATTGATTATTTTTTATAGCATAGGACATACGATGCATAAAAGACTTTACTTTAATTCGACTGTAAACACATAAGTTTTTTTTTTCATTTTTTGCTGAATATTGTAAAAGAGTGAATGCGCTTTAAAAAATCCTAAGCCTGCACTCATACACCCTCATAATATTTTCCTGAGTCAATTTAACTTTTCTTCCTAATGACATCGTTACATAGTGTTGCACATTTGTTTTCGAAATTTGATTATTCCCTGATGATATTGCAACATTAGTAGATTCCTCTATGTCTATATTGGAAAATCAAACCGAAATTGCGATAGGAATTAATTTTTCCGCAAGGCGTACACTCAAACATTATCTCAGGTCCACGAGCGGTAGAATTCTCGCGAGAACTCACTGTCTGTAGAAGAGATTACCGAGAAATCCCAAGAAAGATCATCCGAATCACCAGGAATATGCATAGACACGATCCCAGGCCATTCCCTTCGCCAATGGGCAAATTCATTCGCTTTCGGAGGAGTCGCAAACGTATTGTCGGAGATGGGAATATCGCCGCCGTGAGAGAGAAGGGGTCACAGGCCGGAGCTCCCGCTTTGCGAGCGCGCCCCGGATTGTCTTGAGACGAAGGAAAGGTGACGATCCCTAATGAGATAAAGGAGGATTAAGGACAATTTCAAGTAGGATTGCTGACGCCTCTACAGGTCGTGATGGCTGGTGGGTCCTAATTAAGCATAGCGCTGCGACCTGCTTTCGGGCGCGCATATAAACACACACACACACACAGACGCATCTCTATTACGTCACCCACGTCGAAATATTTCTCGTTCTACTAATGCACTGATGTTTACACCAGATATTTTCCGCCACTGTCTCCATGCCATAGCGCGGGCTTCTCCCTTGCAATTGCTTTTTGGAGGCCCGTGAATGGCAGGACTCCCATAAATGTGGCCGTAAAGCGAGCCCGGGGCCATCACATTTGACATACATCGCCGTTCCTCGAGTATTTTCGGTCCATGGCCCTGGAATCTCTTGCACATTAAAGGAGATTCCTGACAAAATTGAAAGTGATTTTTGGTTTCGATTATTTTTCCTACTAACATCCAGAATTGCTATGAAATATTTCTAAACGATTATGATGTCAATATATCACAGACGAGAGCACGTGTCTACGTATAATGCATTTCGTTGCTTGTAGCGTTGACGTCACTTGCTACACAGGGCGGGAACACTTAGTTTCATGTGCATTGGTATATGATATTAATCATATGGTTTGCTTATTTATCTGTGAAAAAAACAGCCGCAGTAAAAATGTAATTAAAGTCGTACCACTTCCAACACTTCCATGTGTCCCTCATCAAACGAGCAAAAACAAATTAGCCGTCTTAGCTGTCAGCTCTCTAGCTGTCTTACTGGGTTTATTTTTTGTTTCCTTATTCGTTTGTTTACGTCTATTAATCACACACACACACACACACTGATACACACACACACACACGCACACACACACACACACACACACACACACACACATATATATATATATATATATATATATATATATATATATATATATATATACATACATATATATATATATATATATATATATATATATATATATATATATATATATATTTATAATGTGTGCGTGTGTGTGTGTGTGTGTGAAACATAGAGACTAACGGTTGCCCACAAACGCACCTCAAGTTATGAATAGACGAAAAATGTGAGGCCATGCTTCTTTTCATGTGACCAGTTACCCCATAATTGGTAACAAACCCCATTGAAAAATAAGCCAGGCGGGAAGTACTTGGCGCATAACACCTGTCCAATTTTATCATCTTTTTAAACGACTGCGACGCCTCAGTCACGGGTCACGGCCTCAGCGCAGCCTGCGTGAGCGGCGAT
>NW_028234431.1:15011679-15021679 GCF_977035675.1 Penaeus japonicus
TCCGCCTCCTGTTGTTAACTCGAGGTGGCAACACCTTGAGAATGCAATATGTGGACATTCCGACGTGCATCACATTCCAGGCATTTATCTTTGTCTCGCCCTCTGCCCGCCCGCTCGGACACACTGCTTTTATCATTTCAGACAAGATCGTTTGCCGCTCGTTAGACCATGACTTTCCTAGTCTGGTGGAAGTCGCATCTTAGAGCTTGACTTGCTAAGTTTTCTTGTACCTCCTCACGGTATGATATAACGAAGTGCAAATGCTGGATTGTTATTATCCTCGGAGACACTCATAAGACCTATGTGCAGAAATATGCCCGGCAGTTACAGCCAACTGGTGGCAATACAAAGGCATAAGCACTGCGGTCTGCATATTTATGATTGCCTTATATGAACATTTACTACATGAATTTACCATGCATTTGCTAAAGAAATATTGCATAATACATTGACAGATAATAGAAAATATAAATAATCTTACCGGCGTTTACGCAGACATATACTGTATATATACATATACACTGGCGCGTGCATCTCTCTCTCTCTCTCTCTCTCTCTCTCTCTCTCTCTCTCTTTATATATATATATATATATATATATATATATATATATATATATATATATATATGTGTGTGTGTGTGTGTGTGTGTGTGTGTGTGTGTGTGTGTGTGTGTGTGTATGTGTGTGTGTAAATATACATACATACATATATATATATATATATATATATATATATATATATATATATATATATATATATGTATGTGTATATATATGTGTGTGTATATATAAATATTTGTATATATATGCATATATATATATATATATATATATATATATATATATATATATATGTATGTATGTGTATATATATGTTTATGTATATATACAATATGTATAAATATATATATATATATGTATATATATAAATACATATACATATATAATGTGTATATATATGTATATGTATATATATATGTATATGTATATGTTTATATATATATATATGCATGTATCTATGCACACACACACACACACACACATGTTTTAGTAATTGTAGCGTTATCGCATGGCGTCTTGTGACCCATTTCACAGGTCACAGATGCGAACGTCCTTCTAAATTTGACGTTGGCTGCAGTGACTCGTCCAGTCAATTCATATAGTCGAAGGTCCTTCAAGACAGGTAGAAGACATTCGTTATGAGGTTAGGAAAACACTGCCAGTAAAGCCGTAGGGAAAGAAAAAGAGATACAAAAAAAAATAATACACATGTCTTTATTCTCTTCCATTCAAACTGTTCGGAAAAAGCAATGTGTGTGGTCTGTCGTGACTCTAAAGAGTACTTGCTTGCTAATAAAGATCAGAAGAGAAAATCGATAGATAACAAGAATTTCACAGCAAACCCACAGTATATCTGGAAATAAGTAAATCATCTTTCTGTCAATGGAATTTCGGCTTCTTGACCTGACTATAAGGCTCATTATGGCATACGCATCATTTTGTTCTCTTACAATCAAAATATGTGTGGTATACCGTGGCTCTAAAGAGTACTTGAGTGCTAATGATGGTTAACTTCTAATAGAGATCTAAATAAGATAAGAATTTCACAACAAACCAATCGTATTCCTGGATATAACAATAAATCCACAGTATATCCGGAAATGCATAAATTACCTTTCTGTCAATGGAATTTCGGCCTTTTGACCCGACTATAAGGCTTATTATGGCATACGGCCATCGGTAGGGGATGGTAATATCGCCTTTACGGTCCGTCCTTAAGGGCGAGAATGGGTCACAAGACGGGCATCCCGCTGTGCGAACACGCCCTCTATTGTCTTGAGACAAAGGGAAGGTGACGAACCTTAACGAGATAAGTGGGGATTAGGGCCAATTACAAGCAGGGGCTGTCGACGCCTCCGCAGGCCATGAGCGATGACCTCGGGCTGACCTGGGATGAGCTCGAACCGTTTCCGGAAATGTGTTTTTTCATCTTGTGTTAGGCGATCCTCTCCGGTGGATTACTCATTTCCTGTAGGTGTTTTTTAATCTTTCCTTCTCTCTCCTGTGTCGTATTCTTGGTTTGAGAAGTGATGTCTAATAGTTTTTGTATTATATTTTCTCGTTCATGGAGAATAGAGGAATTCTTTCTTCAGCTATCTCGATTCGTGTTGTTGCTCAAGTCGTGCGCTGTTGTTGTTTGGGAGGGGGCAGCAGAGTCGACATCTTTGTTAACATTCTCTGAAGGAAAGTTTTTTCACTTATGCAGCATAGGACCCAGGTTTGCCAAGATTAACCGAATAGACATGCAGCATAATGAATATGATTTGGAAAGATGTGTCGTCTGGAAGCTGAAGCCTTTGATCAGTGTATGCTTTCTTTACTACAGCATCAGCAGCTTGCTTGGCGACTCCATCGTAGGGCGTTGAGTTTGTTCTGACTCCCTGGTCTTCCTTTCCTTTTCGGCGTTGTTGATGGATCCCTTCTAAGCTTTATTTGCCGGAGAGTTCGGTGCCTTTTCCGCAGTTTATGCATTTTAGGTGGTACTTATTAGTGCAATCTCTGAATGTGTGGCCAGGTCGCGAGCATTCCCTGCATAGCTTTTGATCCTTCAGGTGTTTAGGAGTAACAGGCCATGGACGAGGGTATGTTTGTGTACCTTTTTGTTTCGATGTTTCTAGGCGGGATTGAAAAGAAGTTATTATGCGTTTATTTTGTTGAATGATGTATCAGTGTTGCAATATCGGTTTACCTTGCTCGATATGAGAGTCTGCTGTGCATCCGTGTGGGACACACACACTCTACTCAAATACTGTGAAGGATTTATTCTAAACAAGTTGTAAACAAAACAACGAAGGGATAACAGGAAAATACACGGATATGATGTAGAAACAGAAAGGTACACAGGCGTACTCAAATGCATGGCCTGTTACACCTAAAACACCTGAAGAGGGATTGCCCCCGAAGGAGCAAAAGTTATGCAGTAAATGCGCACCACTTTCAGAGATTGCTCAGATAAAGACCATATCTATGTATATGCATATACATGTATATACATATATATATGTATATATCCATATATACATATATATATATATACATATATATATATATATATATGTATGTATATATATATATCCATATATACATATACATATATATGTATATATCCATATATATATACATATACATATATATATATATATATATATATATATATATATATCTCCATATGTATATATGTATATATATATATATATATATATATATATATATATAAATATATATATATATATATATATATATATATATATATATATATACATATATATATATCCATATATATATATATATATATATATATATATATATCCATATATATATATATCCATATATATATATATATATATATATATATCCATATATATATATATCCATATATATATATATATATATATATATATATATATATATATATATATATATATATATGTGTGTGTGTGTGTGTGTGTGTGTGTGTGTGTATGTGTGTGTGTGTGAGAGAGAGAGAGAAAGATGGTAGAATAAAGTAATGCATTTAATATTGAAATGCAAATTTTACCTCCCTGACCGAGACTCGATTCCAGGTCGTCACTCTTTCCTGACCGAGACTCGATCCCAGGTCGTCAGAGTGACAATCCCGGCTTCTAACCAATAGACCACGCGACCCACTAAAAGAATTGTCTAACCAGATGCCTTACATTCATCATGGAAATTACCTATATACTCTTAGCAGAGCAGAGATAGGGAGGTTTTGCAGACAATTCCCGTTGGCACTCAGCAGTAATGTATTAGAAATTCGAGTCACAAATCAGGTTACCAAGGTTATATCTATGGTAGAATGTAGTACCGCATTTGATATAGAAATACAAATTTTACCTCCCTGACCGAGACTCGATCCCAGGTCGTCACTCTTCCCTGACCGAGACTCGATCCCAGGTCGTCAGAGTGAAAATCCCGGCTTCTACCCAATAGACCACGCAATCCACTAAAAGAATGATCTAACCAGATGCCTTACATCCATCATGGAAATTACCTATATACTCTTAGCAGAGCAGAGATAGCGAGGTTTTACAGACAATTCCCGTGGGCAGTCGCGTGGTCTGTCGTTTAAAAGCCGGGATTGTCACTCTGACGACCTGGGATCGAGGATCGGTCAGAGAGGTAAAATTTGTATATATGTTATATATATATATATATATATATATATATATATATATATATATATATGTATATATATATATGTTATATATATATATATATATATATATATATATATATGTGTATATATATATGTTATATATATATATACATACATATATATATATATATATATATATATATATATATGTATGTATGTGTGTCTGTGTGTGTCTGTGTCGAGACACTGACGACTCCCGTCTATACGTAACCTTAATTGATATTTACGTTGCTTGCCTTTTTCTTCAAGACATTTGTAATGAACTGTACAGTGAATTCATATATAGGCATATTATATTCGTTAATAAGTTAGTAAATCACTGCCAATATGATGAATATAAACATTACTTGGTTTATTTTCATTCAGAATGTATGGACATATCAAACCCACAACATATCTGGAAAAGCATAAATCATGGTTCTGTCAATGGAATTTCGGCCTTTTGACCTGACTATAAGGCTTATTATGGCATACAGCCATCGGTAGGGGATGGTAATATCGCCTTTACGGTCCGTCCTTAAGGGCGAGAATGGGTCACAAGACGGGCGTCCCGCTGCGCGAACATGCCCTCTATTGTCTTGAGACAAAGGGAAGGTGACGAACCTTAACGAGATAAGTGGGGATTAGGGCCAATTACAAGCAGGGGCTGTCAACGCCTACGCAGGCCATGACCGATGACCTCGGGCTGACCTGAGTCGAGCTCGAACAGTGTCCGGTGTTTATAAGTGAGGCGACCCTCTTCGGTTGATCAATCATTTCCCATTCTATCAAGAAATATGTGTGGCCTATTTGAAACTGGATTGCCCTTTATTCTAACATATTTTGTAATATCACTTACTCAATATATGGGTGTATGCATTTATACACACACACACACACACACACACACACACACATATATATATATATATATATATATATATATATATATATATATATATATATATATATACATATGTGTTTGTTTGTGTGTGTGTGCATTAACATGTTTGAGTGGGTCACACTTTATCGACATTTCCTAGAAATTTCGCCTCATTTTATACACACACACATATATATGTGTGTGTGTGTGTGTTCCATACAGTCAAGCATCCGTATGTGGGTGCGATATTGAGGTATTAGAAGTGCAAAGATATTTACTCATTTCAAACACCTACATATTATTAAAGCTAGAAACATTTACATGGACTCGATCATCACTGAGCTGCTACAAACATTAAAGCACTACTACGTCGTGTTCGATCACCGGCAATAAGTATATAATTCAATAAGAATTTCGTTCGTTCATCAAAGTCCTCATCAACAACGAAGCGATGTGAAAATCATCACCAACTCACAATTCGCATGCACTAATGCATAAGGAATATTTCTGTTGGAGTAATTTCGCCCTCAGACCCGGTAATAAGGCTCTTTATTCCTGTTCTTTGGATATGGGAATATCGCCTTTACGGTCCGTCCTTAAGGGTGAGAATGGGTCACATCACGGACATCCCACCGTGCGAACACGCCCCCAATTATCTTGAGACAAAAGAAAGTCGATCAACTTAACACGATTAGTGGGGAGGCAGGCCAGCTACAAGCAGGCTGTCGACGCCTATACAGGCCGCAAGGGAACGACCTGCCTTAGTGTACGTACATTTATTTAGGGTCAAATAAAACTAATTTGTAAGAAGTAGGCTAACTCGAATTAACACTGGAATATATTGAATAATTAACCTTTGTTTATTGAATCCTTAGAAATCAAGTTTCCATAAACATTGCGTTTATGTAAGATGTAATAGAGTTTTTACAGCATTTAAAGAAAATTTCTCCACATCAACCTGCAAAAGTTATAACTGTTAAGTGGCGTTTCTCATCATTTTACCTCTAGGAACAAGAGGTAATATCGGCTACAGCTACAAAAGGATGTGAACATCACCTTAGGTATAAGAAGTACGGGAATACCATAACTTCTTATCTCGTCAATACATAAATCTCATTTTCGGCCTTTTGACCTGACAATAAGGCTCAGGGTGTATAGCCACTGCTAAAAGACAGGAATATCGCCTTAACGACCCAATTTTAGGGGTGAGAATGGGTCACAAGATGGATATTCCACTGTGCGAACTCGTCTTCAACCATAAAGGGATGAGTCATTATATATATATATATATATATATATATATATATATATATATATATATTCTATATGTAAATATATTATATATATATATATATATATATATATATATATATTCTATATGTAAATATGTATATATATATATATATATATATATATATATATATATATATATTCTATATGTAAATATGTATATATATATATATATATATATATATATATATTCTATATGTAAATATGTATATATATACATATATATATATATATTCTATATGTAAATATGTATATATATACATATATATATATATATTCTATATGTAAATATGTATATATATACATATATATATATATTCTATATGTAAATATGTATATATATACATATATATATATATTCTATATGTAAATATGTATATATATACATATATATATATATTCTATATGTAAATATGTATATATATACATATATATATATATATTCTATATGTAAATATGTATATATATACATATATATATATATATATTCTATAAGTAAATATGTATATATATATGTGTGCAGAAGCCTGAGAAAGACTAAAACAATATCTATTTTAGCATCAAACGATTCATGCAGTTTTTGTATAACAAAAATGATGTACAAAATTATATTTTCATTATACAGAAACAATGTAATTCTGGACATAGGCCGAAATGGTTATCCCTCACGTCCTGAGGAGGTGCCGACAGCTCCTGCTTGTAATTGTCCTTAATCCCCACTAACTGGTTAGCTGCATCGCCTTCCCTTTGTCTCAAGACAATAGGGGCGTGTTCACACACCGGGAGGCCCGTCTTGTGAGCCATTCTCGCCCTAAAGGACAGATCATTGAGGCGATTTTCCCATCTCAGGCATTCACTTTGGTGATGATGGATAAGGCAAGTGAGGTCACTTGAGGGAATGAGATGTAGATTTACTCTGACCTTGTTGGACCTCTGATTTCGATATTTGAAAGAATGGTATTCTGGTACTACCATGCATCCCTATGAAAATTGGAAATGGAAGCAAATACTCAGTGAATATTAAATCAATCTTCCTTCTGTGACATCTATATTGAATGTAGGTTTCACATTTCTATATTATAAATTTATCATGTTTCAAGATATCTCTCCAGAATAATTTTGATAATCTACTTGTCACAGGAAATGAAAAATAGTGCATGTATTAACGTATTTGTGGGATTCTAAGACTTCAAGGCGTTTCTATATTTCATGACTTTATATCAGAGATAAATATATTCTAAGGACAACATATCTAACTGTATCTGCCAAAGCATAAATTATATTTTTATTTAAAAAATGTTATTTCTTCACCTGGGGATGGGAATATCGCCTTTATCGCTGACCACAATTGTCTCGAGGTAAAGGGGAAGTAAATTACCTCTTTGAACATTGTGACCTGAGCTCAGTTGAGCCTACTTTTTTGTTTTGTAAATTACATTAAAAAAACACAATTTATGATTACCAATGGTTAATCTAATTTATGGTTCTGTCATCAAAACGTTTGGAACGGATGAGACAAATCATATCAGTAAGTGTATAAATCATATTTCTGTCAGAGGAATATCGGCTTATTAATCCATCCCTTAGGGTGAAAATGGGTCACAAGACATTACACTGCGCGAACACGCCCCTAATAGCCGATGAAAGGCGATGGACTTCACGATGTAAGCTTGAGAAAGTTCATATTCAGATATATGTACGACCTGTAATTGACAATCAAAATAAAAATATTGACAATAGACAATATGAATATTAGAATCAACAATTGCACTTGAATTCTTAAATGTTGAATATAGAATATAAATCAATATCACAAGGAGTTTGGCCGTCGCCTTGAAATGTCGGCCATGAGGTTAGAAATAGTGTTGGAATTAAGAGTAATTAATGAAAGAAACTTTAACACCATCATCGAAAGTCGAGTTTCGGTCCTGGCGACAGGCATCTGACAGTACTCGCTAAGACGTAGTTTAACGCTGGGGGAAGACGGTCCGCTGTTTATTTATAGTAGTAACGAGGCTATCACACTACCGCATTTTTTGCGGCGTTTCTATCATCTACACGCCTACCGTGTACAATCTTTAAATTTGTTTATTAGTGTGTGTGCACGAAAATGCCTCACGAGCATTTTAACCTATACTCAAATGATCTTGTATTGCATATTACAATAAATAGAATACATGTTTTATTGTTCATTAGATTATAATCTAATGTAACAGGATATTTTAAATGATATATAACTTTTTAAATTACTATTATTACAATAAAGAAGAATAACCCTGACGCTCATTTCCCTCATTGGGTAGTCCGGGGTTCCACTAAGCTAAGGGATTCTTGCCCTTTTGAGCAAGGGGTCTGAAATTTGCTAAATTTTATTCTGCGGTTAATTTATAAAAAAAATAGAACCCACCAAGGCACGCTTCCCAGCGTTTGCGTGCAATATTCCCGCTGGGCCGCGCTTCGTGTGATGGGTCGGGCATAATATATGTTGGGAATAGATTGTAGATTATAGAAAGTACACGAGAAGTTCCCTTGAAAAGAAAGAATATAAATGTAGATAAATTAACACTTTGTGGTCCTGTAAGTTTTATTCATTACAAGTCAGATCCTCTCTAATATTCTTTTGTCGTTATTGGCTATAACTGTCATATCTGAACACAAAAGATTATTTCTGTCAGAATATGTCAAAAGAAAAGGGACGGTAACTTTCATGAAAACAGCGCTTCTTAGGTGCCGGGAAGACCGAAAAAATCGACCCACTGTGGAAGCACTTTCAGGACCACTCGCGAACATCTACAAAAGCTATATGGTCGATATATATTACTATTTTCAAGATCTTAGCGGAAACACAAACAGGCTGGGGTGAGCTAAGTCAAATAAAGAATCTCGAAGAGAATTAATATCATAGTTGTATCTTAACCTTTTCACATCTGTAAACCGCTTGCATATATCAAGAGCGATCTTTGCTTGGATTACTCTTTGTTTTGCGTGGGTTATTATGCCGCGCCCAGAGTCATGGTGAGGCGCGGAAGCTGCCATGTTGTGATGGTCTTCTCTCGGTGTCGACGATAGTGATGGATGTTGGGAAGCATCAGCAGCTTGCTTGACGACTTTACTGTAGTAAGCTGAGCTTGTCCTGATTCCTTGGTCTTCCTTTCGTATGCATCCCTTCTAAGCTTGTATTTGCCGGAGAGGTCGGTGACTTTCTCCGCAATTTATGCATTTTAGATGGTATTTATCAGTGCAATCTCTGAATGTGTGGCCAGGTCGCGAGCATTCCCTGCATAGCTTTTGGACCTTCTGGGGGAAGTCCTTTTTTGAGGAGGCTGTAGGAGCAACAGCCCATGCACCAATCAACAGATTCAATTACCAATGGAAAATACAAAGAAAATACATCAGCAGCTAAAATCAACCCTATATATACACGCACACGCACACATATGAATAAATATTAATGTGAATATATATTCCATAAAGGTTTTTATTGTGGCGTTTTACGTAGTAACAATGGATATTATATTTATATATTTAAATCATTTCAACCACCTGTAAGTCATTAAAATTTCACAACAAAACAAAAGAATTGTGCCTCATATGAAAAGAATAACATGGAG
>NW_028234431.1:15026679-15029179 GCF_977035675.1 Penaeus japonicus
ATGAGTAGACCGGAAGGTCGTGAGATAGATCGGGGGATACTAAGATCTCCTAATAACATGCGAGACTAACTCAAACGTGTTATTGGAGATTAATGGTACCTCCGGACTAAAATTACTCCCCCCACCGTGCACAAGGCCGACAGGTGGGGGTATCAGGCCACACCCCTCTTAAATATGATTTCCCAGTCAAGACAACGGCCCTCATTCCCCGGAAGCGAAGGAGCCCCTGGTCACGGCGGCGATCAGGATCGCTCCGGAGCAGAGGGCGCTAAGAATATCCGGTTAGACCCAGGCCGCCTAAAGATGATGAATTTATGCACATACAATGTACGGACCCTGAGAACAGAAGCTGATCTTTTGACACTGCTTGAGGAACTTTCTTTTATTAAATGGGATATTGTAGGGCTTTCTGAAGTTAGGAGACTAGGCGAAGAGCAGAAATTACTAAATGATGGGCACTTATTATATTGGCGAGGTAAACCCTTGGATAGCAAACAAGAATCAGGAGTAGGTTTCTTAGTTCACAAGCGACTCGAAAAGAATGTTAGGGACTTCTACAGTGTGAGTGAAAGAGTAGTCTCTGTAATACTGAAACTAAACAACAGATATAGCCTAAAAAATTATCCAAGTATACGCTCCTACCAGCAATCATAGTGATGAGGAGATAGAGAGTTTTTATGAAGATGTGCAAGCAGCTACCGATAAAGGAAAAACACACTTTACCGTGATTATGGGGGATTTTAATGCCAAGATAGGAATAAGGGAAGATGGAGAAATCTCGGTTGGGAAACATGGAATAGGCACCAGAAATGAGAGAGGGCAAAGGCTGATAGAATTCGCTAAAACTCGATCCCTTAAAATTATGAATACATTCTTCGAAGAGAGACCCGGGAGGAAATGGACATGGAAATCACCATCCGGCATTAAAAACGAAATTGACTTCATAATTACCAATAGGCGCGACATTGTACAAGGCGTAACCGTTATCAATAATGTAAATGCTGGTAGCGACCATAGACTGGTCAGAAGTAGAGTAAAATTACAGCTAAGAAGGGAACGAAATAAGCTCATACAGAAGCCTCTCGTTAATCTAATCAACATTAAGAATAGGGCGACGGAATTCAGTATCAACATCCGAAACAAATACTCAGCTCTCAAAGAAGATCTTGACATAGACCAAATGAACGACCAATTCAGTGAGATATTAACGGAAGCTGCACTTGAAATAGGGGGGGAAGACGAAAAATAAAAGTTCAGTAAGCTTTCGGTGGAGACAAGAGAGCTTATGAAACAGCGTAGGGACATGAAAATAACATCAATCAGAGACAAGATAGAATTAACAGAGCTGACTAAGACGATAAACAAGAAGAAGAAAGAGGATATACGCAAATTTAACATACAGAAAATAAACGAAGCTCTGCTTGCCGGCACCAGCCTTAAGGCAACAAAGAGCAGGCTCGGAATAGGGAAAAACCAAATGCATGCAGTAAAGAAACCCAACGGAGAGGTGACATACAATAAAAATGAAATTATCAAAGTAATAGAAGACTTCTATCGCGACTTGTACCACTCAAACGATCAACCACAACAATTGGAGACGTTCCAAACATCACGGTAGATGATGAAGTAAATAGGGCAATAAAAAGCATGAAAAGAGGAAAAACACCAGGAGAAGACGGCATTAGTGTAGATCTTATTCAAGATGCAGGAGAGATCGCGGCAATAAAACTGGCCAGTCTTTATAACAGATGCCTAAGCGTCAGTAAAACTCCGAAGGCCTGGAAAAACGCAATAATAATTTTAATACACAAAAAGGGAGACACAAAAGACTTAAAGAATTACCGACCTATAAGCCTCCTTTCAGTAATCCATAAATTGTTCACAAAATCATCACAGTATCACCGATACATTAGATTCAAAACAACCCAGGGAACAGGCAGGGTTCCGCAGCGGATTCTCAACTACAGACCAAATCCACACACTAACTCAAATAAAAGAGAAAACAAACGAATATAGGAAGCCCCTGTGTATGGCATTCGTAGATTATGAAAAGGCATTCGATTCGGTACAGATAGCTGCAGTACTAGATGCAATTCGTAAACAAGGAGTAGAGGAAATATATTGCAGATTATTAGAGGATATATATAGAGATGGTACAGCAACCATCAAAATACACGCAGTAACCAATAAAATACCAGTAAAAAAGGATGTTAGGCAGGGCGACACCATCTCACCGAAGCTGTTTACAGCTTGCTTGGAGGAAGTATTCAAGAAGTTAGATTGGAAGGAGAGAGGGATTAAAATCGGGAATGAGCACTTAAGCAATCTAAGATTTGCAGATGATATTGTTCTTTTCGGCGAGTCAGCAGATGAATTACAACAATTAATAAGCGATTTAAATAGGGAAAGTCTGAAGATTGGCCTTAAAATGAACATGAAAAAGACTAAAGTCATGTTCAACAGTCGAGCCCCAGTTAAGCAAATACAATTACAGGGCGAG
>NW_028234431.1:15036679-15044179 GCF_977035675.1 Penaeus japonicus
CAGAACCTCTCAGCTGAATTCACTTCCACAGAGAATAAAAGATAAACTTAATAACATGAAAATAATGAGGATGGTACTACTTACAGTGTACTTCGACTCATTGCTCAGGTACCGGGTAATCCACTTTACCATCTTTATAGACTAAGCTTATCCCAAGGAATACTCCCAAGCTCCTGGACTAAAAGCTTAATCATTCCCATACCCAAACCGAACTCTGATAAATACCGACCCGTCTCATTGACCTCATATTTATGCAAGGTACTTGAGATAATTATTTTGAGCAGACTCATGTATCGCATACATGCCAAGTTATCTTCCAGACTGTATGGATTCCTCTCAGGACGTAGCACTCAACACTGTTTTGCAGAGTACTTGACAAAATTTCAGCAATTCATGCAAACTATATTTCTCGATCTTAAATCTACCTATGATATTGCAAACAGAGACCTTATCCTTGATCTACTGGCTAGTTTTGGAATTCAAGGTAAACTGTTAACGTGGATTCAAATGTATTTATCAAACCGATCAGCTCATATTCTCTTCAGGGGCATCAAAAGATCATACTTTAAAATGTTTGAGCTTTGCACACCTCAGGGGGGCGTACTTAGCCCCATGCTATTTAACATTCTAATGCACAGACTATTAAGCAGTATACCACTTAAGGGCAGTGATTCCATTATTTGTTATGCTGATGACATCTCCATTAAATCCGCATCCGAGGACTGAATGCAACAGATTCTTAATGTGCTGTCCACAAAAGCTACTGAGTGCAGTTTGACAATCTCAGTTGAAAAAACCAAGGCACTCAATCCTCTTACAATCCCATCACATTGAGCTAGATCTCTGCCGCAAATACAAGTATCTCGGGGTGACTGTTAACGAAACAGAATTCATTATAAACCTGAAGAAAAGACTGGAAGTAGCTGAAGCCACTCAAGACTCTTGTTGTCAGAGAATATGGTATTAATGTCAACATTGCTAGACTCTTTACCTGTTATACATACGGTCAGTCGTATATTACTATGCCTTGTCTACAAATTGTACAGAATACAGCCATGAGGACCATTATCGGTGCCCTCAAAACAACGAGGATTGTGAACATGAGAACGGAACTCAATTTGCCATCTGTTTACGAAAGAATATCATACATTAATACTATATTTGGTGTCAAAGCAATTAAAGAACTCCTCTATATTACAGAGTTCCAAAGACAACCGAGTCATACTTCATGGTAGCAGGTGACATACAAATTCATACACCAATTAAATCTGTCCTTGTGAGGTCCCCATGTGAACGTTCTATTCCACCGTGGGAATGTCGACACTGCACGTATTTTATGCAAATGTCCCAATAAAAGACACAGTTTCACCAGCTATACTTAAGCAACACGTCCTTGCAACCATTGATGAGCATCTTGAAACTCTGAATAATGACTATGAGTGCTACACTGATGGATCCTTACAGTCTGGAGGCAGAGCAGAATGTGCTTATGTTGTATATAAAAAAAAACAATATTTTGCAGTACCAAGACTATAGGAGGGTTCATGGCTGGTCGAGCACTACGCAAAATGAGCAGGTAGGAATACTCATAACCACATACTTTCTGTTAACTCAAGGCTCAGGAGTAATTTTCTGTGACTTGCAGAGTGCTCTCCAGGCTCTGAGTACTCTTTATATAAAGGTGCTGGAAATATCGTAAATTATATAAGAATAAATGTACATCGCGGCAAGGAACGGGGCCATGTTATACATTTTGTGTTGATACCATCGCATGCTGGAATTGCTAAACATGATCATGCTGATCGCCTAGCAAGAGCAGCATGTTATAACCAAAGTGTGGATATAGAATTTAGATATATCCTACACACAATAAGAACCTCCAATAGGGAGGACTTGATGGAGCTGACAAACTCACAAAGACCTGAAAGCTGTAGCATAAAATATTTTGACATTTTTTGCAGGAGAGATTCATTTATGGTTCATATAAGACAAGAACAAGGCAATGTGATATTGTGACTGCAAGAATCAGACTTGGATACAGAATGTATTGGGAGGTCAGTTCAGAATGCAATGCAGAAGAAACTAAATGCAGACTTTGCAACTAAGAGTATGAACAAACAATTGAACAACTCTGCCATTTCTTTTGACCATCTTTTGTAATCGCTTGTGAATATATGCGGGTGGTGGCAGCGTTCGTTGATTTTTTTTCAACCTCTTGATGTTAATATGTATTTGCAACAACCATCGAGTTAAGTGTAATAAACCTAACTCAAGATCTCCTGGAGGTCATTTCCCTGGCAAACAGACAGCCGTATTTATAAGGCTTGGTGCAACGCTACACTGGGTTTCTCTTTGTCCCCAAGATAGTACGACTGGGCTTGCCAAAAAGGGCGAGAATGAGTGAAACCGCAGACTTCCCAATGTAAACAATGAGGCAAATGAGACTAAGGGTTATTATTCATTTTATGATATTAATAGTAAACTGAGATATTCTTTATGTTTTGACATACCCTATTGTACTTGCAATATATGTATTATTCATATAAATTAATAAGTTGTAGTTTTAGCCTCCCACAAATAAGTTAATGCACTCATTTCCATTTCCAATGACAAGTAGATAATGAATATTGTTCTGAAGGGATATCTTGAAATGTACTTGAAAAAAATTATAATAGAAATATGAAACCTGGATTTATAATGTCACAAAACAAAGACTAACATGATATTCAATCAGTATTTACTTCCACTTTCAAAGTTTATCGCAAATTGATATGGATGTTTGGTAGTACCGGAATGATATTTTGAATATCGAAACCAGAGGCCCAAAAGGGTTGCATTCAATCTACATCTCATTATCCCAAGTGACCTTCCTTGCCTTATCCATCATCGCCAAAGCGAATGCCTGAGACGGGAAATCGCCTCTATAACCTGCACTTTCGGGCTCACAAAACGAGCCTCCCGCTGTGAGAACACAACCTCTTAACTTAAGATACAGCTAACGAGATAAGTGAGAATTAACCCTTTCACTGTCACACCACACCCCACCCCAGAAGCAAATGTTCCTCTAGTTGTCACAGGTCTTAAAATATTTGAATTTGTACCTGATATGACATAACATATTATACCTAATATGATATAACATACATTTTTACTCTTAAAATTGGGGTCGTAAAGGCGATATTCCTGTCTTTTAGCAGTGAGATTTATGCATTGACGAATATGAATTTGTTGTGGTATTGCCGTATTTTTTATACCTGAGGTAATGCTCATATCCTTTTTGATATTACCTCTTGTTCCTACAAAGATCAAATGAAGAGAAACACCGTTTAACAATAATAACTTTTACAGGCTGCATTCTAATACATAGCCCAGGTTTCCTTTCTATGAATGTCTAATCAATTTCCATCAGAATGATGCTGAGCAATTTTATAACATCTATAAACGCTATGCGTATGGAATGTATGTGACTGTGGAAACTTGATTTCTGAGGATTTAAGAAGCAAATGTATATTATTCAATTTATTCCAGTCGTAGGTCGAGTTGCTTACTTCTTTCAAATTACTTGTGGTTTTAGACGAGCAAAAAATCTTTTCTTTTACTCTCTATTCCATAACCTGGAAGACGATATACGTACTTAGTGGTAAGACAGGTCGTCCCCTTGTGGCCTGTATAAGCGTTGACAGTCTGCTTGTAGTTGGCCTGACTACTAATCGTGTTAACTCCGACTTTCTATTGTTTCAAGATAATTGGGGGCGTGTTCGCACAGCGGGATGTCCGTGTTGTGATCCATTCTCACCCTTAAGGACGGACCATAAAGGCGATATTCCTATATCTAATGAACAGGAATAATAAACCTTATTTTTGGGTCAGAGGGGTGAAATTATTATTCATGTATTGGTGGATGCGAATTGTGGGTTATCTTGTAATTCCCGTTCCATTGGCGATTATATACACCTCCCTTGGTTGTTGATGAGGACTTTGATGAACGAACTGCCGACAGAAATTGTTATGGGGAAGAGCCGATAGTTTGCTACTAAGGATCAAAGTTGAATTATATATATTTGTCGGTGATCTAACACAATATATGTGTTTCCATGTTTTATAGCCGCTTACTGATGATCGAGTACATGTATACGTTTTATTTTTTTTTATTTTCAATGATATGTAGGTGTTTGAAGGAAGTAAATATCTTTACACCTCCAAAACCTAAATATCGCACCTATACTTAAAGGCACTGTCACACTAGCACTTTTCCGTCAATTTTCTGAACATTTTCCGTCGTCTTTTTGGCCCAGTGTACTCAAATCAAGAATTATATTTTAAGATATTTGTATTTCTTTTAAATCATTAATTATAATCAAATCTAAAGAAATTTACTTTTCTTATATATATCATAAATTTGACAAACAGAAATATGCAAATCTAACTTTTATTTCCATAAATATAATTTATCTTAAGTGCACGATTTGATTGTTTACATCCGTCAGCCGCAAAAGCGCGCTATTTCTTCTCCAGCTTTGAAACACCATGGACTGTGCATGGACACACGCCCTTCAGAGGAATATTTGATTGAGAATATTTTTTTTTGTTTGTTTGTTTGTTTGTTACGCTCATCATCTGCTAAAACAAAGTCTAGCATAGCCACGTACTGTCGCTTGCTCGATGCCATTATTTACAACTGCGAGGCGAGTATCGCATGACTGAACCGATGGCTCCTGGCAGTAAAGTGCTAGCGTGACTGCGCGCCTCCAAAAATTGAGTTTTTGAAAATTGACGAAAAAAACGACGGAAAATATGCTAGTGTGACAATGCCTTCACAGGGCACAGCAAAAGCTGATTCCATTTGAAATGTAAATGCGGTGCCATGAAAGATGGTATTCAGTGCATGATTATAAAATGTCATATTTGTTATTTCTCAAATGGGTTTAATTCTTAAATGATGCCTGACACTAAGGAGTTACATATATGTATATATATATATATATATATATATATATATATATATATATATGTGTGTGTGTGTGTGTGTGTGTGTGTGTGTGTGTGTGTGTGTGTGTGTGTGTGTGTGTAAACATATATATGTATATATATATATATATATATATATATATGTGTGTGTGTGTGTGTGTGTGTGTGTGTGTGTGTATATATACATATATATGTATATATATATACTTCCGGAAGCAACTGTGTGAGGTTGAAATATCGCCTCAGTGACCCATCTATAAGAGTGAGAATGGGTCACAGGACAAGTCTCCCGCTGTGTGGACACGCCCCCACTTGTCTTAAAACAAATGAAAGGGGAAGGACGGGATTAAGGCCAATTACAAGTAGAAGCTCAGGTGAACGGCCTGTTTTGTACTGAAATATAAATAACGGTTATTAGATGTTGCCAGTGTATATGTGTGTATATGCCTTATATTATACAATATTTAAGATACCCCACATAGATTTCTTGTTATAATGATAAATGACTGACCAAACGGGCAGGATCGCCTAACTCATGGTGTATAAACACCATACAGGTCGAGCTCGACCCAGGTCAGTCCGAGGTCATCGCTCATGGCCTGCGGAGGCGTCGACAGCCCCTGCTTGTAATTGGCCCTAATCCCCACTTATCTCGTTAAGGTTCGTCACCTTCCCTTTGTCTCAAGACAATAGAGGGCGTGTTCGCACAGCGGGACGCCCGTCTTGTGACCCATTCTCGCCCTTAAGGACGGACCGTAAAGGCGATATTACCATCCCCTACCGATGGCCGTATGCCATAATAAGCCTTATAGTCAGGTCAAAAGGCAGAAATCCCATTGACAGAAAAGTACTTTTTGCATTTCCTGATATACTGTGGGTTTATTGTGAAATTTTTGTTATTTCGATTTTCTCATCTGATTTTTACAATTAATTAACTTTTATTATCTGGTCAGTGCCCAAATACACACACATATATAGATAGATAGACAAATAAACAGATATATATATATATTATATATATCATTTATATTCATATATATATAATTTATATTCATATATATATCATTTATATTCATATATATATCATTTATATTCATATATATATCATTTATATTCATATATATATCATATATATATCATATATATATCATATATATATCATATATATATCATATATATATCATATATATATCATATATATATCATATATATATCATATATATATCATATATATATATATCATATATATATCATATATATATCATATATATATCATATATATATCATATATATATCATATATATATATATATATATATATATATATATATATATATATATATATATTATATATATATATATATATATACAGCACACACACACACACACACACACACACACACACACATATATATATATATATATATATATATATATATATATATATATATATATATATATATATGCGCGTGCGTGTAGGCATATACCATTGATATTAGATGATATTCTGTTATGAAAAAGAGCAATCCCGTTTCAGGAACGCCACACGGATTTCTTGATATGGAAGGAAATGAGGGATCAAACACAGAGGGCTCCCTAACTCAAGATGCATAAACACATTTCCGAAAACTGGTTTAAATCGACGCAGGTCAGCCCGAGGTCATCGCTCATGACCTGCGGAGGCGTCGACAGCCCCTGCTTGTAATTGGCCCTAATCCCCACTTATCTCGTTAAGGTTCGTCACCTTCCCTTTGTCTCAAGACAATAGAGGGCGTGTTCGCACAGCGGGACGCCCGTCTTGTGACCCATTCTCGCCCTTAAGGACGGACCGTAAAGGCGATATTACCATCCCCTACCGATGGCCGTATGCCATAATAAGCCTTATAGACAGGTCAAAAGGCCGAAATTCCACTGACAACAAGATGATATATCTGTTACCAGATTTTCTGTGGATTTGTTGTGAAATTCGTGCTATTTGAATGGAAGAGGACAAATTAATGTATATTGTTATTGTAAATTGATTCAATTGCTCTAAATATATATATATATATATATATATATATATATATATATATAACACTTTACATATTCAATTTATTCCAGTGGTAAATCAAGTTAACCTAATTCTCTCAAATTAGTTATTCGGACGAGCGAAAAATCGAATATTTTCCTCTTTTTTCTATGACCCGGAAGAGGATATACGTACACTGAGACATAGGCCTGCTTGTAGCTGGCCTGACTCCCCACTAATCTTTAAGTTCATCTACTTTCTTCTGTCTCTTGATAATTGGGGGTGTGTTCGCACAGCGGGATGTCCGTGTTGTGATCAATTCTCACCCTTAAGAACGAGCCGCAAAGGCGATATTCCCATATCCAAAGAATAGGAATAATGAGCCTTACTATCGGCTCTGAGGGCGGAATTAGTTCAACAGAAATATTACTTATGTATTAGTGCATGCGAATTGTAAGTTGTCTCCCTGTAATTCTTGTTCCACCTGCGATGATATTTTCCACCCTCCGTTGTTGATGAGGA
>NW_028234431.1:15049179-15056679 GCF_977035675.1 Penaeus japonicus
AGACGAAATTCCCATCTCTTTACAGCTGCTGTTTACAGCAAAGACCCTTATTTTCAGGTCAGAGTTGCGAAATTCCTCTGACCGAAATATAATTAATTCATCGGCAAATACGGATTAATGAAGCATATTTGTTGTTCTTTTATCCATATTTTGCACGGGAACAAAGGACTACCATTGCTCTCTAGAACCATACCAGAGCATAATAGAAACACCCTATCGCATAGTGTAGATATTCAATTAAGGGAACACGGAGTGATAGATATGAAAGTGCCAGTGTTTTAGTTTCCGCGTTTTTCTGAATTTGGGAAAGCCAGGATTCTAGGAATCTTATACGATTCTGGAACCTGACTCAGGTCGGGGATTATCACCCTTTGGGGCTGGTCGACGATTCAGGAAGGACGAAGAAGGAAGCAGGCCGCCCTCACCAACCATGGACTTCGAGTGGGTTTCTCAATCATTTCAAGCCGGCCTTTGGCTTGTGATGTTGGTAGTGCCGAGCAGATGGCGTGGTGCGCATGTTGGTGTGATGTGGTATTGCAGGAGGATGGTGCTATGGCCTATGTGGTAGTGATGTGTACGGTAGTATAGAGGTAGATAGATAGACAGGTATATATATTATATATATATATTTATTTATTTATTTATATATATATATATATGTGTGTGTGTGTGTGTGTGTGTATAGGTATATGCACACACACATATATATATGTATGTATATATATATATATATATATATATATATATATATATATATATATATATATATACTTATAAATACTTATATACATAAGTCATGAAATACAAAAGATACATGTTGGCTAAAATCCCGCCAGGAATTAGTTGAGCGAAGCGGGTAGTATCGGCCCTGTGACGTCATGCACGAACAGAGGCAAGTTCGCACCTGCTCGTTCGTCAGCCACTCTATCTGGCAGTGTTGATTACATCAACGAAATTAGCCTGCAGGCAAATCGCAAAGGCGCTCATAAAGCAAGTGAATAGCTTACCGTGAGCACACAGCGTCGCGTGGATAAGTCACTGGCTATGTGTAGCGGAAGGCGAGATCGCCTGTTTGCCCCAGACAAACACGGCTCGCGAGGGACATGGAATGCAGCTTCTCTTGCACGGGAAGCGAAAGCACACCGGGGCACTTTCGCTTGCGCTCCTCAATTTGCACGGCATTTGAAGGACTTACCCATGCAGTTACACACACACACTATTTGTATATGTATATATATATATATATATATGTGTGTGTGTGTGTGTGTGTGTGTGTGTGTGTGTATGTATATATATATGTGTATATATATGTATATATATATATATATATATATCTATATATATATATATATATATATGTATATATATTGTGAAGGTATTATTTGGCGATTGGGCATGCAGCATGTATCACGCCAAATATCAATACATATGAGTTATGATATATAGATACAATATATACGTAGTGGTCGTAGTGGATAAACACTACGACCTACAAACATTACTAATGGTTGCACGGAATATATATATATATATATATATATATATATATATATATATATATATATATATATATATATATTATGTATATATATATATATATATAATATATATATATATATATATATATATATATATATATATATATATATAATATATATATATATATATATATATATATATATATATGTATAATATATATATATATATATATATATATATATATATATATATATATATATATATATATATATATATATGTTTATCTACGGATTAAAACACCCATTTGAAAGTTGATAAACACCCGGTGGATGTATCATACATTTCGAGATACAAAAGAGGAGGTCACATAGACTTTAAGATAACCCAAACTGCCCTGCCACGTGGTGTAAAAACGGGTGCTTCAGCATTGCAAGTACTCGGAGAAACAGGAAAATTCATCACTTTCCCCCGGCAGATGAACAGAGGAGCAATGCACAGAGTAATGGATTGTGAAATTACTGGTGTGTCTTGGCTTCTGCGTTCTCTAGAATCTGGGAAACAGTTGTTGATGATATATTAGAAAGACAGTTTGATATATGTTGAATGTCAAGAGGAGACGACGAAGAAAATGGAAAATGAAATTAAATGTAAATAGTATCTCACCACACTTCTTTCGTGTGACAGAGGACCAAGTTCTTGACAAGGATTTTTTTTAGATAAAAGCAGCATGCGGCTGGAAGGTTGAGGTCTATGAACAAAATGAACGTTAGCTTTTGTTCATGTCAGATGCGTCAAGTATTGTCCCTACACTTTAACTTTATAGAGTGAAATATGCAAAGGAAGCCCTATATGCTGTAAAAGATAAATAAATCAATATGCTAAGATACAATACACATTCAGTTTGTAGCAGAACATGACATTGCGAACAAAAAAAAAAGCATATAAGCGCATAACGAAACCATCTCTGGTTCCAGGCAGTGCGGTGCGGTACAGCATTTCTGGCGGAAACGACGACGGCCTTTTCTCCATCGATCCCGCGGAAGGACACCTGACCCTGGCGGCCACTCTGGATTATGAGATCCGCCAAAAGGTACGGCGCGCTGTGTCTGCATGTATGCTTTATTCATATAGTTTTGCCTGCAGTGTGTACGTGTTTTGGGATGCTTGCGTACCTCTAGATATTTTAGCTCTTTCTTTATGAATCTTATTTTTTTATTAATTATATATAGTTTCTATAAAAAAAACAACTATGAAAGACCATACTTCATTTTGCCCCCCTTCCCCCCCTAAAAAAAACTACACTCCGAATCAAATGCCTCTATCCTTAATCATATCTATATCAGGATATCCCCCACTGATGCCAGTACAAATATTCCGCACACAATTTGTTAATACGGCAAAAAACACCCCGACATCATATCTCTCCCGATTTCACGACAATTACTTGACTCTGAAAGTCATACGTTCAGGCGTTACGTCGCTCTTACCGGTCTGTTTATTGACAGTTTGGAATTCGACTCCGACGCGATAATGACGGGGAACCGCAAGCAATGCCGGTTTAGTTTTCAATACTCCCTCTCTTTTTTCACTCTACGTTCTCTCTTTCTTTCTATCTTCATTCTCTCTCTCTCTCTCTCTCTCTCTCTCTCTCTCTCTCTCTCTCTCTCTCTCTCTCTCTCTCTCTCTCTCTCTCTCTCTCTCTCTCTCTATCCATCTATCTATCTATCTATCTATCTATCTCTATCTCTATCTCTATCTCTATCTCTCTCTCTCTCTCTCTCTCTCTCTCTCTCTCTCTCTCTCTCTCTCTCTCTCTCTCTCTCTCTCTCTCTCTCTCTCTCTCTCTCTCTCTCTCTCTTTCTCTCTTAGATGACAGTGAATAGACAGACAGCATGTTCCTAGCATTTATTATATTAGATACAACTATAGAATACACTCACTGCTCTTGAATTCATTGCGTTTAGTATTATATCAAACTTTTCACATGTAATATTTCCTTATCTTCTGAATGTTTTACTTGATCATAATTCTTTTATGGGTAATTCTTTTCTATCAGTTTGCGACCTCCCTTGGTAAAAGGCGCGTCCACGCCAAATTAAAGTTATTCTGAAAGCTTTCTATATTCAAATGGGAATAACTTCGTTTTTTCAGGCACTAGATCACTCTTATATTTGCGCTGTGAAGAAAGACTGGGCGATCAGTCGATTGATAGACAATAGATAGATAGATAGTTTACTAGTTAGCTAGCTGGCTAGTTAGATAGGCTGATCAATTGATCGATAGATAGATAGATAGATATGTATATAGGTAGATGGGTTGATATAGAGAGGGGGTGGCAGAGAGAGAGAGAGAGGAGAGAGTAATTTTTATCATCGTTGTTGTATGATCATGTGTTAATGATTAAATTATACAATGAGACTATAAATAAGGAGAACAATTGCAACAAAAAGATAATAATGGCTCGCACCCTTGCCTTCTCTTGCAGCACGCCCTCGAGATCTCGGCTGAGGCAGGCGCGGAGGTGGCGCGCGTGGGCGTGACACTGGCGGTGACGGACGCGAACGACAACCCGCCCTCCTTCCCGTCGCCGCCGCCCACGGTGACGGCCATCGAGGAGGACGACCGTGACCTTCCAGCCGCGATGCTCAGGGTCAGTCGAGGCAGGGGCTTGCGTCATACACTTAGCGTCTATCTGGGCGTATCTGTGGAATGTGTTCGTGAATTCGGGTCTTTAAGTGTGTGTGTGTGTGTGTGTATGTGTGTACGTAAGCGGTAGATAGATAGATTCCTTTGCATGTCGTTGTTATCATTATTATCAAGGTGCTGGTATTATTTTTCAGCTTGATATATATCAAATAATTACCATATCCCTTTTCACTTGCCCATCATACATATGAACACGCCAGCGAAGCATTTTCCTGAAAAAAAAACGTCAAAGGAAGGACCTCATTAACGTTCAGAAATCACCCGGGAGATTTCACTGGCCTGATAAGGCTCTGATGCCGTGATCAAAGCCGTAAAACTGCCGGGCGATCAGACTGGCCGTCCCAGGCTCTATCGGAATCTCCTGAGTCATAACAAAGGTGTTTTCGCGAAACGGAAATCAGTGCAAGCTGTGGGCCATGGCCTGGGTCGCAGGAGGGCCACGGACATCTAGCTAAAATTCAGGAACCGTTTGGAGGTGGAGGATGACACGTGATGTACTTTGTCCACAGTTTGAAAGCCTCATTGAAATTAAACAAGTGTATCCATCTCACCAGCTGTCTATCCTAGTTAGTTTTTTTTTTTGGCCCTTTTTCAAGTTAGACGTAGCTTTATTTACACATATTACAGCACAACAGTTAAATTAAGGATAATAAAAGTAAACAATTATGTGAAATTTATAAGTACATTTTACTATACTATGAATTTACGAAATTTCTATATGGACTTACAGATAAGCTGAAATAAGACATGAACTTAAATTCCATTCTAAGTCTGAAGGGTAGGGGGCCATGAAGATTTGACAGTGCATAAAGTGCGCAAATACTTGTGCAATATCTAATTCTTTATAATTATGGTCCCTATACCTTCTATCCGTTCGTCGCACCGTTTTGGGGGAAAAAGGTACTTGTGGGAAAAGGTATCCTCGGAACCTATTCGATCATTTTTCGTCTAATTTGCCTGGAATAATGGTAGAAAAATAAGATCACTGGTTTAAGGGAAACATCATTGTAGTTGATGATGAGATCGTGATTGGGAATGCGAGTGGTCATGCATATAAATTATAATATTCAATGAAATAAATGCTACAGACAATGCCAGTAGGTGATTGAATTACAATAATTATAATTCTAGGTGTATCAGCACTTATTGTAGCCAAGATATCTAGGGTGGCAAAGCGAAATGATGTATCTCTAATTCTAGATTCTTTGTCAAAGAATGTATTTAACAATGACTAACAGCGATGTGAGCCATCAAAGTAGTTGATTAGTTGGTTATGAATGTAATCTGAGGCGCATCATGATGGTTATAGTTATGATAATGATACAACAAACATACTTCAAATCCGCCAAGACGAAAGCGTGCCTCACCCCCTCCCCTCCCCCCCCATCCCCTAGATGGAGGCTCAGGACAGGGACGAGACCGACAGGGAGGGCGGCCTCCTCTACTCCCTCGGGGGCGACGGGGTGGATGGACTGCCGCCCGAGGACGCCTTCTTCACCATAAACTCCAGCTCCGGGGAACTCATACAACTCAGGGTAAAGAAACATTTTTGGTCTATATCAAAAAAGGTATTTGTAGGTAGATTTATTTGTATATCTAATTAGTCTAGTCAAACTGGCAAAGACAACATGTAGCGAAATGTTAATCTGTTAGTAAGAACAGAAAATGAGAATGCATCTGCCATGTGTATGTAAAATGTAATTGGTTATTTTTACGGAGCAGAAAGGCTTGATCATATTCCTATTTAGTGCCGAAATCTTACAGAATTTTTGTTTTCTCTTCTCCCTCTGCTTTCTCTGTAAATCTCTCCAATGTCTTTTACAACTAATTTTGTCTTTTTCTTTTTTATCTTTCATATACTTCCTGCACTTCGCTTTAATCATCCTCAGTTTACGTAACAGGTCCTCATTTCTCGCCTTTCTGACATGGCAGGCTCTGGATCGCGACCCTCCGAGCGGAAGAAGGATCTGGAAGATGAAAGTGCGAGTGCGGGACGGACAGCCTCCCTGGGGGCGCTCCCATGTCCCCCCGACGCGCTCCCTCCGCCTCAGGTATCCTCGTCGTTGCTCGCACGAAGATCCGCAAAATCCAGAGGACTTGCTGGGCGAGAGAGCGGTGGCGTCACAGCGGGATGTAGGAAAGACACATCCCCACGGATTACCACAGAAGGCATCACCAACAAAGAACAAGGAAGTCGGCTTGCAGGAAGAGCGCCATGAGACAGAGGAAGACAACCAACACGCCGGCAGAAAAGAGAAGGGTGTCCGGCGAATTTCCACCAGCGATATTTTGAGGAAAGGATTCTTACCCGAGGTGGCAGCTACAGCAGTCACCAGTGATCCTTCTGGACACGCAAAGGCCACAGATCCTTCGGACGAGACAGCAACCACCACTGCAGGAGGAATCACCTACACTAAAGATACACCGAAGAACCTCTCCCAAAGCACCGTCTCAGATGACCTCTTGAACACAAGGCAAGTCAGAAACGCATTTGAACCCCCCGAAAAGCACGCAGACAAAATAGAAACGGACCCGTGTACATCCCTGGACACGCTGAATGGGCGTGGGCGTGGAGGACGTGGGCGTGACGGAGGGCAACGTGGGCGCGTGCACGAAGCTGAAACGACTGTGACGGTCGTCGTGAAGGACATCAACGACAACTTTCCGGTCTTCCCGAACGACACGATGTACGCGGAGGTGCAGGAGAACGGGCCGGTCGGTAAGTCCAATTATAAGACGCCGAAGTTCTAACAAGGAGAAATCATAATAATGGAAAAAAAATATGTTAATGAAGCAACCATTAATAATGCATGTTATGATAATGAAGACGGCGGTTGTGTGATAGGAGTGATGGCGAGGAATGACTTAGGTATCAAAAGTGATTGGCATATTTCAAAAGGAGTTTCTGCTTTATTCAGTCCTATTACGTGCCGACTGATATAATTCCTCAATGTCACTAACCGATCCAGGAGCTTTAAATCAACTCCTGAACTTTGTTTGCAAGTTAGAGGGTTCTTTATAGGGAAGAGTGGCATCTTGACTGCGGATGGTATTCTAATCTCGTTCTCTTTCTCTCTCTTTATATACATATATATATATATATATATATATATATATATATATATATATATATATATATATATATATATATATATGTGTGTGTGTGTGGTGTGTGTGTGTGTGTGTGTGTGTGTGTGTGTGTGTGTGTGTGTGTGTGTGTGTGTGTGTGTGTGTGTATGTGTATGTGTGTGTGTATGTATATGTATATATTCATATATATATGAATGAATAAATAAATATATGTATGTATATATA
>NW_028234431.1:15066679-15069179 GCF_977035675.1 Penaeus japonicus
TCTCTCTCTCTCTCTCTCTCTCTCTAAACTTCTCTCTCTCTCTCTCACTCTCTCTCTCTCTCTATCATCTATCTACTATCCATACTGGGTGTTTTATGTTTATTTGATGTTGTGTGTGGTTTCGGATATAATTGTTGGTAGTTGTTTTGTGTGTGTTTGTGTGTGTGTAGGTGTGTGTGTAGGAGTTGGGTGTGTAGTTTATGTCTTGGGTTTCTTGTTGTTTGTGTTAATTTTGTAGTTAATGTTCCCTTTTGGTGTCCTGTTTTATTTTTGATGTTTTTTTGTTATTGTTTTTGTTTGTTTATGGTGTTTAGTATTGTCTTTTTTCTATTTATCTTTGTAGTTGTTCTTTTATCTGTTTGATTTTTGTTTGCTTTTTGTTTTTGCTGTTTTTTATTGTTGTTTTTTTTCATGGGTTTGTTTTCGTGAGGAGATTTTTCGTATTCTTTTTTCTTGTATTGAGTGTAGTGTGTGGTTGTGTGTGTGTGTGTTGTGGTGTTGGATTTAATTTGTGTGTGTTTTGTTTGTGTTCTTAAGTGGGTACTTGCTTGTTGCTTGTTGTTTCAGTGGGTTTGTTATTTGTTGGATGTGTGTGTGTGTGTGTGTGTGTGTTGTGTGTGTGTGTGTGTGTGTGTGTGTGTGCCTTTCGTGTTGTTTTAATTGTTGCCAATTGTTTTTAGTGTGTGCAATCCTCACAACTGTGTCATTTGGGTAACAGCCCGAAAGGGAATTACATTTTTCTTTTCCTACCCAGGCGTTTTTTTACGCCCCCCACCCACCCCGGCCCCTCGGCCCCACAGGTTTTTTCTACCAGGCGTTTTCCCACTCATTCGACTCAAACCAAATCGTCAACTCGAAGGCCAACGGACTTATTGATATGGATAGTGGATTTCTTATAGGACATAAAGCCTCTCTTTATGTTTGCTCTACCAACGGCAGCCTACGGGCGAAGAGGAACGAAAGGGTCATTTAAAAGGAGAAGAGAGGAAGAAAAGCATAGAAAAGAGAAGAAGGAAGGAAGGAAGAGGGAAAGTTTAAAGAAAAAAGAGAAAGAAGAGAAAAAAGAAGAGAAAGAAAGAGAAAAGAGAAGAGGAAGTAAAAAAAGAGAAGAAAGAGAAGGAAAAAAAGGAGAGAAGAAAGAGGAAGAAAGAAAGAGAAAAGTGTAAAAAAGAGAGAGAGAAGAGGAAAAAAGCAGCGGGAAAGAAGAAAGAAAGAAATTAGAGAATAAGAGAGAAAGAGAAAAGAAAAGAGAAAAAAAGAGAAGTAAGAGAAAGGAAGAGAGAAAGAAAAAGAGAAGAAAAAGAGGGAAAAAGAGGTGATTAAAAGAACAAAGAGAAAATAAGAAAGAGGAAGGAGGAAGAGAGAGAAAAAAGAGAAAACCCCAGCCGGGATAGAGAGAAAAGAATAGAAGAAAGAAGTTCGGTTAGTAAAGAAAAAAAGAGAGAATAAAAGAGGTGAAATGAAAGAGGAATAAAAAAAAGGTGGAAGGAGAGAATGCGAAGCAGAAGGTGAGAGAAAAAAGAGAAGAAAAGAGAAAAAAAAGACACGAAAGTGAAAGTAGCAGAAGTAAAATAAAAGAGGAAGAGAAAAAAAAAGAAGAGGAAAGTTAGAGAGAAGTTACGGGAAAGTGGAGAAAGAAAGAAACGAGAGAAGAAGAAGAGAGCAGAGATAGAAGAGAGAAGAGTATAAAGAGATGTGAGGGGCATCTAATGAAAAAGAAAGAGAGAGAGATAAGGATGTGAACAGTAGAGAAAAGAGAAGAATAGAGAAAGAGAGAAAAGAAAAAAAGAGAAACGTAAAGAGAAGAACAATCCCCCAGCGGGAAGAGGGAGACCAAATTGAGGGGGAAGTGAAGAGTAATATGCGGAAAAAACAGCGGTGAAAAGAAAGTTTGGAAAGAGAAAAATGAAGAGATGAAAGAGAGAATAAGGTAGAGAAGAGAAACAGAAAATGAGATAAGTGTAAAATATAGAGGAAAGTGATATTTAGTGAATGTAAAAAAAAAAGAAAAAAAGAGGACAGTAATAAAGGAGATAAAGAGTAATTAAAGTGAAAAAATAGAAGAGGAAAGAAAGGTTTTGTGGGAGAAGGAGAGAGAAAGAAGAGAGAAAGAGAAGAAAAGAGAAAGTGAAGACAAGAAAGTGAAAATAAAGAGGAGAAAGAGAATTAAAGAAGAGAAAATAAAGAAGAAAGAGTGAGTTTAAAAAAAGAGAACAGAGAAGAAGAGATGTGAGCGGAAGGAAAAAGGAATGAAAGAAATTAAAAAAGAGAAAGGTGAAAGAAGGAGAAAGTAAGAGAAAAGAGGAGAGAAAAAAGAAAGAGAATAAGAAAAGAAAAAAAAGGAGAAAAAGAGAGAGTGGAGTAGAATAGAGAAGATACCTATTGTGAAGAGAAGCAAAAAGGAGTAGTGTGGGGCCACGTGGGGAGGGCAAAGGAAGAAAGTGAGGGTGGTAAGAAGAGAAATAAGTAGGGAAAGATAAAAAGTAAGAGACAAAGAGTG
>NW_028234431.1:15071679-15074179 GCF_977035675.1 Penaeus japonicus
CCTCACCGTCGTCATCACCGATGTCAACGACTGTCCGCCCGTCCTCACCCCGCCCACCGTCCTCCACGTCCAGGAGCACGCCCAGACGCCCGCTCTCCTCACTACCCTCACCGCCGACGACGAGGACGTGTGGGCGATGGGGCACGGGCCGCCCTTCAACCTCAGCCTCGCGCCCAACAACCCTCCGCATGTCCTCGAAAAAATCAATCTGAAGTTTAATCCTTGTGAGTAAACGAATGGACTCTCTGCCACGCCTCCTCTCTCTCTCTCTCTCTCTCTCTCTCTCTCCTTCTCTCTCTCTCTCTCTCTCTCTCTCTCTCTCTCTCTCTCTCTCTCTCTCTCTCTCTCTCTCCCTCTCTCTCCTCTCTCTCTCTCTCTCTCTCTCTCTCTCTCTCTCTCTCTCTCTCTCTCTCTCTCTCCTTTCTCTCTCTCTCTTCTCTCTCTCTTTCTCTTCTCTCTCTCTCTCCTCTCCCTCTCTCCACTCGTCTCTCTCTTCCTCCTCTCTCTCTCTCTCTCTCTCTCCTCTCTCTCTCTCTCTCTCTCTCTCTCTCTTCTCTCCTCTCTCTGCCTCTCCCTGTCTCTCTCTCAAACACTTCTCTCTCTCTCTCTCTCTATCAAACACTCCTCTCTCTATCTCTCTCTCTATCTATATATATATATATATATATATACATATATATATATTTCTATTTATATATATATATGTGTGTGTGTGTGTGTATGGAAAGCAATGTGTGCGATCTTGTGTGTGTGTGTGTGTGTGAGTGTGTGTGTGTGTGTGTGTGTGTGATGTTGTTGTGTGTGTGTGTGTGTGTGGGTGGTGTGTGTGTGGTGTGTGTGTGTGTGTGTGGTGTGTGTGTGTGTGTGTGTGTGTGTGTGTGTGTGTGTGTGTGTGTGTGTGTGTGTGTGTGTGTGTGTGTGTGTGTGTGTGTGTGTGTGTGTGTGTGTGTGTGTGCGTGTGTATGTGTGATAGATAGATAGATAGATAAGGTTTTATACTAACAGTTGAAGATGGAACAGATAGAAATGGAGAAGTACAGATAGATAGATAGATAGATAGATAGATAAGAGAGAGAGAGGGGAAGCTAGAGAAGTATATATATATATATATATATATATATATATATATATATATATATATATATAGAGAGAGAGAGAGAGAGAGAGAGAGAGAGAGAGAGAGAGAGAGAGAGAGAGAGAGAGAGAGAGAGAGAGAGAGAGAGAAACTAATCACACCCAACGCTCGAACAGATCTGGACAGCGGGCGCGGGGGCGCGGAGGTATGGCTGATGCGCAGCGTCGACAGGGAAGAGAATCGGGTGCTCGAAGTGGGCGTGACGGTGAGCGACGCGGGCGGCCTCGCTGCGACGTACGCTCTCACCCTCGTCGTGGATGACGTCAACGACAACCCGATGAAGCCGGCCTCCAAGACGGTGTACTTGTGGAAGACGCAGGTAAGACGCATGGGTCTCCTGGGCGGATTTCTTTCAGGTTGGTGGAAGTGAAGAAGTGGAAGTCTCCTTCCTATATATGACTGTTTGTCTTTGCGCCTATCTTCCTCTCTACTTATCCATATATCCATTGGTCTGTTTATTTGTTGTCTGTGTTTATATCTAATTACTTAGTAGAAGCCACCTACCTTCTATTAAGCCACATGATCTTAAAAGAATAGTACACGTGAACGAAAAGACAATCAAACATAAAAGAGTCATACCGCTGCAGTTCCACCCTCTCTCCGCTCTCCTCCAGGACGGAGGGTCGGATGCTCCTCTGGGACGCGTGTACGTGGACGACCCCGACGACTGGGACCTTCAGGACAAAGTGTTCCGGTGGGCGGGGTCCCCGCACCCGCTCTTCTCGCTGGACAAGGACTCGGGGACCATCTTCGCCTCCAGCCAAGTCAGGGAAGGGAGGTGGGCCTCATGCTGCCTGATGATGCTCAAATGTTCACTATCATTTGTTATTATAAACTGTTACACACACAGACACACGGTTCATATTTTACATTATGGCTGCAAAAATAAAACTGATCGTTCTTTGCTCAAAACGATTCCGTGTTACCTGCCTTGATTTTACTTAGTGTTGTTCGTTATTGAGCGAGAGAGAGAAGGGGGAGACGGAGAAAGATAAATTAAAACCGAGAGCGATAACAGAGAGAGATAATAAAACAAGGAGAAAAGGAGGAAGAGAAAGGAAAGGGGCCGCGGCTGGGCGAAGGGAAACTCCTCCTCACTCGATCTCTCGGCCGCAGGTACGACCTGGCCTTTTCCGTGAGCGACGTGGCGTGGGCGCAGCGCGGGGTGGCGGCCAACGTGACGGTGCAGGTTCGCGTGCTGACCCCGGACGCCCTCGAGAACGCTACGCCCATCAGCCTCACGCCCAAGACGCCCTCTGACCTCACCAAAGGCTGGTCGCCCGAGGTCTGTATTGTGTCTTTTGTTGCAGCAAGAAAGGAGAAAGTAGTCAGATTTTAATGTAAAATAATAACATAAATACCTAC
>NW_028234431.1:15081679-15101679 GCF_977035675.1 Penaeus japonicus
CTCTCTCTCTCTCTCTCTCTCTCTCTCTCTCTCTCTCTCTCTCTCTCTCTCTCTCTCTCTCTCTCTCTCTCTCTATCTATCTATCTATCTGTCTATCTATCTATCTCTATCTATCTATCTATTTATCTCTATCTCTCTTTCATTCCATTATCCCTATCCCTGTCAGTTTTATCCCTCCCTCAGCCGCCTCCTTTTCTCTCTTCCCGATATCTCTGACCCTGCTCGTGTTGTTCCAGGCTGCATTGACGATCTGCGGATATCAGGAAGGCCGCTTCCTCTCCCACCCGCAGTCAACGGCAGCAGATGGGGCCAGGTGACCACGTCTCGCCACTTAACTCTCGGTTGCACTAGCGACTCGAATGGCTGTCTCAACTACACCTGTGATTCCCCGTTGACCTGCACTGTCCCTTGGGGTCGACAGCCTTCCTGTAGGTCAGTCTTAATGGTGACAATAACATCATGTTTATCAGTCTTGATTACTGGACATTTTCACTCTTTATCAGTGCCACAAAAACAGCCTAAATTAATTTCTTTGGGATGTCACTAGCTTATTTCTCAATTCCAAATAACAAACTCACTGCATACCTTAGATAGGAAGTATCGATTTCACATGTTACAATGTTTGCTTGGAAAACGTTACCGAAAACCACCTGAAAGAAATCTTGTTAAAGACTGCGCACTTTCCCTTTGGTCATGTACACGTCTTGTTTCCGAAGCTGTGGTCCAGGTCGGATCCAGGTCGGGCGCGCGTGCGAGGACGTGGACGAATGCATATGGCAACCCTGCCTCCATGGGGGTACCTGTTACAACCTGGGGTCGGGCCACAAATGCGTGTGCGGCCCTAGCCACACGGGGGACCACTGCCAGTGGCCACACGCAATCCCAAACATAGGAACCCTCGGCAGTCCAGGCACCATCACTGCTTTTTCCGTCACTATTTTGCTAATGGGTCAGTCCTCAAGTCTATATGAATGTTTTTTATTTTCCTCGCATTTCCTCGTTGCGCAATTACCATACCTCGCCCTTTTTCCTCAGTGCTGCTGCTGACAGTGCTCTCCCGACACCTGGCGCGGCACTTCTGCAGAGGGGGCCCGAGGGGGGGCAAGGCCGCGGAGGAGCAGGCCATGGAGCAAGAGGTCAAGGGAGGGATCGCGGAGGGCGGGGGAGAGCGCGCCGCAGCGACCCGGACCAAAAAGGATGCGCAAGAAGTATTCTTTCTGCAAGACATCGAGTGTAAGGTCACCGGTGTAGATGGCGCTGTCACGGAGAATAAAGGTGAGGGAGGATTTGGCAAGATTCGTCGACGGAGCATTCGCGCTATATTATACATCAAAGTAGGAACCATTTCGCCTTTCACCTGTTAAATCAACCAAGATTTCAACTAAGTAGTAATGTCTTGAAAAAAAGGTAGTAATAATAATTCCTTTCACCTCTCGAAATAAGAGGAATGGCACCATTCAACTTTTGTGCGATACATACTTGAAGGAACTCAGGTTTCGTTTTGATACATGAAAATACAAACAGTGGCTAAACCCTTTTTTCGTATTTTTTATGAATAAAATTGGTATAATATATTTATGACAATAAACGTGGCATTGAAATACGTACCAGTATTCAGCATAAGCTTTTAACATTATGACCATGTGTGACAATTGTTCACGCGGCAATATAATTTCTATAAATATGCTTAGTTTTCTTAAACTTCCAGACTTTGGAATTGACCCGTCCTTTGAGGCAATGCCTGTCTGTGCCAAACCGTGCGTGAGTCAGGTTGCATGTGGAGGAGGAAGGCAAGCCATCGTCCCCAGCACTCCAGGCTCATTTTCAGCTCCTGATGACCTTCGAGCGTATGCCTACGAGGGCGAGTGCTCACCCTCAGGTTCTCTCTCCTCTACTGTCTCAGGTAAGGATTGAAGTATTGAAGAAAGGTGAAGTCGCTTTGGTAGTCATCATCCGATGATGACTGCCGTCGAAACGTGACAAATACATACAATATATATAGTTAAAATATTCAGTTTCATTCATACCTTCCTTCTACATTTGTCGCAATAAGCTTCTTTCACCTTGATTTTAGTTGCGCGGTTTCTCAAAATAAAACTTTCTTTAGGCCTACAAGAGGAAATGGATAATATCAAACCTCAAATGCCACAGCTCTTAGAGGTCATGGAACTTCTAAAGGATCTCCCAGAAGGGTCAAGATCTTCCTTTACCTTTAGCAGATCTCACACCGTAAAGAAACAAGAAACGTCAACCGAAAATCCCCTCGAATTATGCAAATACGAACTGAACAATCCATCAAAAGTCATCACAAATATTTCGAGGTCTGCACAGGTTCGGTCACGCCCCAGGTTCTTCAGACTTTTGATTCAGTCCTCTACCTTTATTTCACATAAATGGAAGAGTGTAATAGGCAGCAGTTCGTGAGATAAAGACAGGGATCAGTCTGATCTGCGCAGAAATACTCAGCTGAAAACTATTTCATAGAATCCTCTTTTTTTGAGATACCATTCAGACAGCTTATCCTGAGAACGATGGAAATCATCTAAGTAATGGAGATGGGATACAATTTTATAATCTGATATATATACTGAAAACTCACTGAATAAAAGCAGGAATATGAATTCATTTGTAATAAGCGGACTCTTTCTGAGAAGTAAGATGAACATAATTAAATGCATATTTATGTCATTGACTATTGAGTAATTCTCCTCTTGGATATATAGAAAGTACGTCCTTCAGGTCTCCTCAAAATACAGTGAACCATTGCCAAAATCTAAAAATTGCAGAAAACCAATAACTAATCGTATAATGTAGAACAAAGCAGTCTGAGTGGTATTACATTTCAATTGCTATATTTTTCTAGTATTTTTAAGTTAAGTACTTTTGGTAAAAAATGATTATGTTTTATAAACTATAATGCCCTCTCTCTGAATGCGTATTTATTGTATCCTCCAAATCAGCATAAGCATTTTACCCAATGCTTAGCATAGCAATGAAATTTCACTAACAACAAAATGAATGAAAGAAGAAAAATAACTGATGTTTAAAAATATCTGAGAGTTGTTGAACATCAAGAGATAATGTGAACAAGAACTGCTGTAGGTTGAATTAAACAACTTCTGGATCAAAACAACAATTTATTAAAAGCATATGCTTCATTACAATCTGAAGTGTGTAAGAAGTATACACAACAGCCTGGATATCCATTTTTTATCATTTTTTTATTTTTTACACAAAATATCAATAATCATATGAATTAATTCCACTTGTAGCCCCTCGATATCACTTCCTTTTTTTGCCTCCTCTGATACTTTTCTTTTCTCTTTTTAAGCTTCTGTACATGTCTCTCGTGCTCTGATTGCTGGAGTGCTGGCGCTGCTTTTGCTTTCCTGCCACTATTTCATCATACTTCCGTTTCTGGAACCTGGAACAAAAGATACAAGTTGGATGACTTTCTGGGTCTACATGACTCATTCTTTTCTCATATCTTTTAACTGTAATGATGATAATCGCAATTATTATTACTATTATTACTACAATAATTATCATCATTATTGTTCTCATTATCATCATTATCACTAACACGTTTCGGCTGGAAATGACACAAGACATCCTAAACTGAAAATTTCATCTTAATATTCCCAAAAGAAATAAAGTAACTTATAAAAATATTTCATAGTCTATCTTTTTAGATATATCTTTTTATTTATTTATCATATGCAAAACAACATCACAAGCAAAATTAACTGGAATTAGACATCAAGAAACATGCCTTGAGTAATTCTATGCACCAACATTTTCTCTACTGTGAACAAGAACAAAAAAAATACAATCCAAATCCTTCATAACTATCCTTGTTGCATCACAGAATCTGAGTATCCAAAACAAACAGCTATTGGGATATGTGGGCACATATATACTTTCAAGCATATTAGATAATATTTTTGCTTTAAAAAAAAGGGAGAGATGTCAATATCAACTGTCTCTAGAAAAATGCAATATGCTTGAGAAATGTAAAATGAAAGCAGGTTATGTACTAAACATTTTCTAAAAATTAAAATGTAACTCCTTTAAATAATAATATAATAATACATCTGTAGTGTAACTACTACCATCGACTGGTAACTACTCATGTAAAATACTAACCATTCACAGCAACTTCAAACTAAAAGCTCTGTTTTTCCCTTTCTGTTTTGACTTAATTTTTCTTTGCATAGAAAATCAAGGAACACTTATTAAAATGCATACCTTAGACTTTCTTCACTATTCAAGATTTCTTCTGCCAAAGTCCTCTTGCGTTGTTTCTTTGGAATGCGAGAAGCATAGAAATCTACAGGAGAATCCACAATACGACCAAGGTGGAAATGCTTGGGCAAGACCTGTAAAACAAGGAAACATGTAAGTGCCTGGTAAATAACACTCATAAGCTGCAACGTCAAGCATCATTTCACTTCCAACTACCTGATTATGGAAGACATCAAAGAAGATGCAGGAGTAGACTCACCTTCATATCATTGTTCTTATAATGCCTCTTTGGATCCAAGACAGAACGCATCTGTAGGATCTCCAGATCCCGTTTAACTTCTTCTGTCATCTCAGGAGCTTTCATGTTAAACCATCCTGCTCCCTTGGTGCTCTCACGCTCAGCCTGTGAAATCACAAATTAAGTCAAAATTACCGGCCAGTATCCCTCTGAGCAGACTTTTGCCATCTTCTAAATACTTCCAAAATAAAGAAATGATAAACTATTAATATCTAGTCTTCAATCATAATAAAACCTAAGCTAAGACATCAGAGGGAGAGAGAGAGGCAGGCGGTTGAAGGGTCCTTCTCTTCATAGATGAAGAGAAGGAAAGGTAGAGAGGTTTTTTGTATAGCGCATTTTCTGCCATCATATCAAACATGTTATTGTATTTTGTCATTCATCAGATTGATAGAAGGAACGGAAGGAGAGGAGAAAAGAAACGTAAGAGGGAGGAGAGAGATAGTAAAATATAAAAGGAGAGGAGTTGAGAGGAAGAGAGGAAGGTAGATGTACAAGTAAGGAAACTGAGAAAAAGTGGGACTATGAGAAGAAAAATAGAGGATTTCATAAACTGTGTATTAATGATACAAGGGAGAATTATAACAAAAATAATCGGAGACTTGACATTGTTCATAAACTTCATGACTATAATAACAAAGATACTGATTCATCAAAAGATGGTTTTACCCTTTTTCCTTCCTTATCTTCATTTTTTCTCAGTGTTATTACCCTCTTTCTTTTCATATCAACTTCAAAATTAACTTCCTGAAAGAACTGTAGTATCTTACAATTAAAGGGATGATACACCACCTACACTCATCTGCCACATGAACTATTCCAGCAAAACTTAGGGTAACTTACCTTTCTCATCCTCTTCTTTTGGTGCCTGCCAACAAAGTAAGGAGCCACCACTTTCTGCTTCATGAACTCTGGCTGCAGGGTCTGAGAGTTCTCCAGCACCTTTTTCAGATGATCCTCGCTCTTGCCCTCCAAGTCTCCCACCTGCAGCTCATCACTCAGAATGCACCTAAAAAAGATGAAAATGAGGAAGTTCAAAAATAAAGTGAATAATAAAAATGGAAAATATAAGAACCAAATCATTCAAGCTTTTGACTGAAAGGACTTCATCCACTTGCTCTTCACATTACAGAAAAAAAAGTTAGGAATGAGAGAAGGATAAGGAGAGGGAGAGAGGGGGTGGAGAGGGAAGAGGTGAGGGACAGAGAGAGGGAGAGGCAGGAGGGAGGGGCAGGGGGGGAGTAAAAACAAACAATAGCGACAATACTTTTTCTTAAACTTAGAACTCAGTGCAGGACGATCAGTCTTCTTCTTTGTGGTCACAGTCTTCACCTGACGGACTGATAGTATCACCTTGTGGCCAGTCAGTTTCTCCAAAACTTGCTCCCACTCGCTTCCATCCTCCTGTGCTACCTCCTCGCTGCCTGTTTAAAATAATAAACAGAAAACTAAGCAATTTTCATAGCTACATACAAATTCCATAATCATAACTCCTGACTAGAAAATTAGAGGTAGATTAGAAATAGCTATAAAAATTGTAGAAAAAAAGAAAAGATAATCTTCTCAAAAAATGTTTTTCAATGAATTACATAGATATAGAATGGAATATAGAAATCCAGCAGTTCAAGGGTTCAGATAAAAACCCTTTAACAACTGATGACATGATATCACATCATGGCTTTTTGTTTGGCTGGCATGCCAGGTGATCAGGTTAGCCGCTGCCACCTCAGCAGACAAATAGTCTGCTAGGTCAGGCTTGTGCATTTAGAAATATCCCAGTGTTATGTCCAGATGGAACCAAAACCACCTGGTCATTAACAGGTAAAGGGTTAATCTGACTGTAATCTGGTTTCATTGTTTGATCATAACCCTGCACACCAATAAAACTGATGTTTCCCAACATAAATGAAACTATAGTGCATCAAGACATACCTAGCTCAATTTGCCCCCTCATGCTGCACAAGAGGGAGAAGAATGCCTCTTTCTGCTGATTGGTGGTGTAGGTCAACACGAGATCTTCGTCGAAGAGTTTAACCAGAGCCTGTCGTCCTGGCCCTGCTTCCGCGTCCATGGCATGTTCTTTGATTTTACTTTCTTCAATCAGTGTCTTCTTATTATGGCTCTTGCTTTCCTTTAAAAATACAAGTTTTGTTTAGTTTTTTTTTCTAATCTAAAGCGATGAGAATGAATGTATGAAATAGTCTGAAAATTAGCTGGGGGTAACAGTATTCATAAGGTTATGGAATTTTCTTTGATAGATTTAAGGACATCTTATAAACAGGCTCTAACTCTAATATTGTCCAACAATTTGTCCAAGAGTCAAAGACCGAATCAGCCAATCTCATCTATGATAAACAATATGCATTTATCATAATACACCTATCATGACAATTCATGACAATAACCAAATGAATAATACTCATTGTAACATATGATGTGACTATAATACAACACATTTAATATTATGGTGACTCTATGTTTGTAGTCTCTTGTATCAGCTGTGTAGCCAGATGATGCCATATACATTTTTCAAAGAGAATACTGAATCAAATGGAGGAATCTGCTGAGTGAACATATGACAATAAAGCAAAAAGGGTCCCAAAGTTTTCCTTATCATTAAGGAAATATGTCAATTTGGAGAAGAGCAGTATCACTATATTTATCTTAACCATTCAGTTTAAAATTAATAACATGTTTTATTTCTTTTGAATATATTTTTTCCTTATATTTTGTTACATAATGCACTAAAAATTTTCATCTGCATAGATAAGTTAGGTAAGGTCTTACTGGTGACAACACGGATATTCACCTTATTCTTTCTCTACCCTCCAGGCAATGCAGGCTTGCCTAACAAATATTTTCCCTTAAATCCATTACAAACCAAGGGATTAGGCTGATTTTGGAAAGCTGTAGGTCTGAAACTAAAGCCATTCCAGTCATAATACTTCATGATTGTGATTGCATTTCAACTGTGAGCAGTTTCTGTCTTTTAGGTCTAATCAGAGCCATCTTGTATATCATGACACCCATCTGGTATAGGTTAATTAAGTCAAGAAAAATGTATACATACAAATGCAACTACATACAATATGTATATAAGGGCAAAACTTCATGATGCAATAGGATCTCATCCATCATGTGGGAAATATTCTGATGGCATGATATGACGTCATCCATAAGGAAAGGGATGAAGACAGTCCTTCTGTGTATGACACCTCCTGACCTGTCTTACACATCAGGTGAGTCATAGACAAAAATTGGGTGTCGAAGATATTTTCATGAGAAATCAGTGACAACAAAATTACATGACCAAAGACTTTATGGACATTAACATATCTCTGAGTCTTTAATCTTTTGTGAACACCATCCCAGGGATAAAACCCTGGTAGGGGCTTGAGGGTTAAGCCTCTTGGAGTTAATCAAGGCAATTTAAATATCTAGAAATCATTAATTCTGACTATGAATTTCAATCCACTGACAGCAGGAAAACATACTTATGTACTATAACTTCTTTTGGGCAAAAAGTTGGATCCAAAATAGCTTCACTACCAAAGCTTACTGAAAATATTTGTTTTCCCCATTCCTTAAATTTTCACAAAAAAAAATATTTCTATTATTATAATCATCATTAATATTATAACTATAACAATAATAATTGCATCAGAAAGAATATAAATTTAAGGTGAGGAGACTTCCTTTCTGACTTAGTGTTTGTGGAACCATCAATGTGGTAAAAATAATATTTATAAAAACAAAACCATACTGTACAGTGCATGTCTCCAGCAACAATGAGTCCAGTTACTTTGTGGAAATAAATACTCTAATGTGGATTCCAGGGGCCCACAACCAAAAACCTTGGAAATCTGCACATCTATGAAAAAATCTCATCCCTGCATCTACCCTCTTTATATTTCCATAGAAGGGGTAGATGGCTATGAATCTAACCCATTGACAGCGGATGGCATGATTTGCTGCCAAAGCAGAGTTGGTCGTAGACGTGGATGGCACCATGCCAAACAACATAAACCCGCAACACGACTGTATAAATATTTTATTAAAACCGCGACTAGTAAGTTCTGCATAATTTCTTAATGAAAAAAAAAAGAAGAAAAAAATAAACATATTATATTTTATTATTATATATTAATATATATATATATATATATATATATATATATATATATATATATATATATATATATATATATATATATATGTATGTATGTATTATTATATATATATGTATGTATATATATATATATATATATATATATATATATATATATATATATAATATATATATATGTATGTATATATGTATATATATATATATATATATATATATATATATATATATATATATATATATTATATATATATATATATATATATATTATAATATATATATATATAATATATATATATATAAATATTATATAATATATATATATATATGTATATATATATATATGTATATATATATGTAGATATATGTATATATGTATATATATATTATATATAGCATATATATATTATATATAGTATATATATACATATATGAATATATATATAAACATATACATTTATATATGTATATATATTATATAGATATATATATATACTTATATATATATATAATATATTATATATATATATATATATATATATATATACATATATATATTATACATATATAATATATATATATATATATATATATATTATATATATATATATATATATATATAATATATATATATATATATATATATATATATATATATATATATATATATATATATATATATATATATATATATATATATATATTATATATATATATATATATGCATATATATATATATAATATATAATATTTATATATATATATATTATATATATATATATATATATATATTATATATATATATATATTATATGCATATATATATATATATTGCTTTGCCATTTGCTGCTTCACCTGAGGCCAGTCCATAAATAATAATATATTTTTAATTGACAGATAACCATTAACTCAGAGACAATTATAATCACCTCTCCCTGAAGCTCTCGTATAACCATAAGTAGCTCCCTGAAAATCTGAGCTTCGTTAGCTTCCAACTCATCTTCTGCCTTGGTGACCAGACCTCCAACTAGCACACGATCTCCAAGATGCTTCTCGAACTGGATGTAGGCCAGCCATAATCCTGATGGTAGTCAAAAGAGTGAGTTCAATTTCAGTGAGTGTGAAATATAACTTTAAAAAACACAAATATACATATACATACATACATATATGTGGGCCCCCTTACCCATGCACTCACAGACACAAAATAAAGAATCTGGGCTGGGTCAGCCGACAGGGACAAGATATTTCATTGTGGCTATCCTCCTGGCCAGCACGCCGGGTGATCAGGCGTACAATGCTCGGCCGCAGCCAGTGCGGGCGAGAATCCCGAGGCATTAGGCTTATGCATTTGAAATATACCAGCGTTTCGACCATTTAGAGCCAAAATAGCCCCATTATTAATGGTTTTAGCCCATTATTAATGGGTTAATAAAGATTCTAAAGTCATTAGGACCTCCTAACTCCTTAGGGCATTCTAATTTTACTCCCAACTTACATGAATTCTCTTGAGAATTCTGTTTTTCTTAACCCATTCACGACGGGGCCGTTCCGGCTTTGCACAGTCACAATACCGGGGTTCTTGAACGCACAAGCCCTGAGCCTGAGCTGCCCGCTTGCTCAGACCGAGCGCACAGCTTGCCCTCATAGCTCATCCCGGGCGTCTGACGCAAAAAACACAATACGTGTCATCACATCAACCGGCTCCAATGGGTTAAATTATTCTTAGCAGACAAAAGAGTTAGAAAAGCTGGGAAAATGTCCTATGGGCAGTTTGGAATTCCTAAATAACCAAAAGAGCTGCCAAAACGCATTCACGACCGCCATTCTGAACGTTTTCATGCTTGAAATAACCACATGAGGAATATGAAAATGCTGAACTCATAAAGTTATACAGTTGTAAAGGAATACATTTTGTGATGAATAGTCTGAAAACAACAAGATATCACACTAACAAAACATAATGTTAATTAATCACAATTCTTTAAATACGTTAATAATGACATAGCATTCCTTGTGGTAAGGTATCAGCACAAAAAGAGAATTACTTATGAATTTACATATTCAACACATTACCTCCATGATATTGCGTTCCCCTTTAGTGTATGTTTGGTTCTGCCACTTTTAAAAATTTGCATAATATTTATTTAGATTTATAGGCCTATACAAAATTATCTGAACAAAATTTAGACTAATCTAGAGGTTAACTGATTAATTCATTACAGAGCATCCACCTAATGGCCTTTTCCTTATTCATTTAGTGATAAGAGAAGAGGATCTAGTCATAATCATTTAAAAATCTTGCAACATCAGGCAGCTGTAAATCATAACATATGTCAAATATGGTCAGATATGTAACTTCATGAATTATTTCTACTCTACTTCATTTTATTACCATTAAATTCTCTTTACTCATTATATATCATGAGTTCAGTGATGTGAAGGAAGATGATGATGGAATAAGGAAAGTAAAAATCATATACTTGAAACCCAGTCATTTACTAAGCTATTGTTTAGACATTTGCTTCCATTAGTTGTGAGAATTTCTGGGGCTTAGGATAATTCCTATGAATTTTCTTTCACCAACGACAAGTTCTAGAATTTCTTTATTTCACACTTGAGAGAGAAGTTAGGAAATATACTAAGAATCTTTATAAACAATGAACCTAATCTTAGCAAAAGAGTTTAATTAGACACCAAGACCAAACCTCATACATTCTCTCCTTTACAGCTAGTTCACTTTCCATGGCTTGGCAAATGAAGTTGTTTTCGTTATTTTGGCAGCCAATTTAGAATCAATAAAATAAAAAACAAATCAATTTGAATTTTTTAAAGAAGCTTTCTCTAGGATCCTTCCTGAAAAGTAAGATTAAGTAGAGGAAACACATCAATAATAACACTATGGATCAAGCATGTTCATCCACTTCAGGATTTGTATTCTGTTACATGCAAACACATGATTAATCTTAAAAATCACTCCTATCTCACCTGGATGTTCCTTCCCAAACTGTTGCACAGCTGTGGTGAAATTCTGCCTAACAACCTTGACATCCACTGTCTCCTGTGATAATTCCAACTCTATCATACTTGCATGAAGCTTGTTGCAGAATGGAGGAGCCCAATTCAATTTTTGGTACAGTTTTCTGGCCTCTATCAATCCTGCAATAAAAACATTAACTATTAATTACGTAAACTCTTTTGAGCTTCTTTGAATTAGAGGTATTAGACCTTTATTATGGGCTGTAAGTCTTTAACTTCAACCGAACTTACGTTTATCAACTGCAAGATTCTACCGAACATCTGAACTATTGATAATAAGAGTAATAGAAATAAAACTCTTTTTACCCCTAAATTCAAGAAACAGGGTAGACCCAGTTATTGAATTCTTGATGAGGCACAAGCCCTTGTAAAGTCATCTATGTGTCATGTACCCAGTGTCAATGGATTAAGAGCTGGAAGGGATAGGTGGTTCCTGAGCAACATGGAAAACAGATCGAAAACAGAGTCGGTCGTAGATGCGGATGGTACTGTGCCATACAACATAAACCCGCCACACGAATGTATACATATTAAAACCATGACCAATGGGTTAATGTTAGAATAAAGAGGTACGGATTATCCCAGACAATTTATGTGTATGTGTTTCAACATGACATTGCTTGAACAGAGTTCATTATGACAAATGTATAAAAGAGTATAAATGAGACTGAATAATTTCCACAATGCAAGAGATGTAATTACATGTACGCATAAATTACATCTCTTGCACTGTAGAAACTATTCAGTCTCATTTATACCCTTTTATACAAAATATAGATTTTCAACATAGACACATAATGAAACTAACTCAACCTTACACTGTTCCAGAGGATAGTAATTTACAAATAATGATACCTTATTCAAAAGATTAGAATTAACAGTTCTGTACTTAGCTTAAGAATAAGTTGACAAAAATACAGCACTTATGCTAAGCCAAGGCATTTGCTGTATTTGATTTCACTTTATAAACTATCATAGTTTCCTCTCCTCAGAGTATTGTCTCACTTACCTTTTTCTGATGCAACTTGCTGCAGATGCCTGATTCTCATGCCTTGTGCTATAGTTGTACTGCTATGGTTTGAAGCCCGGCCAAATATGCTGGATCTTATTTCTTTATCTTTGACATATTTGGCAATTTCCTCCCACAGTTCAAGACCACACTTTCCTTTCACATCACCTGCAATTTTATCGAACTCTGGAGGAAAGAAAAAAGACACAAAAAACATTAATGTCACAAAATAATGACAGCAGTTCCAACTTGCTGTTTGTACACTATATAAAGAGAAGTATTCTTATAAATTGTCTTTCAGTTCCTTATATTAATGTATTTATATATACTTATATAAGTGTATTTAAATTAACCCAAATATAAATATCTATGCACAATATTTCTTTTCTTATCAGTAAATTTGGGTTTAGGAACACTTGTCCAAAAGTAGCTAAACCACTTAAAAACTTGAAGGATTGTAAAATACAAAATTCTGTAAAATCTACCTTTTCTTCTCATTTCACACTCACTAACACAACACACATCAAAATGATGAGGATGCTAATGCTCACTGGTTATGCAACTTGTATTAATAAACTTATAAATATTCTTCAGAAATGAAGATTCTATCAGCAATCCATCAATCATGGATGCATCATATTGGGGGATAATCAGTATCATGTATATGAACTTAAACTAATTTAGAAGCTGCTTAGTGGTAATGTTACTATTGGCTCAGTAGGCTGTATTGTTTTCCTATTAGAAAAAAAAAATGAAGTAAAGTGAAATAAAATGAAAAGAAAAGATATATCACAAATCAGAAAATGCCGGGAAGCTCATAAAATTTCAGTTCTAGCAACATTCATGTTTTTTTCATTTTTCTTTGCTGTTCCTCATATTGCAGAACAGTTAAATTGATGACAGCATTACATTGTCTTGGGGGTGACATTAAAAAAAAATAAAAATAAAAAAAAATATAAAAATTACTGGGCACTGCCAGGCCTGACCTGGAATTCAGGTGATAACCAAGATATTAACCCAATCCCAACGGGCCCGTCGAGAAGTGAAAACCCCCTACGCCGGGCCTATGTAATATTGCATCGGGAACGTAACACTGGTGTGTCGCCCCGTCAACGGGCACTTTTCCGTGTCACTCGGGTGTGACACACCATCATCATTGGGTTAAATGAAAGAACAATGTTCAATCTAAAACAGAACAACCTACCTTCTATCACTTCCTCCTCATCATCAGATCCTTGCATTATAAGCTTCATAAGTTCCAGGTGGAGATGTGCTGTTTTTGGATGCTGCTTTAAGCCATTTCTCAGAATGTCACATTGCTCTGTTAGAGGACAGGACTGTTCCCTTGCAACTAGATACTGAAAATAGAAGGGATATTGTCCAAAATATGATATCAATTACAATAATAATAATTAAAAAATCAACAATAATAATGGCAAAATATTATTAGCAAAAATAAAGTCACACAAACAAATAATAGCTGCAATAACAACAGCTACTCACCCATAGATAAAAGTGGAAAGGAGACAAGCTTTTCTTCTGTGATGAGCAAATATCCATAATCTTCTTGTATATCAAGTCAGTCATGTCATCGAGGCCCCAACACTGATGCAACAATGGCAACAGCTCTTCTAGGTAGCTGTTTACAAATTTTCCTCCAATTTTTTTAAGGGCCACATCAAAAATTGACATGATAGTCTCCAACTGCCAATATATTGAAAAGTAGTTAGTTAATGGATAACAACAATCAAAACTTATACTGTACAAATAATTCTAATACAATTAGCATCATGGAAATCTGAATGTTCTAAATACCTATGCATAAAATACTGCACAGTACTAACCTTATTCATTGGTTTCATTTGCTGACAGGAAACAGGGGCTGGCTCTTCTTTCTCAAGCTTTAGAGAATTTCCACTTTCAACATCTAATCTCATGACGTCTGGTTCAGTCTTTACATCATCCACTCCTTCCTCCTGAGCTTCTTCTCCGTCAGATTCAACACCGGATTCTTCACTGTCACCTTTCTTGTTCATCTCTGCTTTTCCACTTTCATTAGCTCCCTCCTCTTCTTCTGAATCACTCTCTTCCTCCTCTGAACTCTCTTCTTCCTCAGCTTCTCCATCTTCTTCCTCTGAACTGTCTTCTCCCTCAGCTTCTCCATCTTCCTCCTCTGAACTGGCTTCTTCCCCATCTGTCATTTTCTCTTCCTCTTTTTCGTTCCTAAGTGGCATGTCTGGAAGGCCTGATGCAGCTCGTACAGCTCTTATCTTGTACAGACATTCAGCATGAGGGAACGTGGCACACAGGTCACTGTACAAGGTAAGAAAGAAAATATCCACTGTTATTCATTAACCCTCAGAATGCAAAAAGTAGGTATGTCTGCTGAAATCAAGTTACAATCAAAAGCAGAGTGAATTTATCACACAGCCTCAGAAAAATAGTCCCTTTAGTATGTTTTCTACTGAAGACAAGAAGCATAGTTGTTCCCCCCATTCATCTTTTGTGAAGTAGACAGATAACCAACCTTATACCTTGGACATCAAAAACATGGATAACAGGTTCACAATCTTCATTTTCACCAAACAGGAACCTCAATTTTACTTAAACAGTTAAAGATGAGTTTATGGGTAAAATTTTCAGCAAACTGCCATTCTATGGTGAAGCAAGGATCTTCCCTCTCAGAATGATTAAGAACTCCTTTGCTATTTTTTGTTATGTTTTTCATATGCAAAAATAGCCACTATTCAATTTGTTTAGATACAGAATATGAGGAATAGAAAACTTTACCTTATGAAAGAAAGAAAGCCTTTGACATATTTTAACCCAAATATGTTATAATTCATCACTTGTCAGACTTATTTCCTTTGAGATATACAAAAAACAACTACAAAATGATGGGCTGCCTAATACTCAAAAGTGTAAATATATTGTCATGAAGTGTATGAACTACAAAGACCTATGTTTCATGTGATAAGCCTCAGAAATCAAAAGTTCAATAGTTAAAGCATAAGTAGAAAAATGGGAAAATAAGTAAAAAGAATATCAATACACAGAAAAATATACAGTTTGAATGCAATGATTTTTTTGTTTGCATTATTCCCAATAAAACCCCAACAGAAAATATTAGTACTTTTGTCCCTTTTCAGAGTATTAAATAAACAAGCAAGCTACAAACTAGAGAAAAACCTCTGTTTACAACCACCCTCACCCCAAATCCTACAAAAAATTGATGTAATGCTTTGCTATGACTGCTATAGGCCTTCCCTGGCAGCCCCACCAACCCCCTCCCTCCACAAACATTACCACTACATGACCATGTTGCCTGAATCTGCCAAGTGTCCCGTGTTCACTCTATGTATGAGAAACTGCAGCATCCTGGCACAACAGGCACACCTTACACATGCATTCCAGAACAACAGCAAAACTTATGTGCATATATCTATATGAAATCACATTTGTTGTAGATTGTCTTGTGCTTCCATTTATCCCTATCTCCAGAGTGGAAAATCAGTGATAGTGACAGATTATTTAAACTAGGATTATTGTAACAATTGGTGGGAATGGTTTTAATGAGGAGTAGAAATAATTTAATTGTTTTTTGTTTTTTGTACATAAATTCTAACCAAGGCTATTTCATATTAACAACCAAGTCTTCTTTCATCTTTCATGTCATTATATCTCATTTCATACTTTCTATATTCAATCAAATGTGATTTGTATGTAGTTGGCAGCAGGATGAATATTTTTAGACAAATTGAATATGCAACAAAATGGAATGAGGTGCATGCCACTATGCTTATTTTGAAGTCTCAGTACTCACAACAAAGGAGTGATCAGACAAAGGTACTTGTCTCTGAGAGTATAAGGAAGAATTACCAATCTCCTCCGTAAAGAAAAATGAATATCCCACACATATATCTAAAACTCATGAGGCATTTTACTTCTTAGTGAATATTCTCTCTGATTTGATCCTACTTGCAATATAGCAGCTTCTTGCTAGGCCATTCCCTGAGGCGCAAGGGCACTCTGAATGTAATAGGACATCATCCATCATGTGGAAAATATTTTGGTGACATGATTTGACTTCATTCATTGTGAATGAGTTAAACACATGCTGTCAAAGCAAGATAATGTCTGTTACTGGTTACTATTGTCCACTTTTCAAAGCCAATACTTTTAAAATACAATCTATTCCCATTACTGATATAAGAGCCCAGGTATGGAGCGAGAGAGAGAGAGAGAGAGAGAGAGAGAGAGAGAGAGAGAGAGAGAGAGAGAGAGAGAGAGAGAGAGAGAGAGAGAGAGAGAGAGAGAGAGAGAGAGAGAGAGAGAGAGAGAGAGAGAGAGAGAGAGAAAAAATGCAAGGGTGAAGATGAACTGAGAGGAGGTAGAGAAGAAATATAAGAGCAGGAAAAATATAAGTATAAGTATAAGTATAAGTATAAGTATAAGTATAAGTATAAGTAAGTATAAGTATAAGTATAAGAATAAGAATAAGAATAAGTATAAGTATATATATACGTATATATATGTATACATATATATGTGTATGTATATATACATGCGTATATATGCATACGTATATATGCATACATATATATGTATAAGTATATATGTATATGTATATGTATATATATATATGTAAATGTATATGAGAAAGATGGTAGAATGCAGAAATGGATTTTAATATAGAAATACAAATTTTACCTCCCTGACTCAAACTCGGGTTCTCGTGAGAATCCTGACTTGAATTTCTAATTCTTTCCTGCCGAGTGCCCATAGGGATTGTCTGTAAAACCTTACTATCACTGCTCTGCTAAGAATATATAGGTAACTTCCATGGTGGTTTAAGGCACCTGGTTAGATACTCCTTCTGTTGGGTCGTGTAGTGCAATGGTAAGGAGCCGGGATTCTCATGATGAGAACCCAAGTTCGAGTCCAGGTCATGGAGGTAAAATTTGTATTTGTATTTCTATATCAACCCATTGGTCACGGTATTAAAAAAAGGTCTGTGCAGCAGGATGGTTGTTTTACATGTCTGGCATGGTGCCATCCGCGTCTATGACCGACTCTGCCTTTGCAGCAAATCATGCCATCTGCTGCTAATGGGTTAAAAAAAGGTTTGTGCAGTAGGATGGCTGTTTTACATGTCTGGCATGGTGCCATCCGCGTTTATGACCTACTCTGCCTTTGCAGCAAATCATGCCATCCACTGCTAATGAGTTAAACTGCATTACTGCATTCTACCATATATATATATATATATATATATATATATATATATATATATATATATATAGATAGATAGATAGATAGATAGATAGATAGATAGATAGATAGATAGATAGATAGATAGATAGATATAGATATAGATATAGATATAGATATAGATATATAGATATATAGATATATAGATATACAGATATATAGATATATAGATATATAGATAGACAGATAGATAGACAGACAGACAGACAGACAGACAGACAGACAGACAGACAGACAGACAGACAGACAGACAGACAGACAGACAGACAGACAGACAGACAGACAGACAGACAGACAGACAGACAGACAGACAGACAGACAGACAGACAGACAGACAGACAGACAGACAGACAGACAGACAGACAGACAGACAGACAGACAGACAGACAGACAGACAGATAGATATAGATATATACATATACATATAAAAAGAACAGCAAAAAGAGACAAGGTAGGGAGAGGAAGATAAGATTAAAAGGAGGAAGAGGAGGAGGCACTGCACCTTACCTGAATATCTTCTCTCTCAGGTCCAGAGCAAATTCAAATTTACTGGCCACTTGATAGAGCTGCATGAACAGTTCTGGTTCTGGTATATTCTTTACAGCATTTCTGTAAATTACTTCAGCAACAGCACAGTCCATAACCTGCCAAAAAGTTAACCAATATTAAAATAAAGTACACTTACAGATATAGTTCAGTAAGACAATGGTTGTTAAAATAAAAAGAAAAATCCAGATCTAAATTTTCCATGCTTTATTTACCCTTTTCCCAAATATTAGTAAAATATTTGCAACCCCTCAAAATGCTATCTTACCTTCTGACGGTTCTCAGGAATGATTTCCTCTAAACCAGCTATGTTGTCCTCCCTTCGTTTCTTGAGCAAAGCCTCCACAAAGAGAAGTTCCAGTCGAAAAAGCTGAAAAAATCCTTATAATCAAACGACCACATACCATCAAATTCTGCATAAAAAAAAAAAAAAATTATATATATATATATATATATATATATATATATATATATATATATATATATATATATATATATATATATATAAGATGAGCACACCAAACATAATTAAAATAAAAGCATTATCACAAGGGTTCTTTTTCAGTAGGGACCCCATATTTTTTATAATCTCCAAATATTTCCCAGCATTTCCCAGAGACATTGCCAACTGTGTCTATAAACCTCAAACGTACCTCTCTCTTAAGTTGGATTGATTTTGGATGATGACGGGAAGCGCTGGAAACAAGAATATTCCTTGCACCATCAAAATTGCTCTTCCATTCCAATTCATATTTTGCCCAGGCAATCCATACATTAACATTTTCTGCATGAAACTTTGTCTGTGCTCTATATGTTCTAGACACCTGAAATAATGAAAAGATACAGAATGACAATAATGCAATGCAGTAATAAACCATTCCTATACCATTATCTTAATTGTTAATATTACATAGATTTGTTTTTATAAAGCTGTGCCACTTCCACCTAATATCTGTTGCATATAACTACTAATTCAGTTAAATGATGCTTATATTACTAATAATAAAAAAATACAAATTATCCAAATAACAAACCTCTTCTTTCCAACCAAGAAACTCTGTGAATTTTATCCTTAGTGCCCAAGTGTCGAGATGCCGAGGCCACATCCTGGTGAGGACTACCAGTTTTTCTATGCAGCGTTTTGCAATGGCACCGTCAATTGACCCTCTCTTCTCATTCAAATTCAATTGCTGCAAAGGAAAATGTTTTGCTAATATAATTTCTATTTTCATATAAATTCAAAATTTGTACAGGCATATTTACAAACGTATTAGCAACCTGGAATTCTTCTCCTTTCACTATCATCTAAAGTACTAACCTTTCTCCTTATTCTCAACAATTCAAGTAGTTTCTTTTCATAATTAACATAATTGATGAGTTCTAATTTGCTTCTGGTTCGCCGTGCCAGTCGGTACTCAAAGTTCTTCCTTTTCTGAATTAGTTTTCTGCAAATAAACATGAATTAC
>NW_028234431.1:15106679-15109179 GCF_977035675.1 Penaeus japonicus
GTGTTCAAGATAATTTTGTTGTTCCATTTTTATCAATATCATCCCTTTTACAACTAGTAATTGAATTTATAATAGGTTTAGCATCATGACTATTGTTCTCAGCATAAGTACAATTATTAGCTTGGTAATAGTACCCCTCTTTCTCTATCTTACTATCTCCATATTTACCATTGTTTTTATCATAAGTGCAATTATCATCATTAATAAAATCAACATAATTGTCTCTCTCTCTCTCTCTCTCTCTCTCTCTCTCTCTCTCTCTCTCTCTCTCTCTCTCTCTCTCTCTCTCTCTCTCTCTCTCTCTCTCTCTCTCTTTCCCAGTCCCTCTCTCCTTCTTTCCAAGTCACTCCCCCCCTGCGCCCCTCCCCACCCCCGCACCCCTCCCCTCCCCCGCCCGGCAGGTGTAAAGGCTCTCACACCGCCGCGCTTGTGTTTCCGTTTCATTCGCGCACCAGCCCACACGCGGACAGGGTGAGCGTTGTCCTTAGTGAGTGCCGGGTCGTGAGAGAAAGTGTGTGGCCGGGTAGTGAGTTGAGAGACAAGGTGATCTGGTTTATGGCGAACTGGACGAGTTCTTCTCTTTATGTGAAATGTTGTATTGGTTTGTGAAAAGAGAATAAATAAACATGTGTTTGACTAGATTTATATGGTGAAAAGCGAGACTGGAAAGTGATTCAAATGTGTTTACTCATTAAGAAAACTAGATATGATATGATTTTCAGTAAAAGTTAATGAAAAAAGTAAAACAATTATAAGGGTAACTATGATAAATTGCATAAATAGTCGTATTAAATACGGTGAAGATCAGTATAGAAAATTACTTTAACATTTATAAGTGCAGTACAAAAAAAAACAAAACAAAAAAACAAATAAAGCACTGTATATGAATATAAATATGTGTGTGTGCGTGTGTGTGTGTGCGTGTGTGTACAAACACCAGTAGTAAAAGTAGCATGGAAGCCATCACCAGAATCTTTTTTGTTATACTATCACTACTCTTGTCATCATTATCGTTAATACTATTAATATTAGTGCTATGTTGTTACAGTTTCCATCATCATTATTAGACAAATAAACAAAGATAAACAGAATTAGGAATAGATAATGAAAAAATCTTCTGTCCTTCCCCAGGAATATGAAGTTATTAATGATGACAGTGAATGGCTTCCTAATTACCAGTGCTGTTCCCAGGAGGCAAGATAACTCAGTTTTATTTCCAGATTTTTTTCATAACTGCGAAGATGATTACAATTACATTCAAATATGCAATGACATAAGTGATATGAATCCTTTGTCAACACTGATGTGTAGTATTTCCATTTCTTGTTATTGCGTCACTTTTTGTGACGGACTGCATAATATGGGCTTTGCCATGTATTCTGTATTTACTATTTTTTTCAACTAGTTTCTCGTAATTACCTGTTTTGCCCTTTGGCGTCAGTCCCTTCTCTTTATCTCATTTAAAAGATCTCAGTTACATTTACTCTTACAGTTTCCCTATATGTCCTTATATTTGTCTTGCTTTGTATTATTTTTTAAAGAAACAAACACAACCAATTTATCTCACACACTGAATATGAATTGCCTTCACTATCCACTTTTAATTCCTCTTTGTTCTATGAGTTATTCTTGCAATGCAATGTTGCATAGGCCCGGCGTAGGGGGTTTCCACTTATCGCCGGGCCCGTCGGGATGGGGTTAATGACGCACCCAAGAGAATATGCCTATGATTATACTATTAGAATTTATGTAGGTCTTTCACACTCTTCTTATTCACATGGTAAAAGTTAATTTTTCACGATGCCTTCCGTCAATGCATCTTATAAGTATGATGTCAATTATTACTTTCATGATGTAGGCGAGTGAAGTCTTGAACCTATTTCTGTGTTGATGTCTGTGCCTTCCAACTCTTTAAGCTGTTCCCATTACTCTGCATTCTTATGTCTCCCATTCCAGATGCCACCGCAAGAGTTTATTTTTCTAGCTTCAAGTTGCGCATTTGCTTCCAGGGTCTATAGTAGCACATCATCTTTTTTATTAATCTTTTTTTTTTCCTTCGCATGTCTGGCTATTTCATTCTTCATACATCTGTTTCACAGGATTTTTTTTCTTCTCATAACCATTCGTTTTCGTGAGGAGGGTAATAGAAGCAATTATCATTGATATCAAATCATCATTATTATTACAACAGTTGGCTTCATCATGAGTAGTTGCATTACCGTTAGCAGTGTTATCATAATATCATTGCTACCTTTACTATTAATATTACATTACTATTATTATTTTTGTTGTTATCATTATTATCATCATCATCTTAAGCACCACTATTATTGTGCTTATTATTACTATTATCATTTTTTGTTGCTGTTGATGTTATGAGCATCATATAGGGGGATTAGTCGTTTTATTATTCCAATCCTAATTTACATGGGATCAGCTGCTATATTCTCAGAAAGCTTACAATAGTGAATTCACTTCTGAAAGTCACATGATATCGTGC
>NW_028234431.1:15139179-15149179 GCF_977035675.1 Penaeus japonicus
AAAGATAGATGGATGAATTTGGTCTTTGGTCTGATAAAGAAGACGAGTGAGAAGGATTCTTTCACAGGTTTTGGAGAGACAGGATGTTAGTGAGATTGGTCGAATTTCGTCTGGGCGTCCTGGTTTTGGAATGGGAATGATGGTTGCCTGTTTCCAGGAGGTAGGCAGAGTGCCTGTAGCATAGGTTAAGTTGAAGAGATCTAGAAGAGGATTTCTTCCCTTTGCCTGTACCTTAGCAAGGAACCAGAGAGAGAGAGAGAGAGAGAGAGATTATATATAGAGAGAGAGAGTAAGAGAGAAAGAGAGAGATAATATACTCTGTATTTTTCACATTTCATTTGTTATTTTCAGAAAGGATTAGTGACATGATCGATGCTCATTCTGCTTCCCAATATATTAGAGAGAAGAAGGCTGTTTTGAGTCTAAACAGCTAAGTTGGCCGTGTGATGTGGCTGTTTTTGTCTCCTGTATGAAATGCAATAGATATTCTTGTACTTAAGTGGATAATCAAAGGACAACTAATATGTAAGAAAAGGATTGAAATTAAAAACACGGCATCGAGGGAAATATGATGCAAATTTAATTCCTCTTTGCCTCTGAAATGACGGACCCGAAACTGTGAATTCTGATTATTTTTACAGGCATTGAAGTGTGATGGAGATCAGTAAATATAACAAATTGATGAAAATCTCTATTTACTTTTTGTGTCAAGAACAAAAGGATCAAGTAGAAAACGTTCTCAGTAATTCTGAACATCATAAGACCTAGTGATGTCTGAGGCGCTTCGGAACGGCTCCGTTGTCTCTGCCGCCAAGGCCAGCCCCGCCCCGCCACTCCTGTCGCCCACCGTCCTCGCCTCCACTCAAGTCGCCTACTCAGACCATTCAAGCGTTGATTTCGAGGCTGGCGTTTCTAGCTCGCCGTCGCTTCTACCGCACATTGAAGCCTCCTCTGGTGGCGCAAATGCATCGGCTCTGCAACTGAACGGTACCTTGACAAGAGCGGTTTTCGGATTAGATTCCAGAGACCATGTGCCCCCAGGAAATGCTGTCCCCGATTCCTTTCTACCCACCATCGATTCGGCGGCTTTCAACCTCGTTGACGCGACGAGCAGGATTTCCGATGTCTCCTTCACTCCCGGCAGTGATGCCTCTACGGCTGCTATCACCAACAGCCCCTTCGGCCCGGCGACCGCTACAGTTCCGTCGCAACTTCCGTCGACATCCCCTTCCAGTTTGACTTCCACTGCAGAGGAGGTGACTTTACCTTTCCTCACGACCGAACCTCCGGCAAACAGTCTGCCTTCCAACCTCACTCTAGGGACTTGCCTAGACCACCTTACGGCCGTTCTCGCTCCCACGGGATCCACCTCAGCCCCCGGCACCACCATCGTCGGTCTGAACACCATCGCTTCCACCAGGAACTTTAGCTACCTCAATGTGACATCCTCATCGACTCTCCACAACATTTCCTCTTTCCTCTGCAGCAATGCTTCCTCCTCGCCATCACCCGCGCCCAACAGTGGCCCGATGGACCTCGGAGGGGAAGGGCCTGTCGCGGGAGAGGAGAGAGAAGATGAGGCCTTCCTTTTCGACCGGAGCGATGTGAGGGGCGTCCTCATTGCCCTCTACACAATGGTGTTCATTACAGGCTTCGTGGGTGAGTTGCTTTTTTTTTTTTTTTTTTTTTTTTGTATTGTCCTCTTTGTTGTTGTTTTTATCTTCGAGTTATAAGCGAGAAAGTTCGGGGAGAAAGCAGAGCAGAGCCTTCAAAGGTAAGCTGAGAATTGGATGTCCGACGTCCTTTGTCGTTTTTTGTCCATCTTAAGACTTGATTAGACATCTTTTGTTAAAACTTTCACATATCCAACATAATAATTTTGTTCTGTCGTTATAACAATTTTGCCGTCTTTATTTTTATTTTATTTTTTACATTATTTACATTTTCACATATCACCCCGTTTGCTTATTGTTCTTCTAACCTACTATTGCGTATGCTATCTTCTCACACAATCTGTTTTTTTCTCTTATCCTCTCTCTATCTTTCTGTCTTGTGGAACATTGCTACTCTTAACATGCACAAACAAAGTTTTTACACCTTGGCTTAGGACTCATGTCCAGCTGAAAAACTACCGGGGACTAAATATGTGACCGTAACAACAAAAACAAAAGCTCAATATCTAAAACTTATGGAGGAAATTCGGCTTCCTCCTGGCTGGTGACTCTCCTCCCGTTACAACCCTCTGTGATGCCTTCAACGATCTCCATTGGCATTCTAATTCCTGAAATTTGTAATAAAGAAAGTGCAAATTTCTGACAAGATTGATCGATGATCGAATTAATACTATACTGTGCATACATATATGGATCTCTTCATAAAATAAAACGTTATCAGCTCTCGTAGAGATTGTGAGTCAAAATGGATACAGAAAAGAGAGAGAAGAATGAGCATTGTATTATTAGAGCACATAAGGCAAACCCTTTAAGATGGAATTTTGAAACTAAAGCCAAATTTATACTACGAAATGCAAAAGACATCCAAACCCTATAATCATACCTATTGCATTTTGCAAAATATACGTCTTCTACTAAATGACCAGAACATTTTGAAATATTCCCATGCTAAATTCTACATTATTCTCTGTATCTTTCATGTACAAACTATTACTTGTACTCAAATTGATCCTCGCAATGCGTTTACTCACAACCTGTATATGTACAGTCATATTTGCTTTGATATTCATTATTACTTGCTTCTTTTTACTTTTTCTTTCTTCCTTCGTACCTCAGGACATAAATAATAGTATCTTATCTCTTCGTTTAACCATCTTTACTGTAAATGTATTGTGACCCCTTTGTGAGTAGGCCAACTTCAATATTTACATCCTTATGGAGAACATTCTGGAGAGAACACACCTCGCTCCTCAGACTTCGACTGGTCGCCATCGCCGTGGCAATTTCTACCCTCCTTTGAACTCATCCGCTCACACTGCCACTCTGCTATACAGAGTGGAGTCAAACCAGCAATGATATTAGCCATTTTCTTCTCCACTTGCTACGCACAATAGACCAACATTTACACTGGTGACGATTGGTAAATTGATTACCACAATATTACATCTCTCTCTCTATCTCTCTCTCTCTCTCTCTCTCTCTCTCTCTATCTATCTATCTATCTATCTATCTATCTATCTCTTCTCTCTCTCTCTCTCTCTCTCTCTCTCTCTCTCTCTCTCTCTCTCTCTCTCTCTCTCTCTCTCTCTCTCTCTCTCTCTCTTTCTCTCGCTCGCTCGCTCTCTCAGTTGTATTATCTAACTTGCTATAACAATGATTAAGTTTAAGTCTAATTTCTTCACTCACCAAATCAATAATGTAATTCAATCATAGTTACATTTCCCGAATCAAAGCACAGAGGTGCTTAGAATTGGAAGTAAACCGTTTTACATTAAGCGAGCCAATTATCCGACCAGTCAGTTAATGCGATAAAAATTCCCGAGTAGGATAAGTTTCATCCTTATTATCTCTCTCTCTCTCTCTCTATCTATCTATCTATCTATCTATCTCTATCTATCTATCTATCTATATCTCTTTATCTCTCCCCCCCCCCTCTCTCTCTCTCTCTCTCTCTCTCTCTCTCTCTCTCTCTCTCTCTCCTCTCCTCTCCTCTCTCTCTCTCTCTTCTCTCTCTCTCTCTCTCTCTCTCTCTCTCTCTCTCTCTCTCTCTCTCTCTCTCTCTCTCTCTCTCTCTCTCTCTCTCTCTCTCTCTCTCTCTCTCTCTCTCTCTTCTCTCTCTCTCTCTTTCTCTCTCTCTCTCTCTCTCTCTCTCTCTCTCTCTCTCTCTCTCTCTCTCTCTCTCTCTCTCTCTCTCTCTCTCTCTTTCCATTCTCTTTTTTCTCTCTCTTCCAATCTCCCCATCTCGCCCTCCCTCCCTCTTTGCATCCTCCCCTCTTTATACTAACATGTCATATATTTTAGGGCCATCGTTGATATCCTCACCCACTTTCAGAGTAAGCTTACACAACATTTACCAGATGTTGGGATGCCTGAAGGGGAAATACGAGGAGGGAGGGGAGAGGACGGGAGTAAAAGGGGAATAAGTCATAAATTAATGGAATGAGATATGGCGTCCCCAGACGGTACTCGAAGGAAGCCGGAGGATGGAGGGGAGTGGGCTAGTGAGGGGGAGGAAGGGCGAAGGGGGTGAATGAGGGGGAGGGAGGAAGGGCGAGGGAGGTGAATGAGGAGGGAAGAGAGAGAGGAATAAGCGGGCAGTTGGGAGGAGAGAGAGCTGAGTGAGAGGAGAGGAGGAGGGGGATCGAAGGAGGTGCATGAGGGAATAGGAGGGAGGGCGAAGGAGGGGGCAAGAGGGCAGAGAGGAAGGGGAAGAGTTGCGGGTGAGGAGAGGGGAAAGAGGGCCAGGGAAAAGAAACCCGTAGTCAGCACCTTTTTGTCGTGAGATTTGATTTGTGGCGTCACGTGGTTTTAGAGTCGGCGGAGAATGTGCGGAGGCAGGGAAATGGAGGGAAAACAGTGGGCGGGGGATCAGCTGGGCCAGATATGCAGCTCCAGGATCTCCTCTTCTTCCGTTTCGGGAATGATGGAACTTTTAGAGGCATGCATAAAACAGGCCCTGGCATTTCTTCATAAAAAAAAAGACCGATAAGGACAAAGTTGCCTTCTGAATGTTTTTTGTTTTTTTTCGGAGGGAAACAAGATCGAGGAAGCGCGAGCCATTATCCAGGTAATGCCCGTAGACAGGATCTCGAGGGGAGAAAGGTCGTAGGAAAAAGTTCCCTCTTTCCTGCTCAAGCTGAGCTGATGTATTTGTGCCGTTAAAGAATAATCGGATGAAGGGATGGACAGATAGATGCACTTTCCTTACACAAGAACACACAAACACATACACACACGTATATTACACACTCATCCAACAAATTCTACATCTAAATATATATCATATCCAATGGTAAACTTATTTCCTAGTGTGATATCACGTTTAAATAACATGAACGCTCTTGAACGTGCATGCCAGTTCTATTTATTCCCCGAAAGTGTATGCACACCATGATAAAATATGCCTTACACTTCCCGGAAAACTAATTTGAGACGAAATGGAGCCTGGAGCGGCAAATCCAAATGTAATGCAGTGAACAAAATCGCAAGAGTCGGGTTGTGGTGAGCGCGGTGAAGTGCGAATGCTCGTCGACCAAGAGGGAATCACGCACGACGGAAGGAAAATACTGTGCGTTGATTTCCGTAAGTATGCCTCGTCGTTCAAGGAGAGGAAAGATAAAGACATTTATTGGAAAGCGTTTGCATGGGAATGTATATCATTATGATATTTGTTCATCCATTTGAATTCCCCCTTTTTATTAACTGAGTATCCACACATTTCATTTGCCAATGTTTCGTACTTATAATTCTAGGCTAAAGCCATTTGTTCGTGCATCTATCTAAATGGAATCAGAAGAACAACATCTAGTGGATGTATTTCCGTTGGGATTTATTGTGTCTATAATAAAAGGTCCCTCACAATGCTTATTGATGCGGAAGGTCATTAACATTAATGCCGAGTAATTTCTGTTTCTCGTTTTATATGATATTTTTCTAGACCCTTTTTGCCATCAATAATTATCACAATTCTGACAATAATGACAAGATATATCATCACGATTATGAGAATGATATACCAATTTAGGCTTACATGACAAACAAACATGCGTAACCATGTCTATACAAATGATAATGCAAACTATTTGACAAGGTTTTCGGTGTTTTCCGTGATAGAAATCCTTCTCGAACGTTCTTTCGGGAAAGAAGCCAAGTAACGAATGACCTTGCATGACCAGGAACCACGATACCAACTCTCCGGACTCCGATGCCGTGCCAGGAAGGCCTAACGATAGCCTCGGCTGTTTCTCGTGGCAGACAGCGGCCGGTGCGATGTGGGAGGAGCCAGTCTGGTTCATGGTCAACCTCGAAGGACCTATCATACTCAGCCTTTCCGAGAGCGACTTATTAGCTCCTACTGTTCCCTTTCTAGGGTTTCAGGAATACGTTATTAACGTGCCGTGTATATGCATTAGCTTGATCCAGTGTTTACAACATATATGTATGCAGGTACTTGATTGAGGAATCCTATCAGGTATCAGCAATCAGATCCTACACAATAGGGACTCCGACCGCGACCATAGCGCCTGCTTGAGTCAGCGCTGCGAGGTAGACTCGCATTGTGTTTGGAACAATTGCATTGTGTCTTTGTTATCACACCCAAGACAGATGGAAGCGGCGGCGGCGGCGGCGGCGGCGGCACGGGTTTCTTTGCTTTCATGGATAGGTTCAAATCGTAACGGGGTTGATGCAAATGATTCTAAATGCGATGTATCTTATTTGCAATAGTTCTTTGTGGTATTTTTCCCATTGTCTTTCATTTACTTGTAAGTCCTTCGTTTGATCCTCCTTATCTTTTTATTTTCTCCGTTTTGCCTCCTTTCATGTGCTTGCCTTAAGCTGGGCACACACATACACATACACACAAAAGGTTACATATATGCCACATGGACAACGGCTTCCTTTCCTCCCATGTCCTCCGCCCGACCTCTTTTCGTGGTCCTCGTTAACTCCACCTGTCGATATACACACTAGGCCCTTCATGACTCCCCCCCCCCCCTTCCTTCCGCTCTCTCCTCTCTCTCCCCACTCCCCTTCCTTCTCTCTTCTCCTTTCTATATCCTTTCTCCTTCTCCCTTTTATCTTTCTTTTCTCTCCTATTCCCACTCTTCCTTCTCTTCTCTCTCCTCTCTTATTCTTCTCACTGTCACTCTCATTTCTCTCTTCCCTCTCCTTCCTCTTCATTCCCCTTTCATTTCCCTCCTTCTCCCCTTCCACTGCTCTCTCCTTTGTCCCCCCCTTCCCTCTCATCTCTTCTCCTCACTCTTTCCCTCTCACCTCTCTCTTCCCTTTCCTTTCATTTTCCGGTGCCATTTCTCCTCCCTTTCCCCTTCAGTCTCTCCTCTCTCTACCCTCGCCTTCTCCCCCCTTCCCCTCTCCCCTTCCCTCTCTCTGCCCCCACCCCCTTCTATCCTGTCTCCTCACTCCACCCTCCTATCCCTTTCTCCTCCTCTTTTTTTCCGTCACTGAACAAATATGATGTCACAGCGCTCGAGGGGAAAGGTCGAGTTATTTAGCGATATTGGAACAATGAATCTGAGCAGAAAATGAACGACGGGAGGGGAGAGGGTCCGCGAACTTCGGAAATTAGATGCAACAGAGATTCTAATGCATCATTAATTACGCATGAAGAGAGAAAGAATGATAGATAGATGGATAAAGATAGATAGATAAATATAGATAGACAGATAGATAGACAGATAGATAGAGAGATTGATTGAGAAACTTTATTTATATCATATGTCAAGACAACCAATGTCTATGGTTAAAATTTATTAAATATAATATTAAAAATTCTCCACAAAATAACAAAGCAAAATTATTGTATCTATTGAAACCTCTTCATATCATAGAGAGAGAGAAAGAAGAAGAGAGAGAGAGAGAGAGAGAAAGAGAGAAAGAGAGAGAGAAAGAGAGAGAGAGAGAGAGAGAGAGAGAGAGAGAGAGAGAGAGAGAGAGAGAGAGAGAGAGAGTTAATTTACAGAAGAATGCACATGCCCTGCAAATAGTCAGGGACAGAGGACATCTACTCAAATTGTCTGAAGGGCCGCACTGAAGTCCTTTCCTTACATAGAGGACTTTTTTAGTCGAACAAAAATATTGATCACTTAAAATAAAATAGTTATTTCTTCATTAAGATTCCGAATAATGCACTCAACGTAATTTTGGGGTATCATTTGTTACTACAGGTTGCAGAAATTGGTGTTGAAACTGAAGCTGCAGTGGTGCAATTTGCAGTTGCTTCATGGTCATCAGTTGGTCTATTTTCTGCATCAGCATTTGGAGGAGGCCTGAGTGCATGGAGCTGGAGTTGGTGCTGCTTATGAAACTGGTACTGCACTGGTAATTGACACATTTCCTTGAGATATTTTTCCCTGAGCAATCATCTCGGCGCATAATGAGCTTCCATGTGCGCCAGTGCAATACCAGCGCAACGTGACATGTCATGGAATCAAGCCCGTGATGCACTTGAACCGTTTAAGCAAAATGAGGAGCGCGATTTGAAGATGGTGCTTTGAAAGCCGCCGTACCTTGGACAACCTCAATGGATTTAGGTACTATTTGCCCCTCGTACGTAATATTTTATTTTCTGTGCCATCATTCCGTTCATTGTAACACATTTAGCCTTTGCGATTTTCTCATTAGATTCTATAATTTCATTTACTTCGATTTCCTTGCGATATCAAAAGTAATTACATTGGTGCATCGTCCTTTTCTGACCCCCCCCCTCCCGAACTTCTGTTTCTCCTACGGTTGTTATTTGTGCAAGAATTTCCTCATTTTTACAACTTACATATACACGATACATAGATAGTTTGACAGAGGTGAGAGATGGGAGCTACGAGCTAAATCCCCTAACGTTTTCCCTGTAGTGTAGACCCATAGTTGAAAATCAATCACCATATAAAAAAAGAAAAAAAGAAAAAAAAAAAACTCAGCGATATATCCCCATAAACCTGTCACTGCTTCTCCCCGCGGCATTAGTCCACGGATGACAAACAGACAACAATATCTTCCTCGGCATCGCGGCATTTTCCCGGAGCACCATTATCGCGAAGGATCCCGAGGCGCCCCGAAGCTTAGATGCCCTGTGATCCGCGGGACGCCGAGGGGATGCGGTCGGTCAGCTTGATTGGCAGGTTGAGTGCTCAGGCCTGGCTGAAATATATCATGCGCTCGTGTCCCTCAAGCTGTGAAGTTGCAGATAGATTTCCTCCGATTGATGTTTCCTCTTCAGGTCATCAGCGTTGCCAATAGATTCTTGTAATTATTGTTACTGTTATCATTATTACTATCATTATTATTGTTATTATCAAGAACAACACCAAGAACATCCTCATCATCATTATCATTATTACCATCATTGTTGTTATTATTTGTTTATCCTTTCTATCATTATCATTATTATTATTATCATTATTATTATTATCATTATTATCATTATCATTATCATCTTTATCATTGATATTACTATTATTATACTTACTATTATTATTATTATTATCATTATTATTATCATTACTATTGTTAATATCAATAATCATCATTACGGTTATCTTTATCATTATTATCATTAATTGTGATTAGTATCATCATTATGATCATTATCATCATTATCATGATTTTTTCGTCTTTTATAAACATCGTTATTATTGTCATTGTCATTATAATTATAATTCTTATTATTATAATTGTTGCTATCATCAACAACACCATGAATACTGATATTACTATTATTATCATTATCATTATTATTGTTACTATTATTATACTGATATTTATCATTATAATTACCATAATTGTTATTCTCATTAACATCATTATTATTACTGCTTATACTACCACTACTTTTATTATTATGTTTATTTTCAGAACTATTATCACTATTCATATTATTATAATTATCATCAATATCTTTATTACTATGATCATTATTATCATCATCGTTGATGTTTTGTTACTAGTGTTACCATTAATAGCCGTAATGCTGTTATTATCACCACTATCATCTTTTTCCCACGAAAAAGAAGCACCAATTTTTGCTACCAGTTCACCAAAGGGGCTGCTTGATTTAAGGACACGTGACCAATGTGCCGCGCACAGGGAGTGACATGCTGCTGTTGTTGTTGTTGTTGTTTTGGCGATACCCCTCCAAATCATGGTTTCGTTTTCTCCTTTGAAATCTGTATTTCAAAGATGTGGATGTGTGTTTTTTTAAGAGTGAAGTTTTGGTCTGTTTGTCTCTCTCTGAATGTGTGCGTGCGTGTGTGTGTGTGTGGCCTGGTGGGTGGGTGAGTGTGTGTGTCGTAATACAAAGTCTGTGTTTGAGA
>NW_028234431.1:15209179-15211679 GCF_977035675.1 Penaeus japonicus
TTATGGGATACCTTGATTATGGGACACTTGGATTATGGGACACCTTGATTATGGGACACTTGGATTATGGGACACCTCGATTATGGGACACTTGGATTATGGGACACCTTGATTATGGGACACTTGGATTATGGGACACCTTGATTATGGGACACTTGGATTATGGGACACCTTGATTATGGGACACTTGGATTATGGGACACCTTGATTATGGGACACTTGGATTATGGGACACTTGGATTATGGGACACCTTGATTATGGGACACTTGGATTATGGGATACCTTGATTATGGGACACTTGGATTATGGGACACTTGGATTATGGGACACCTTGATTATGGGACACTTGGATTATGGGATACCTTGATTATGGGACACTTGGATTATGGGACACCTTGATTATGGGACACTTGGATTATGGGATACCTTGATTATGGGACACTTGGATTTACACTATCTTTCCATTATTACTATCTCCTCGTCGCCTTCTTTACCATTTGTATTACTATTATCACTATTGTTGTTATAGCATCTGGTATAACCACCATAATAAGTTTGTTATTATCATTGTTATAATCTATTTATATTATCTTTACTGCAATCATCATCATTATCATTATTACTATTATCTTCAATACCATTATATTACTATGACCATTATCATTATCTATATAATTAGTATGATGATTATCACTTTAATTTCTAGCATTATCAGTATCATGATTATTGTTACTGTTACTATCATTATTTTACTACCATTATTTATATAATCATCATTATTGTTGTCTTTGTTGCTTTTGTTGTTGTCATCACTATCATCATGATTATTATTAACAATGTCATCATCATAAACATTGTCATTATTATCATTATCACATTAATAGTGATGACAAATGTGAATTGATATTTGTAATGATACTGAAAGCAATCCTCATCCTCATCCTCATTATCATTTAGTCCGCAGCCCACAGGTAGCCCACTTAATTTCACTCCATCAAACTCCACTCTTAATCTCCCCAGCATCTACTCCTCCACCCAGATATATATATATATACATACAGATATATACACACACGGGTAGAAACTTATTTATAAGAACAAGCAACTAAGACTCGAAAAGAATCGAATAGGTTATAGGCGACGCAACCATAACCTTTACGTAATCCTTAACCACTCTTTGCCACAAATCCACTCTTAATCCACCCTCATCCACCTTAATCTACTCCCAGCTTCAATCCATCCCCTTGGACCCTGGGCCGTAGGCGACGCAGCCGCAAAGTGGCACCACGACCCGCCAGAGTGTTCGTCGATCCCTGCTTCGTCAGGGAAAAGAGGGGAGTAAATAAACGAATACTCCGGCCCGATGACATGACCTCCTCGACTGGCCAGGTCGTGGCAGACTTATACGAATGATGGCAATGATACTGATGAGGATGATAATGATGATGATGATGATGATGATGATGAGGAGGAGGAGGAGGAGGAGGAGAAAAAAATTAGGATTTGGAGTAAGAAGAGGAGAAGTGAGTGTTGGAGGAGAAAGAAGGAGCAGGGGGAGGGGATTATGATTGATGTTATTATGATTATTATGACTATTATTATTGTTATCACCATTATTACCATCATTAGCATTGTAACAATTAATATCTATAGCAACGGTGACCAATGATAATACCCCTATAATTACTATCACTAATAACAATGTTAATGATGATGATAGAAACAAGATAAGCATTGCTGTCATAATGAATCATCACATATATTTCCTTGCATAATCTAGGCTATCAGATTCTCCCACGTCTGTTCCCACGTGGTAATTCCCTCTTTTACTCCTCTATGCATACGCTTTCCAGAGCCACAAAATGCTCCGGCACATCAGTCTCTTGACCTTCAGCAGCAGAAGCTCAGCAACAGCGCCGGGTCACTTTTTCAGCGACACGCGGCATAACGGCACTTGAGTCAGGTCCCGTGTCTCTCGTGGTTAAGACACTCGAGTGAATGTTTTTTTTTTCTTCTTCTTCCTTTTTTTATACTGATGTTGATGCTTTTTCTCTCTCGGAAGATATTGCCCTCGTTTTTGAATTTTCTATTCGATTCTTTTCGAGTCTTAGTTGCTTGTTCTTATAAATAAGTTTCTACCAGTGTGTGTATATATCTGTATGTATATATATATATATATATATATATATATATATATATATATATATATATATATATATATATATGTGTGTGTGTGTGTGTGTGTGTGTGTGTGTGTGTGTGTGTGTGTGTATGTGTGTGTGTGTGTGTGTGTGTGTGTGTGTGCGTTTATATATATATATATATATATATATATATATATATATATATATATATATATATATATATATATATATATGTATGTATGTATGTATGTATACCCATATAAAATGTTAATGTTTGTGAATATCATAATTTTTACAGTATATTTGTGAACATACAAGACGGGCCTTACCTTGACGGATGAATACGATGAAAACA
>NW_028234431.1:15219179-15221679 GCF_977035675.1 Penaeus japonicus
TAACAACAGTATTCATTGATAATAATCATTATGGTAATAACTATAGCGAGGGAAAAAAAATAACAATTTTAATAAGGATAATGATAGCGATAATAGCAATAAGGATAATAATTGAAATGATAATGATAATATTAATATCAATTGGAATGGTATTGATAATTACAATAATGCTAATGATAATAACATTGATAATGATGACAATAACAATGATAATGATAATAATAATGATACTGACTTTTACTACTGCTACTACTATTACTATTACTTCTACTACTACTGCATTTCCTCTACTACTACTACGTATGATAGTGAGGATAAGTATAAGAATAAGAATAATGATAATTATAACGATGACAATAACGACAATAACAACAAAAATGATGATGATAGCAGTAATAATGATAATGGTAATAATGATAATAATGATGATGGTAATAATAATAATGATAACGATAGTGATAATAATAATAGTAATAATGATAATGACAATAACAATACTAGTAACGATACAACCAATAATGATAATATTGAAAATGATGCTAAGAACAAAAGCAATGATAACGATACCAATGATACTGCAGCATTACACGCCACGCCCACGCTGAGGAGCCACGTAAGGAGGAACTCAAAATGGAAGCTCCGTGTGACTGGAGGAGATTAGTGATCAGGTGAGAAGAAATCTGGATCCCTGACCATGCCTCTCGAAGAAAAACAAATAATAGAGCGAAAGACTTCTAAAAGGCGAAAGAAGAGGAGGCAGGTCAACATTACGGGATCCCGCGGGAAAGGTTGGTTATTTGCCGGCAAGTATTCGAAAGGAGTTCTGGCAACAGTTGGCGAGGTTTCGTCAGAGGAAGCGGTTGTTTATATTCAATAACATTTCGGGAATTTCGGTATTTTAGTCACGAAAGAAGATTAAGTTATTAATGTCATTACTCTAATTATCATTATCATTACAAATGGTTCCACTATTACAATTATCACTTTTGTTATTATCAGTAGTAGTTGTAGTAGTAGTAGCAACAGTGGTAATAGTAGTAGCATACTATCATTATCATTATCACCATTATTATCGTTAAGATGATCATCGTGGTGATGATAAGGAGGATGAGGATGATAATGATAATAATGATAACGATGACGATGATCATTGTTCTTATTGTTTTCATCATTATTATCATTATCATTATTATTATTATTATTATTATTATTATTATTACTATTATTATTATCATCATCATTATTATTATTATTATTATTATTATTATTATTATCACTATCATTGTTATTGTCATTATTACTGTTATCAGTATTATTACCATTGTTATTGTTATTATTATCATTATCATTATCATTATTTGCAACATCACTATCACTAATATTAGTATTATCATTATCTCTAATACTGTTATCATAATGATAATTCCCATTATCATCATTATCATTATCATTATTATTATCACATTATCATTATCACCATTATAACCATTATTAATGTTGTGAGTGCTATTACCATTACTACCACTTTAACTATAATCATCATTATCAATGATATCCTATATGGTCTCGTTGTGACCCCTCCGCGGGGACCGCCACAGAGAGACTCACGAGGCAGAAGAAATTACATTAGAGTGGCGTCTCTTTCTCGCGCTGCGGGTGTGGGAAGTCTCGTAACGACCGGCGAGCCAGACAGACGACGCGTTTTCGAGGAATCGCCTGAGAGGGACGAGGCGAAAAGCTCCCCAAGGGCGCCAAGGCCTAATGGAGGACGGGGAATCCTCCCTTGATCCATTCAGGCAAGGGCCAGGGAGAAACTCACACGCGCTTGCCTTGCTTGACAACCCAGGCTGCTTGACTGGAGCCCCGTGCTTTGATGGATGCTGGTCGCTGGTTGTCTATCCTCGTTAGATGACCGACTTGATATAGGCTTAGTCACGTCAGCCTCTGGTGGCCGCATGTAGCTCCTCTTTGTCCCTGTGGTTGTGAGGCGGGGAAGTGAAAGCTTTTGATTTCCTACTGATATTCATAATAATCTTTAATGTCCTGCATCATCCCTTGATGGCATTTGCAAACTTTTGGACACCTTTTCCGGAACTTCACTATTGGCCTACTGGAATTCTACAAGAGGCAAGAATTGTTTTACATCCCTATCAGATCAGGCTTGAGATTTTCCTCAGTCTGTAAGTATCAATATGGATCTTGATATCTGTGATAAAGATTAAAGACTATCAAAGTCCATCGATACGATCTGCATTTCATCCGAAGGCAGTGGTTTCTTCTCTTTACGAGATGGGAAGCTACCCAAAAGCGCCCCTGTCAACTTGGGTGTCTCATATCCTCACAAAACCATGTATCATTTGGCCATCAAAACATTTAATGACTATTCTGAATCTAAGAATAATAAGTAACAAAAAACAATAGTGAACAGAGAAAGATGAAAGCCCTGAGTGTATGCATACTTAGTTCATAAGAAAAGCTGTCATTATATATGACATGTAAG
>NW_028234431.1:15231679-15236679 GCF_977035675.1 Penaeus japonicus
TCACTTGTGAAAATAATGCATTACACAAATATAAGCCTAGCATAGATGAGTTAACAAAGTTACTAACCCATTGTGTACGGGTGTCATGACATATATGACGCACAAGCTTTGGTCTGACGACGGGCATCATGACGTATATGACATTGAGGGATTTTGGATCATTGTGCTATTTTATTGTGCTTTGAGTAACAAGTGAGTGATGATAACTATTGCAGTCATAATTACTATATTTACCGTAATATTAAGTGAACATAACATCCAAAACCTAGATGGCACCACTTTCTTTTAGCACCTTCTAGCCTTGAATGATACCCATCCACGGTCTCTAGCAAGCACTATCTATATAGAGCGATGGCACACAGCAAGTTACCGACCTCTTGCTTTCAAGTACCTCTGATGAAGTATGTGCACAGTCATAAGCTCAGGCTTCCTTCCTCTTCCCTACCTCTTCATGTTATCTTCACCGTAGATAGTTATATGTTTCATATTCATTCATGACATTACATAAATACAAAAAAATAAAATTGCTTTTTATTCTCCCATAAAACAGCAGTACTTGTATTACACTGAGTATAAAGAAAATAATGAGCTGATATGAATGCCTGTCATATGATGCATATAAGTCTCTCAAAACAATAAAACAAACAAAAAATAAAACACATATATGGCTCTAGTTTTACAATGAGTGACTGAAATAGAGTGGGTAAAGTCAAAGAATGTTCTGTGAAGCTGCCTCGCTCTGAAATTAAACCCATCCTGGGGAATGGGCAAGCGAATCTATCCCCCATCCGCAATGAGTTAACCCATTCACGACGGGGGCATTCCAGCCTTGCATGTCACAATGCCGGGGCTCTCGAACGCATAGGCCTAAATCAGTTGAATAAACGACGCCATATGGCGTCCCCAGCGAACGGGCCTTTAATGCGCGGTACCCATGGTGTACCACCCATCCAGAGAGGGTTAATATATGTCAATCCCACCAATTCAGCAGAGAAAGGTTTATGGAGGAAAACAATATAATTGAAGTCTCCATAAATAAGTAGTTTTCTTAAGAAAAAAATCAATAAATGAGCTAAACTCATGAATGAGAGTCACCAGTACCTAGTCAATTGACAGGAGCTAAATGTGTGACCCACAATCTCTAATGAAGTACTACTTACATCTTCTTGAAAGAAGAGAGAATCAGTTGAAAACCATCTCTGCAAGTTCATGTTAGGTCTATGGACATGTATCAAGGCAAAATTACAATCTCAGCACAGATGACATCTGTGTCAGGAGCAATATAATCAACCAAAACTTATTTAATGTCTCTCCCATACTGCCCAATTCATTGAGAAGACATTATGTGTTAACCAACCAATTCTCAGTTTCCAAAGTTTTTGAGTGCAAAAAGCACAATATTCTCAATAGGCTCCACATAAAATAAACAAGATTAATTTGGACAAAAAATAGATAAGTTTCACACATGACACAGAATAATACTTGTATGTGCAATACCTTGAAAAGAAAATCAATACCTAATAGCTAATGCTAGATATCTTACCTGATGAATAAGGTATACCACAACAATTATGCCATAGAAGTGAGCAGGGTAGACACCATTTTCATCTTTAAACAAAGGTGTTGCCCATACGAGTCCAGCAAATATGAGCCCAAACAGGAGTCTGTGAATTAGAGTCATATTGAATAGAGTTAGATATGATTCTCACAGGTTTTTTATATTTCAATATAACATTTCAATTAGATGGAAAAAAAAAATCTTAGGAACTACCAGTATATTAAAAAGGGGGTATATACATTAGTGTAAAACATCATTAGACAGTACAACATTATATGTAAAAATTACTACTAGGAAGAATAAATCCTTTTTAAAAATAAATACTGCAGGGAAAAGGTAATATGGTATACATTTAGAAGTTCTTGTTTACCTGACGGGATAAGTACGTATAAAGGGAGTGAGAGGCTTGGGCCCTGCGGTGTAACGGGAGATATAGAGTGGCAGAAACACTTGGACTGGGGTCAAGGGGATGGACAGGAGGGCTAATCTGTCCTTAGGGACACCATTCTCTGTTAGCTTTAGAACTGTCAAGGAATCTGCAGCAGCAAAGCCAATCTGAGGAAGATGAATAAGAACAGGAAATGTAGCTAGACACATTTTCTGCAGAGCTTGACTTCAATACAGGTTCTGATGATTATGAAAACTATTCATTGACAGCAGGACTAAGGTAGAAGTCTGGTGCTCAGTCATTGATAAATCAACATAGTGATTATAAAAGAACATGCTGGCATCTATGTATCACATGTAATAATTACTATAATATGTATCAGATACAGGTATTTTGTGTAGTGCATTATGTTGCAATGTGAGATGAACATGACTTTCACAAAGAAAAGGTATTATCCATCCTTTTAGAAAAGAATAACTGTTACCTTGCATGTCAGTAACACAAAGATCAAATCTTGCAAAGTTTTCATTTTCATGATTCGTCCAAGCACCTGGTAGGTGCCTACTAGTCCAAAATCTGGCTCATCAAGCTCAACCTTAGAAAGCAAAAATATGAGATTAGGGAAATGTTCATATTTTTTTCTGTAATTTTATGCCTTTCAAAATACAAGCCATACATATTTACCTCTGACTCATCTTTTTCGTGTTTCAACAACCAAACCAAACTTGTTGTCACACAAAAGACAATGCCCCAGAAATACAGAAAACCTGGAGAAAGAATAATATGCATCAATGAAAATGTCTACAATCAAATAACATTATTAATCAGTGTTAGTATCTTTACGCCTAAGGTTAACCTGACTGACAATAACGTTTTACATGTAACCACCACCATCATCAATAACAAAGTATTCTATCTATATCTACCTTTATAAATGTTCACTCTTAAAAATAAATATCAAATAAATGTTTATATAATCATAAAATCATTAAAAAACAATGAAAATACTATGTAATCACCTGGCAGAGTCACAAGGGAGTCATTTTGGCCAAGGTAGTTGACACAAAAGTCCCGAGACTCCAGAGCAAGGAACACAACATAGCCGAGGAAGTACCCAGCTGTCTGGCCAACTGAGTTACATGTAGATGCCCATCCAACATTTTCTCTGAGAAAGGTGGAGGTAACCTTTAGTTTTATGATCCTCCTTGGAAGGCTTTCAGACCTTATATCAATAACACAAAGATAAAAGTATAATAAGGACTTTAGCTCTAAGGATATGGATAAGCCAGATATGCGGAGCATAAGCTTAGCCCAGGCTATGGCCTCTATGGCGAGCCTGGCCTGTATTAGCTAGTCCTGACTTATCATACTGAGTCTGAGATTGGTCCTTGCCCATCATGGTGTCCAACCACTGCAGTAACCACCAGGCAACAGTGGAAACTCATGAGCTTGGCTTGATCTGCCAACCATGGGGATGTGAAGCTGACACTGTACAAGCCTGATGGCTACTTTGCTCTATGAAAGATGCTAATATATGATATATTAAAGGTTAACTTTTTTTTTTTTCTTATTTTTTTTAAAGTTTACTTTTTTCTAACATTTATTTATAGATGATATTCTCATTTCTGCAAATCCTTTCAAATTTCAGAAGGTACCTGTACTACCTTTTCATATCCTCATTACCTTGATAGAATAGTAAGAGCCCAGCCATCAACGGCAATGTCTTGAGTAGCTGCTAAGAAATTCAGTGCAAAAAAGACTGCAGTAATGATGGTCACACTAGGGGCTTCCTCAGACCCTTCTCCTAAAAGGGCATTGATGTTAGATGACAAAGCCAGCATAAACAAACCTAAGGAGTGAAACAGAACATTTTAATAGTAAGTCTTGAATAACAGTAGTCCAACCACTTATCTAAATACATATATAATTTATTCTCTATAAATATATATATAAAATAAATAGTATCTGCTACCCAAAGTTTATGTATTTCAAATAATACTAGGTTATAGTAATGACAAACTATCCCATCTCATTTCACATCAAATTAGTATATATAAATATGACAACCAATAACCCACTGCATATGGGGATAAATATGCTTATTGTGGTTTAATGTTTGATGAGTAAATTGCCATATCCTATTTGTTGTGTTTTAAATTGTTTATATATTAAGTTTCTGCTCTTTAAACATTTCCAATGCTGCTCCTGCCATGAAGATAACAAGCGCACACAACCTCCATGTGCAAGATCTCTCCCAGCACCATGCTGCACTGCACATCTCAGAGCGCTCTACACCCGCCCTGATTCTACAGGATGCTGAGAGGTGTTTTTTGCAATTTTTAATATTTTCTTGACAAGTCAAGAACAATGTGAACAAATGCAAGTGCAATGAATATATACATACATAACCATGTAAAACATGTATTTAGAGGGAGAGATCATAATGTGATAGGGGCGCCATCTACCCAGAGCAAAATATTCCCATGATTTGATAGAATGTTATCTGGCAAGAAGGGGTTAAGACAAGTTCACAGAAATGTTTATGGCTGCCCTATCACTCCCTTAACTAAATTCCTCAAAGTTCCTTTTAGAATACCAAATCTTATTTATATAATATTGCTGTTATAGTTAATGGTGTCCCTCACAATCAGTTCATAATATGGAATCAGTAAATCTGAAAAATAAATCTAAATATAATACCACTATAGTAAAAATTTTACTCCATAGGTTCATAGGCAAGATGTATCTATTAACTCTCAATTGTCTCCTACTGAAATATCAAATTGGAATCTGCTCTTTCTTAACCCATTTAAGCCAGTTAACGTCCTATCACGAGGTAGAAAAATATCCCTGAACCCGGGTGACGTCCTGAGACATTGCGCATTTTCTCACCGAGTTCCAGGAGGAGCAATTGTTATGTGCTGAAACGTCAGTAACAGATCTCTAGATTGTTCTTAAATATAATCATCTTACATAATTTCTTAGACTCTGTTACTTTAGTTTAGGTGTTTGAGTGTCATAAAATGAGATATAACATTTGAAAAAAATGAAGTC
>NW_028234431.1:15246679-15251679 GCF_977035675.1 Penaeus japonicus
TATATATATATATATATATATATATATATATATATATATATATATATATATATATATGTATATGTGTTTGTGTGTGTGTGTGTATGTGTGTGTGTGTGTGGATATACGTATACATACATACACACACGCACATGTGTTTTTGTTTATGCAGATAACGAGCGACAGATCACGTGTGTCAGGTTATTCGTCAGCTCTTGACTAGTATATAAGTTCTTGCAAGCTTCATGAAGTTATGTAATTCTGAAGACGAGGTAATCGCAATACATTGGTTATATCTCTTGCGTTGTGAAGTTATTCAGTCTTATTTATACCCTTTTTTACATTTATCAGAATGAAAGAAATATTCACATCACTCTCGCCATAAAAAAACGGATTCTTGCAAGGTCACATTTACCAACTGACTGGAGATTTCTTCATATGTTTTTCGAATGCTTATTGCATAGAACATGAGATTAATATATATTTGACACAAGGCATGTTATCATTAGTCATCACAACAGTCCGTATAACAGCATAAAGAACATATAGGTGGAATGAAATGTAATCTGACTGAATTTAGTCCCTGACCGTGTACCACAAATTATAAGAGGCGGGTTAACTTTCTCACATTTCTATAGCAATACCTCATTGAATATTTTGCTCAAGCCTAATATGTGAGATCACCAACTTTGGTGTTAGTCTATTGGACATGGTGCGAATGTGGCATGCGGTGTACCTCTGATCATAAGAAATGGAAACTGGCTAGATGTTTTCTTTACTTCCGACCATAAACAGGCACGACACCCCAGGGAAAGGTTTTAAAATGTTAAACAACGATGCTTTAATTTTGCATTGTTTATTTCTTTCTTTATAGCATTCTTAGTAAAGTTTAAATCTGCTAAACTTAAAATTTGCCTTAACAACCGCAACCACCATCCCAACTTGCCTCCAAAGCGGGGCCCAGACTCGCTTAACTGAGATGTTTGCGTGTTGCCCCGAGGTCTTTCTTGCCATGAGCCATTGCGAAGGTGTTGCCCTGACTCTCACCTTTGCCGGCCTTGAAGTAGTTTCATCATAATGCATGTTTTATAAAACTTGAAGTTGTAACTTCGTGGAATTTTTAGTTATGTTCAAAAAAGTAAGTCTTCATTCTACCGACCTGGAATGAGTTAGATTAGGAACAGGACAAATGTCAAAAAATCCTTTGGATATTTCTTTCTATTGATGTTCTTTTGGAAGTGGCATATACCGCGACTGCAGCTTTTCCCATACAGCATCACTTATTTTCAGCCACAATACTGTGAACTGTAAACGTGCCAATGCGAAAACGCATCCAAGAGAAGCAAAAGACTTCCCAGTAGAAGCATATCTGGATTTTTTACAAATAATTATTCACTGATTTAGGTAATTTACAAGTTAGTCATGAACACAGAAAAAAAACTTTAAAGTCATAGTGATGTTAAAATTATAACATTGCCCTGTACGTTTAGCGAAATATAATGAATAAATCAAACTTCTGTTTCAGAAACAAGTGGCACCAAGTAAGAAGTAACTTCATGAGGGAGAGAGGAGAACGACTGAGAATCCATCAGGATCAAGTAACAGCCATCGCAAGAAATGGGTTTACTATGACTCAATGGAATTTCTGATCCCTCACATAAACCCAAGAAAGACAACTTCAAACGCCCCTGAAACTGTTGAAGAGAACCTCTCTTCTGAAACTACAGACACACTCGACATTTCGCCAACTCCTTCACCACCCACTACCGAGGAGCCCACCATGGGTTCATCTCATAAGTCATACGGTCAGAATACTGCAAGTAATGTTCTCGTTGGTGATGATGCTGGGATTATGAAGCCTACTCACCCTTCATCTGCCACAAATATACTTCGCAAGGAAACAAATAAAATGGACTTGAGTTTCCTGGAAGAACTGAGGAAATTGAGAGAAAAACGCATTATCGACGAGAATGACCCAAACCTGCTCTTTCTATTTAGCTCTTTGCCTATGATGAAGCAACTATCGCCTCCTGACAACATTGATATCAAACTTGAAATTGATCAAGCTTTTCGAGGGAAGTTGTTCCCACCTGCCCCTCCGCACTGAAGCGAGCATAATACTTACTCCATGACACCATCATCTGTGGCCTCCAACCCAAGTACTCCATATTCAGGCTACCATAATCTTTGAGGTGGATCTCAGTTACTATGACATCATTTTTTTCCAACATAATGATTAATAGCACTTTGTCAGCATTCCATTAAACCTTCTTTGCATGTCAGTATTATGTCTGAAATCAAATTCTACCTGTTAATATTATGCCTGAAACCAAATACAAACCTTTCCGTAAAAAATGTGGCTATTATTTCTTCAACTTCAATGAGATGTCTGTAGTTCGTGCAATTTTCCTGATAGACATTCATGTTATATCAATCAGCTTCTTAAAGTTTTCTGACGTCATTCTGAAGAAACTATAGAATTCGTCTGGATTATTTAGGAGATCAGGAGACAGATGGCCCGAAGCACCAAACTCGGGTCTCTTGGTGTTGAGTTCATGCCCATACTCTGCTCGTCTTCCTTCTTCGCCGCCGAATCCACAGCAAAGCATGTAGGACAGCGAGAGAACGTGCGTCCATACTCCCTGACATCTGACTGGCAAATGTGACTCTGCTTGACTCTCAGTTTGAATGGATATGAGTCAAATGACTCTGGTAACTCGACCGGACTCGTTTGGTGTGGATGCTGTTTAGAATATAACTGATTTGTAAATTAGCCTAAGGTTTTTCTAAGTTCGGCGGTTACACCATCAGGTTTCAACTTACCATCTGTAATTCCTGCTTTTCTATTTTTCTTTCTATGTCTTTCGATAATGTAATTGATCTCTCGCCTCTGAAGAGGTTGTATTTTCCTTGAAATATTGTATCCAGAAAGGAGGAACAGCAACAGAGGTGAGCCTTTCACACAAGAAATCAGAAACTGACAGGAACTTCAAATTGGTCGAGAGGAAATGTTCGCGGTGTGGCCGCCAAAGTAGTTAGAAACAATTACCTTGGTGGCCACTAGTATTTAATGACTCCAAGGCAGGTCATATTACTGCAGTATACAAACAATTTTAAGTTCTTTAAAAACAATAACTGATTTTTATCGCTCAAAAACCGCTTGACAGAAGCTTGACTTTAATGGCAGTGCTAGGACACCAAGAAAAAAATGCAGAAAAAGGTAATGTGGGAGCCAGGTGTAACAAGGGCAAGAGATCTTGGATATTCGATAGAGATCAAGTCCATTCTGCTAATCTATTGTCAACATGAGGATGAAACCGCCTTTCTTTACTCTGCATGATTATATCTTCCACTGACGATTCACAGTCGTCTTTTGTCAGCACTGTGACTGGACTATTTTAGTGAGAAAATGGCGATGCTACAATCCATTGTCAATATGGGTGCTTCCCAGAGTTTCTTTTGTGTTCTTTTTTCGACATTTACCTCATCTAGCCACTTTATCTTCATGCACTCTTGAATTGGAGTTGGAAGAACTCCTTTTGTAGACTTATTTGCCAATTCATGACTGAAATAAACTTTTCAACTTCTTATAGCAGTTTGGTGGACATAACTTTTTAAAGTTTATTTAGTGCGTCAACGCATGAATGTTAGGCCATCAAAATACGCATGCAAAGTATATCGTTGTTTGAAGTCTTCCGGTGTTCACGTTTCAGTGACTAGCATCGAACCCAAGGCCAGCTTTCCGGCCAGAGAATTTTTTTCCTGAAGTCCTGTGTCACATTGACTATCAAGGGGTTGCGCCAGATTGCTACCGCACATTTCACAGCAGGCTATTTATCGTTTCCACGGCCTGATGTTGAAAATGGCACTGAGGGAAGATTATCATTAGTTGTATCTTCATCGTTGTATATTGAAACATGAATGGGAATATTTATTATGCTACAAATAATATTTGTTATACATGATTTCCTTATGCTTATCCTTATCCTAAAAAACAGTAAACATATGCAAGTGTGAGAAGCCATAAGAAGGGTGAAACTCGTCAGTACTTACAATTCAAAAATATCAAAAACAACAAATATATAAAGAGGATGTTTGCTATGCAGGCGCTAATATAGTTCAGATTTGCTTTATCATTCCTTAAAATAATATCATTTCATTCCAGATGTAATATTTGAAAGGAGAAAAAGACACAGGCACATTGATCAAATGATATTAACAGGCATATATACGAATTCTTATGTTATAACGTTATTGACTTTCGACAAGGATTCAGTTTCAAAGGGCTACGCCGCATTGTCTTCCATAGTTGTACAACAAACATTCACGAAAGTTACAAAGTGTCATACAGGAAATGAGTTCAGCCCCAGTCATCCGCACGTCACCACGTCACCACAAGTTCTCACATGGTAGGGTGTCAGGAATTTGGAGCCGTAAAGAAAATATATATATAAATATACGTACGCAAGTTGTTCTGTCTACATACAAAATTGTTCATCTACAGTTGAGTCTATATCAGAAGAGTATGAAAGTGGGGTTCTATTTTCAAATGGAAAAATATGGATACCGAAAATGAGCGTGGCTATTTAAGGTCACAAATATAATTCTTACATATAAACCCATACACGGGAAAGGAAACACCTCTTTGAATTTGGGTTCTTGTTAGCAAAGAAATCTTTTTCATCGAATAGAAAAGATGACTAGCGACGACTACTGCAGCAGTGCCTCCTACCTCTAGGCCTACATTATTTAAAGATTATTTTTTACATTTTTTCTGAGGAAGACATGGAATTAGAAGTTCATTTGCCAAAAAAGGAGTTCTGAAATCAGAGTGTATGTTAAGATTTAGTTATGGAACAAATAGCAAGTGCAGGACGTCTTGATGTAAAATTGGAATCGGAGGAATCACAGTACAGTGAGGTGAGCAGAGTGCTCGATGGGACTCGCTCCTGTTAGGGGCTGTACCCGCAGTTGGTGCACTTGGGTTCGCGACAGCAGCACAGGTAGATGAGGAGACTCGG
>NW_028234431.1:15289179-15291679 GCF_977035675.1 Penaeus japonicus
AGACCATATCCACACACTAACCCAAATATAACCCCTGTGTGTATGGCATTTGGAGTTCATTCATAGTTCTTTCTCCTATTCATAAATATCTTACAAATGAAAACCACCTTTTCCGTTTTGGCGGTGCAGTTTAATCAGCAATCTGTTATTATTCGGAACATTCGTTACTCAAGTGGTATTATGTTATCAGTTTACATTCATTTGTCAAAATAGTAATATAAGGGGATTATAATAAAACTAGTCATATTACCTGGTGATGTATATTTACTGACGGACAAAAAAAAAAAAAAAAGTTATTTGAAGTTAATATCTATTACCAAGTGTTACATTTTTTTTTAGTTTCTTAATGATAAACATAATATATATTACCGTGCGATACATCTTATATACTTATCAGTAATATCAATATCTATTACATAGTGATACATTTTTTATTCTTATAATTATTATCATCATTAATAACATTAATATCACAGGGTTCTTAAGGAGATGTCACAAGCACAACATCAATTGAAAAAGCCTTCAGTCTATCAGCCATATTACGCAGCACTGGTAGATAATGAGTACGCCACTCGTCATCATTATCATCATCATCTCTACGACCTCGTCTTCCAAACCCGCTAGGAACGATAATTTTGTAAACGTCCCTGTTCCCCATCGCTATAAGGGTTACTTGTTTAATAATGTTTTCAAAATAACGTCGTCTATTTTCCACTGTATCTTCCTTCATCCCGTTAACATAGTGTGCATCCTTTGACGTAGTAACGATCGTCTTGGCCTTGCTGTTATCTTCGAAGGGTTCGCCGAATCCAAACTGAGTCACGCAGGCGATGAGACACGGACCATCCTCTCCCTCCGGTGGGTATTGTGGAATAACAGATCCTGGTTTCCCTCGAGTAGTCACATCGGCCCGATGCAAATTGTACAGACGTCTCCTCTTCCGATGAATTCTTCATACTCGTATTCTTTTTTGTAGAGACTTGGCAATGCCGTATGGTTCGATAGATATAGCATTTACGCTATATAAGATGAAGTGTTGACTGCTTCTAAACTTGGAATCGGATACTCTTCCTACGGTCTGCGCTAAGGGACCAATGTCCTCCATCATGTCTGAACGTGTCAGGTCGAATAATACACGTTCAGTCGAACCCCCTGTTTGGTTTTATACCCCTCTCACACCTGAACTGCATCACCACCGCGACATATACGCGTGCGTCAGTGCCATATAAATGCTCCATTGAAAATATCGACCACTGCTGTTTGTTTATTTTTTTTATACTCACCCGTTATTTATATATTTTTTTCTAGTTATACGATTCCCAGTTTGAGAAACTTATTCCTTTACTCCTTACATCAGTCTTTTTCTTTTTTCTTGTGGTGATTCTATTACCTTTTCCTCTACCAATAGAATAACCTTGTTTTCGATGTTATTGATTTTATAACGTCTATTACGTTTATACCGGAAAAGGGACCCATGACCTTGCGTATTCCTTTTTAGTTGAAGGTAACGATACATTAATTACTGCATCTAGCGAGGGATTTCCTTTAATGGTATTGGAGACAGTTGAAGGTGACGGTAGCGGAAGTATACCGGGAGGAGGAGGGGTGGGAGTGGGAGGGGAGAGGTCTGCAACATAAGCAGGTGTGAATGATTCAACATTGGAAAGTATTGATTTTTGTTTTGTTTGAGGGTAACTGTTCTGGGTAGTAGATGGTAATATAACAGCTTTCGCGTGGGTGAGGTTACCGGTTAGGAATTTACTGGCAATTTCTACGGGAACAATACAGAATTCTCTCATCTTATAAGATTAGAAATAAGACTCGTCGCCAGGGGTAAGATAATGGATAAAATAATACCTCCCCTTCTGGATAACAGTATACTCTTCCTTTTGTAAATCGGTATTTTTTTCCGAGCGAGTACTCTATTATCACTCTTGTTTTTTACGAGTTTATTGACAATACTCGCGCTAGTAATAAGATTTTTTTCTTTATTTTAATTGAGAGTATCTCCGAAATACAGTTGACCTCTTTCGTCTTTAAGCCTTGTAATAACCATTTCCTAAATTTCGGGGAAGCGCGGGCGAGAAAAATTATTAAATCCTTGTGTTTCAAAATAAAAATCAGACACACTGTTAGGTTGACTGTGGGTGTAATTCTACATAAAAGGTATCACATGCTCTTTGCCTTTTATTTATTTTATTTTCGACAACTATCACATTTTGAAAAATGAAGAACAAGTTTGATATCCATTTCATCTCTTTTTTCCAATATGGAGATAAGAATTTTACTTTAAATATTTTCTTCAATCAACATTGTTTAGCAGGGAAATGATCACTGTTTGATGCCAAAATATTCAGGAAAAATCTAAAAAAAATTTTGTCACTACACATACTATATATAATTTCTTCACTCACACTCCTAATAAAACACATTGCATTTCTTATCTATGTATGGACGTATTTTATAAGAAATGTAAAAGCAAAAATGTGGTACGTATTAT
>NW_028234431.1:15326679-15329179 GCF_977035675.1 Penaeus japonicus
ACGAATTGTGACTATATTTTTTCCAAGTAGTTGAGTCAGACCGCTGCGAGTCGTGGGCATGGCTTGATGCCACATTTTTCCTTGAGCGCTTATGCCACTCCCATGATCTGCCCTCTGAGCTGCTCATGCCGACCGTGAATAAGCTTAAAATTCTCGACAAGCACAATTTAAACAGCCACCATGGCAACAGTGGATATACCCTCGTTCTCCCTCCCCCTCTCTTCTCTCCTCTTTTTTTTTCTTTTGTCATCTTCTCTTTTCTTATTGTTTGCAGTCTTTGCTCCCTCTCCCCACTCCACCGTTTCCTCGTGCCCAAGTGGCGAAAGACACGTCAAGTCTTCCACCCTCATTCTAGCCAATAATCTATTTAGTGACATCTGCGCTCTAGCTTTGGTTGTATTGTGGCTAAGCCTTGGTGATTCAGCTGTAGCGACTAACCTTTTAACTCATGTTGACTTCACGTACGAGCGTCAAGTTAAAACTAGGCATTTCACGGATAGGCATTGTTGGCAACACCTGTTTGTCTTTTAAATATCATGTTTTGAATCTTAGTTTTTGTTTATTTTAATATCTAAGATATGTTCATGTTTGCAAAAATGAGATCCTGTTTTATGTTTATATATACCACGGCATCGTTGTTAAAATGCAGCATGTCTTGAAAATAAGCCGATTCGAAATACGTTTAAGCTCCAAACATGCCGATGAATTGAGCAGATGAGTCCATTTGTCCTCACTCACCTCCCAAGACGTGATTCATACGAGTGGAATTGGTCATGAGTTCTTTCGTGGCGTGTTGGGAATCTCTGCGTATCTTTTATCTGCTCCACTTGCCGTCATCGTTGGTGCTCAGATTTTAGCAAATGGCAAAATCTATGTTTGATTCCTTTGTCAACCACTTCCAGGTGTGGGAACGTAAAATTCATGGCTCATGGTATGTGGGTTGAGGGCCCGGTGTTGAGTGCCGAATTTTTCATTAATTTATGTCTGTAAAGTAGCCAGTGTAAAATTAAAAGTGGAGATAATTGCTTCTGCAACTCCCCGGGTATTTAACTAGCCGTTTCCTTTGGCTAACAACGAAAGGGCCATTAATACCAATAAAAAATAACACCCGCAAATGGCAACACTACGTTTAACCTTCAGAAGTGAATGGAGGTGGAGGAGGGGGGGGGGGGCGCCCGTTACTGTCTGGGGGCGTAAGTGGGGGGCGTCCGTTACTCGTTAGCGTCCGGTTATCCGTGTGGGGCGCCGGGGGGGGGCGTCCGTTACTGTCTATTTTTAGGCGCTGATCGATATTAAAAAGTTTGCTTGAAACGAACAGCCTTTTAGTGAAATCACACTCAATACATTGCTTTAGGCCTTCAAGCACCGTCCCACTCTTGGTAATGACAGCGAAATGAATCAGTAAGCTTAATTAGCACAACCACTTGTGGGAGAGAAATTTCCTTGAAGGCTCCCGAGTTTGCAGATCGGATTTTTGCCTGTGATATACCATCAGAACTCGTGGTCTTTTAAACATGTAAGTTTACGGATGTGTACATAATCATTGATATGTGTGTGTGTGTGTGTGTACGTGTGTGCGTGTGCATTTGTATTTATATTCATGTATTATTTATCTACATTTGTTTATTTGATTATTTATAAAATGCGCGTCTGTGTCTGAACAGAACTAATAATATTGCCTAGTATTAGACTTAAGATGAGAGACATTGCAGCAACGAAACAAGACTTTGCGACGGCCAAATTGTCTTTTGTTTCTATGTCAGGGTCACAAGTTTCTCCACATCCGTAGCACATATTGCTTTAGCTGTTCCCTCACCCATCACACTCCCGACTTTCTCTATCTCTATCTCCCTCTTCTAACTCTTGTAGAGCCACTTTTCATGCAAGTGTCTCCTTTAAATATCCCCTTTTCATCTAAAATTCATATTCAGTTCTCTCTGTGTTTTACCTTGAATTGATTAGTTCGTTAATAACATTCTTCCTTATTTTACCGAATTGACTTACTTTTATTATTTCTCTGTAGTTCCAGGAATTTGTTTAGAAGTCAGAATCATTTTTTTTTTCTTTTATATGTGTGTGTGTGTGTGTGTGTGTGTGTGTGTGTGTGTGTGTGTGTGTGTGTGTGTGTGTGTGTGTGTGTGTTTAGCTGCCAAGTTCATTTGCTTATTAGCGGACCTACGTGTTTTTGCACAATCACGTTTTCCAAGTCCCCAAGTATCTTAACGGTCAGTGTTTTGTGTATTACGTTTTTATTATTTTGTACGTTTGTGTTATTCTCGGTTTGTTTATTTGTGTTTGTAACTTAGTTCCGGATTGGCCGATCAATTTTGAGTTCCTTTCTTTTATTCTTTGTGTTTCTTTTGTGGTTTAATATAGTAAAATTATTTTTCTGTATTTTATATATGGTTTTATTTCATTGAGTAAAGTTGTAAATTTGTTTAAGTGTATTTCCTTTTCTTTTGAGTTATTATTTGTTTGTGTTACAACAGATTTAGTGATC
>NW_028234431.1:15339179-15346679 GCF_977035675.1 Penaeus japonicus
AATAACTTTTATCAACCTTTTCGTATCTATATTGCTTACTTTGTTTCAAGCTATAAAAGATCCCCCGCTCTCATAGATAAGACCTTGAAACTGTTGGTCGAACAAGCCTCTTCCTTCAAGGCCATTAGCCTGTGGTGATCAAGACAACCTTTATTCCATCACCTGTCACTTTATATGATACTCTGAATTTCATGCAGGCGTTTTTTCAGTGGCCTCCGTTGACAAAGCGGTTTATTTCGTGAAGAACATTGTTTATTTGTCTAGACTGAATCCGTAAGCCATCCTAGTCATCAAATCAATTTAAAATAGATCAAGGCAATGAAATCGTTTATCACTTTACAGGTATCACTTTGAAGAAATTTCTTCGTTCCAAAATACTTCATTGGTTTTGTTGTAGCTTATTAGTTCTAAAAGCAACAGAGATGCCAGTTTTATTCTCATGCGCTCCGTGCCACTCATATTAACGTGAGAGGCGATGCGTTGTGTATAATTCCCTCACACTTTTTTCAATAATTTCTTTAATAGGTTCACTATATTTACCAATATAATTTACCAGAGGGAAGCACATTATTTCTTAACAGTTTTATCAGGTGGGGAGCATCAGCAAGGGATAAGTATTTCTCTCCGAAGATCAGTCGGATGTAATAAATGTAATTTCCCAATGTCTAAACCAAACTCTTTCCCACAATTGCAACAACCAGAAAGCTTCTAATTTCTACCTCTTGTCACATTCTCATCAAAATCATAGTATATAAGTTGTTTCCAAGGACTGATTAATCCTCTAACCAACACAGCTTGCAATTTACTCTCTGGTCCATACAAAGTGTCGTTTCCTTTATTTGAGAGTTCCTTTGCAATACTGCATTCATCAAACGAAACGGTGAAAGCATTCTATAAACAGTAATTTTCACTTTCATTTTCCTGCTAGTATTTTTTTGCTTTTGGGCTAAAACTATGGGCAATGTTAATTCATGTCCTGGCACCATTTCTTTACTGTATTTCCTCTTACTGTTGACTCCACCCAAGAAGAGGAAGACAGAACACACCTCACATTGGTTGTTAATTTTTGCTGTGTCACCTTTTCATCTATAGCTGCTGTCCCTTCTGGCAACTTTTGTTGGAATGCACCCCATTCCCTTGGCCTTACTTTATAACATTGTAATTCATGGATGGGATCATCTAGTTCAGCTTCATTTCGGCGGGGGACACCAGAAGTCGAATCCTTGGGTGAAGTCCTCATGCCGAAGAAGACCCAGGGGAGTTGAGCTTCCTAGTCAGGTCTGGCGCAGCGGGACATCAGGGCTGCCTTCAACGTTCGATAGATGCGCTCAACCATCCCATTGGCTGGGAGATGAAGACAGGGCCCTGATCGAAGGTGATGTCATCTGGAACAACGAAGCGGCCGATCCTACTATATAGGGCCTGGGCACAATCCTGGGCTGTGGCTTGTCTCACGGGGATTGCTTCAGCCCAGCATGTGGAGCGTTTGGTGCCAGTGAGCAGCTAGGTGGTAGGGGGCCGACAGTGTTAACATGGAGGTGGCTGAACCGGCACTTGGGCTGTGGAAATTCTCTTATTCCAGATTTGGTGGTGGCTGGTTTTATTGGTCTGGCAGGCTGTACAGCATCGGGCCCAGTGGCGAACGTCTCTCTTCATACCATGCCAAATGAACTTTTGTTGCAAGCTTGGTGGTGGAGCGTCTGGATGGATGCAAGAGACCATGGATGAGGTTGAATACCTTGCGGTGAAACTGCTTGGGGGCGGTCGGTGCATACGTCGCAGACAGCAGCCATCCTAGGTGCACAGTGTTGATTTCAATTTAATAGAGAGCGTCGGCAGCTGGATTTTTCTTTCCTGGCATGGAGTAATTGAATTCGACAAAGCTGGAGAGGTGGCGTTATTGGCTGGCAAACCAGGCATCACCAGCCTTGGTGAAAGCGTGAACCAGGGGCAGATGGCCTGTTCGAATGAAGTTGGCACCTTCAAGCAGAAATATGAAGTGGCGAACAGCGAAGCAGACAGCGAGTAATTCATGGTTGAAAGTGCTATATTTCAACTGCTGGAGATGTCAAGTGGGAAGGGTTTGCCGTTGATGGATTGATCGATGACTACCCCAACTGCGACATTGTTGGTGTCTGTGGTGAGAGTGAAAGGGATGCGATGGCACCCTTACTGGCGTCGAATGCTTGTTGCTGGTTAGTGCCCCATTCCAGGTGCCTTGGCTTCTTGGCAAGGCTGTTGTAGAGGGGTCCAATTGTGTTGGCGATGCTGGGTAGTGAAGCAGTGGTAGTAGTTGACTATACCAACGATGGGCGTCGGGAAGTTCTTAATTGCCACCACTTGGAGGGAAGGGTGCGAGTGCCGGCGGTGGAGATGTGACAGGTGGAGGTGCCGAAAAGACATTTATCGTAACGGACGACCTGTCAGTTGTGCCAGAGGAGTCACAGTTCATTCTGGATGTGCTCAAGGTGTTTGGTGGCATTGCTGGAGAAGATGAGGATGTCTACATTACAGGCATGGTAGGGGAAGTTGCTGAGGATGCCGTCCATTAGCCGCTGAAATGTTGTGGAGGCCGAAGGTGTATGCCATGAAGGGCATCATGATTGGACGTCTTCCGGGTGCATAGGAACTTGGAAGTAGCTTTTCCATGTTTGGAAGAGGGTAGTGGTCAGGTTCGGTGATGAGGTTCAGGCGTCGGTAGTCACCACAAGGTTTCCAGGTCCCATCAGGTTTCTTGACGAGGTGCAAAGGCAATGTCTAGGGGCTTGAGGCTTTCTGGCAGAGATCCATGCGCTCAATTTCAGCAAGGGCTTCCTTGGCTGTTTGAAACTTCTCAAGTGATGTAGATCAGACTTTGGGAAACTTTTAGTAGAGAAAACCTTGGCGGTTGTTCGTCTCACGAGGCAGTGGTTGATGCAGCCTAGGGAAGGGTGAGAGCTGAGGGGGTCGCCTGGAAAGTGGTCATGTCATGGACCTTTCGGTTAGCAACATCGATGAGGAGACCGCAATGATTGAGGAGGTCTTCCCTGAGGATGATAAAGTCCCACGAGAAGCAGCAGTTGACTGCTTGAATGGGTATGGTGCGGATGTTGTAGGAAGGAATCTCGCTACCGTTGGCGGCGATGATCTTCATACTGGCTCCTGTCGGTCAACATTGCAGCAAAGATAAAGCTGAAGGCGTGTGAACGTCTGGGGGGGGGGGGGGCACTGTTGTGACAGGCGGCGGCCCTTTCACATGTTTTACGGCCATGTAACTGATGCAGTTATGTGCATCATCAGATCAGCGGTGGCAGGTGATGGTTCTTGAATCGAAGCTACTCTTTTCCATTGTATAGGATATGGAGTAGGTGACTTGGCAGGTCTCGGCCACGTTGAGAAGTTCGTCGGCATTTTTTATTAGAACGTTCATGGTGATGGTGATGGAAAATGGTGTTGCAACCACAGCTGGCGCAGATCTAACCTCTGTGGTTCATTGGTTGTGGAGTCGTGACCTGGAAGCCTAGCGACAGCTTGCCTTTCGGTACAGGCTGAGCACGAGTGCTGTTAAACGTAGTTGGTAATTAATACTATCGATTTATTCAACTTTCAATGGGACATGTTTGTAAAAAGGTGTCGTACCAGCGGAAAAACTACCTCACTCATTCACTCGCGAGCACACAGAAACACACACACACAAGTAAGCATAAAAGACAACTGCTTTCCAAAGAGATTACTATGTGTGAATAAGGAGAGGACACCTAGCTAAAAATGTACTATATCAGTTTCATAATATTTTGTTGAATATTTTATCATCAAATGAAAACGGGCATAAAATTAGTTCCATAAGTTGAAATGAAATATTGTCTACGTTGCTATGCCATTGCAACAAGCAGATAAGTAGCTAAATCTCCTCAACAGACAAGAAGAGCTGGAGTGAAAAATCTTTTTGTACATTTTCGGATCCCATTTGTTCCTACTTGAGAACTGTCAAGTTTATGCAAGTGCATATGTGTAGTATTGAGAAACTGGTCATTTGTTTGTGGACGCCGTCTGACTCGCAAGCCCACAGCCACAAATCACAATCCTTTCCGTCTTGCAAATCGTTCTTGTATTTTTTATTTCATGGTTTGAGGAAAATTGCGTTAGACGACTATTCAAGCGCTAACAGTATCCTGGCATGAAATGCGTCACCTGTAAATTTGCTATTCTACCAAAATGTTTGACAATGAAGAATTCTAGTCAACACAAAATTATTTCCCCTCTTTTGCTTGCTTATACTTAATTTTATTTCCCATTTCATCTGAAAAAGAGAAAGAGAGAGAGAACTAAAGGAAATAAAGGTTGAAGATAACTACCTTGCCCATTCAAAGTTACAACAGACTAATTTTCAGGGTTCCTTAAAGAACTTAATATACCATTACTTTTCTATAATTTTCCATGATAAAATCTTGATTTACTTTTTTGGATTAGCAAGAAACACTGTAGTAGTTGAGATGTTCTCTCAGCCGTCTGGTTAGTCCAGCGGTAACGTGTCGGCCTCACACACTAGTGGTCGGCAGATTAAACCCCGTCCAAGCTCGTGAGTTTCCACTGTCGCCTGGTAGTCACCGCCGTGTTTGGGAAATGCGGTGGATAAGCTCAGCTCAGGTCGAGTCAACGCTCGTTGGTACACTCTCTTATATGCATTGAGGCAGGCTCTCCCCAGGTCATATAAGACCGGTGAAGCATCTGCTCCGCAAAACTAGCTTATCTTTATCCTTATCCGTATCCGTATCCTTATCTCTCTCTCTCTCTCTCTCTCTCTCTCTCTCTCTCTCTCTCTCTCTCTCTCTCTCTCTCTCTCTCTCTCTCTCTCTCTCTCTCTCTCTCTCTCTCTCTCTCTGAGGCGGCTAAAAAATGTGAGGTGGACATACAAAGTGCTCGGACTCTTAAGCAGACAAGGAGCAATATCAAGAGGATGCAGTTAGACTATGATGAGATTAAGAAAGGCGAATTGATTGAAACGAGCGAAACCTTGCAACACTATATGCATCTAGCGATGAACACAGACTTCGCTTATGGGAGGGGCAAGAGCAAGTGGAAAGACTCTGTGCACATGAGAATTAGGTTAGGGTATAAATACTACTGGGAGTTAGGTGTCCCGACAGGTGAACAGGAAAAAGAATGCAGGGTGTGTAGGTCACCAAGGTCACACACCTTAGTACACTATATCTTACAGTGTCCCATGCTTCAGATTTACAGAAACTCAGAGATAGCTGGACTCCCCGAACAAGCTGTATGGATGCTTTGAAATGGCCAGGTAATACAAATTTTAAAGAAGTACAAACACTTCGCATCGACCACATAATTGTAGTTGACAACAGTGTATACCCGATTGTGACTTCCCTTCTGCCGAGACTACGATAGCCCAAGTAGGATTTTATTGAGATGTGAATGAATATCATTTATGATACATCATCCTGTTAAATACAAACATACTTCTTGACTTTCTGATAAATTCTTTCCTCCGGGAGCATACATATATATTATTAACATATATGTGCGCCACATATTTCAAGTATGTAATCATGTGACCTTAGGAGAGGACTTTGCATGCTGAGGGTGATAATCCATACTGTTATATCGTTCTCCTGATATGTAAACATTTAATTGTGTATGCTTGTGATTGACCCGTCTTTTGCTCTGTATATATTTCAACATGTTGACATAGCTGTAAGGTTTTGTAAAATATATGTGAGCCCAAAGAGGGACTAAGATTGAGGTGAGGATAACCTATGTTACCTCATCCTTTTGAGATGTACGTAATCACTTGTCTCAATAAACTCGTCAAAGTCAAAAAAAGTCTCTCTCTCTCTCTCTCTCTCTCTCTCTCTCTCTCTCTATATATATATATATATATATATATATATATATATATATATATATATAAATGAATATATAATTATATATATATATATATCTACACACATGTATGTTTTTTTTTTTTTTTTTTTTTTTTTTTTTTTTGTGTGTGTGTGTGTGTGTGTGTGTGTGTGTGTGTGTGTGTGTGTGTGTGTGTGTGTGTGTGTGTGTGTGTGTGTGTGTGTGTGTGTGTGTGTGTGCGGGCATGCGTGCGTGTGTTTTTGCGTGGATAATTACATGTGCATATATGGCTGAAGACAGAAAGATTGATATAAATATTTATGTACTCCCAGTGGCAATATTGTTTATAATACTGCTTCGTTATATAGCTGTTGGAACTCAGAATAAAGAAAGATTGATATAAATATTTTTGTACTCCAAGTGGCAATATTGTTTATAATACTGCTTCGTTATATAGCTGTTGGAACTCAGAAAAAATGTTAAATGCAACATCATGCTGTTGGTATGCATGTTCACTGTAATCTACTCATGCTGGGTAACACAGTACAGAACGGATGACAGTTTATCTCATTACATTTCCTTTTTAGAAATACAAATGTTAAGCATTAATCAAATCAAAAGTCAGGGGATACATCTTGTTTGGGTTCTTTCAATCTGTTGATTTTGTCTTTTGATGATCAACTCATAATAATGGTTAAAATTATGTATTCACTCTTGAAGACAATGACAAGGGGTACCTTAAACCCATTGCGTACGGGTGTCATGACATGCACGACGTAGGAGCTTTAGCCTGACAACAGGCGTCATGACGTACATGATGTTCAGGGATTTTGTATCACTGTTATTTTATTGGGCTATGAGCAATGAGTGAGTGATGATGACAATTGAAGTCATACTTTAATTGTCGTAATATTAAGCACACGCACACACACACACACGCACACGCAAAAGGGGTTTTACCTAATATTCAAAACCTAGATGGCACCACTTTCTTTTAGCACCAGCACCACAGAGCCTTGAATGGCACCCATCCACGGTCTCTAGCAAGCACTATCTTTTTTGAGTGATGGCACACAGCAAGTTACCGACCTCTTGCTCTGAAGGATGTGCAGGTAGAACGAGAAGAGGAAGGTGACTCAAACCATGCCTAATGTCAGCAATGTGCCCTTGTGCCAGTAGTGATGCTTTTTACTGTAGCACTCACAGTCATAAGCACAGGTTTCCTTCCTCTTCTCTATCTCTTCATGTTACCTTCATTGTTTGAATACTCATGAGAGTACGCAAATACGAAAAAATTAAATTGCTTTTGCCCTTCCAGAAATAGCAATACTTCTATCACACCGAGTATAAAGAAAAATAATGAGCTGATACGGACTCTTTACTACAATTTTAGTCAACTGCAGCACTGACAGACCCTGTCATATGATACATACAAGTCTCTCAAAACAACATCACACACAAAAATTAAAACACAAAAATGGCTTTAGTTTTACAATGACTGCAAGAGAGTGGGAAAAGTCAGGAAGATCAACCTACGAGTAGATTAGTAAGGAATAAAAAAATGTAGTACGCAAAATTATTCTACAATTGAGTGTTGTGAAAGGAGGTAAAGCATATAAATTCCTTAGTTAATTTAACCTTTCTATCAAAAAAGAAAAA
>NW_028234431.1:15354179-15364179 GCF_977035675.1 Penaeus japonicus
TAATGCCTACTGTAACCATGGCAACATTATTGAGATTCAATTTACACCAATGTTGAACCTCATGAGCAAATGTAGCCGAAAATAGCGCACGTCTGATATTGGGCCCAGTGCATGCACGATAAACAGCAGCTAACTGATCCCTGAATCCTCGTGCTCCACCTTCAAAGAGGCGGTCGCTCTCATCAACAACCAACCACTCCACACTAGAAGAGAGAGAGTTGAATAAGGGATTAGCTGATACAATATTAAGTTTTAGCATTATAACACTTATAAATTACACAAATCAGATGCAATGACTATTCTTAACTGTTGTTAAGATTTTAAGGGCAGAATACAAATTTTTGGTTTCAATTATTTTGGTAAAAAATAAGCAATAGTATCACCTTACAACTATCAAATGTTATCAATTCAGAAGGAGATAGATAGATAGATAGATAAATAGATAGATAGATAGATAAATAGATAGATAGATAAAAAAAAAATAAAAGTTTATAATCTTGACAGATAATGCAAACACAATATCTGTCAAAACAAAAAGTGAAAACTTAATATGCAAATGATTATATTTTTTTTCATATGTCCTCTCATCAATATTTAGGAAGGTGAATGGGATAGGGGTGCCTCAGCAGCATACTCAAGCTCAGAATGATTGCTCCTCTTCACACAACACAACCTTCTGCCTGCAATCATACTGATCATCAACAAGTTGATGCCATGAGTGTTTTTGACTACATGTAAGGTGTGTAAGGAGCTGTTTTACCAAAGGCATTAGGAGTGAAAGGGTGGTGGAATGTATTTTGCTGTAAATAATTTTTCCTTTGCTATAATGAAGAAAATGCTTAGCTAAACTTCTTACTTCTTCTTCCATACATTTGTGATAGTGATGTTACACTGAATGCACAATGTATATTTCTATTTCATGGGGACTAAAATATAAACCACAAGAATTACAAGAATTTGTCTAAACAGTGTCATAGCCATACCAAGCACATGCTATAAGTCTCACAACATAATGAAACACAAAAAATTGGAGAAGATTTTCAGAAATCATTATAAAGTAATCACCTTGCATTGAAAAAGTACAAACCATTTATGCTAAGCATAATCCTACAACACTTACTTGGATAGGTCAATTGGTGGAGTGTCATCCTCTTGCAAGAGAAATACAAGACGATTTGGAGTTGTCACCAATACATCTGAAATCACATTACATTATTCATGTAGTTAACATATCCCAAACCATGCAGAATTTTTTTCTATAATGTAAAAAAAACTCTTGAGACACTGCTAGCTTAAGTCACATAAGCACGCATTTAACTCATTGGTGCTGGATGGCGTCCATACATGCCATGAGACAAAAAAGCCCAGATGCTGGGTGGCATCTATACATGCCATACCTCTAGTGAGCCTAAATGCAGGGTAACATGTACACATACGATGATATCAAATATTAGACTGCTATGCTAGTCATTTATGACAAATTATGTCTCATTAGGATAGTCAGTGTATCTCTCAGAATGTTTCCCTTTCTATGTAATACCAACATCATGAGAATAGTATAGCATAAAGATCTCTTTAGTGAAATTACTGAAAAAAGTCATCATGAATATTTGAAAGTTAGATGGTACTGTATGTCTTTTTTTGAGCATTTTTTCCACTTTTGATAATCTAAAACATCAAGGGCACTACAAGCATCTCTCAATTTTTATCCTAATTGCTTAATTGCTTGAACATAACCTGAATGTTTCTTTATGCTTTTAAAAAAATTATAAACAGCGTAATTTTCAGCATATGTATCACCTTCACTGCTGCCTCTACAGGTTGCCATGCTGCCAAACCAAAATTTCATTCATGCTCTTTTTTCTCTCCCTATTTTTTACACTGTAAATTATGATGTAAAAAAATTAAATGCATTTTCCTACCTCCAATAAACTCATGTCACTTCTTTTATAGATAGTTTCATCTATATTATCAGAAATTATAATATACTATAATATCAGTCTACTACAGCCTTCCAAAAGCTGAAGTGGAAATTGTATGCCTTATAATAAAAGTAAATGCTCATTTTATGTATTTGAACTTCAGGCCAAGAATATTGCAGTTATAAGCTTTACAGTGATATTGCTAGTGAGGTTGCAACAAAATCTCCCTAAACTGCTGATTGTCCACCTCCGAAACATGTTAAGCACCAAAGAGTTAAAAGACATTCCTGCTAAAATATCAACTGAATATGGAATGTAAGATGATTTGAAAATTCTATTTCACAAGTAACTAATCATTATCTATCAATGATATTTATAATTACAAAATATTAGTTTCATAAATCTGAAACATCTTTGAACCAAATTTGCTATTCTGATTACACATGACCAATCAATTAACAATCAGGCAGCATATTAACTTACCAAATTTTTTTGCAGACTTTGGCCCAAACTTTTCTTTTGCTTTGTTCACATTACTAATAATGTGTACACGTAACCCGAGGCCCTCAGACAGTCTTGTGCATTCTCTGAAAAAATAGTTCATAAGATTATGGGTTACTATCTATTCACTTCTTATTTCTTCAAATAGATTAGTAGCAAAGTCACTATAATATTTGAACCTACCGACTGTTTTATGACTTTGAAGAGCCACACACTTAAATAGTAGGCTTAACCCATTAAAACTGAGCGACAAGATATCACATCGAGTAGTGATATTTTGCTATGGCTTTTCATATGGCTGGCGCGCCAGGTCATCAGGTGCACAGCAGTTGGCCACAGCGAGAATGAGTGGATAGCCTGAAGCAATAGCCTTACACACTTGAAATACCCTTGCATTTAGACCAGGTATTTCAGCAACAGGCTAGTGTCCTTTATCTTATAATTTTATTGAAAAATTATTAGGGAACTAGCAAAATCAATGCAAACCAGCAGTTCTCATTAACCCATTCGCATCTGGTGACATGATGTTCAGTTCAGTTCAGACAGATTTGTGAAGATGTCGCTTCGCCCGAGCTATATGCACGAGGCGGCCCGGCCTCTGTCAACTATGAGTGCTGACTCATCTTATCTATTCTTATCTGATCATCATCGTTGAATTCAATTCAGCTCAGTTCAGAGATATTTGCGAAGACATCGCTTCGCCCGAGTTGTGTGGATGGGGTAGTCCAGTCTCTATTAACTATAAGTGCTGACTCATCTGATCATCATAACTGAATGTTTACCGTGGCGGTCGGATTGCCTGTAGGTGCTCCAGTTGCCAGGGGACAAGTGACATATATTCCCATGACATGATGTCATGGGAATATATATTTTGCTCCCCCCAGATGACATCCTATTACTTATGATCTCTCCCTCAAAACATACATTTTACATCCTTACATGTGTATATAATCATATATCATCATATTCACTTGTGAAAATAATAGAGGTTATAGAGGCGCAGTGCAGCTTCATGCCAGGAGAGATCTCGCACTTAGTTAATGCACATGCTTGTTATCTACCCAGCGGAAGAAACATTAGGCAAATCTAAACCCTGGCGTGAATTGGTTAACAGCTGGTTTGCATAGCATTTAACCGTTAATGCCAAATGACATGACATTTGCATCATGGCTTTGTCGGCTCTTCTTGCCAAATGATTGGCCACAAAGTGGTTGGTTGCTGCTTCAACATGCATACAGCCTAGAGTACTATGATATCAACACCATTCCAAACATGTCATTAACCCATTTGCACTGGCTGACATGGTGTCATGTTTCGTGGTTTTTGGGTCAGACGCTGGCGACAAGATATTTAGTCAAGGCCGGTGCACCGGGTGAGTGAGTGGACAGCCCATGCTCGCGGCTAGTTCACTCGAGACTCCCGAGGCATTAGGCTTATGCGTTCAAATGTCCTGGCATCTCAACCATTTCCAAGATATGGATTTTCAACTCACCTATAAGTCTGTTTAGCCAACTCTCTGGTAGGTGCCAGGATAACAGCACGGAAACCCTTCCTCTGAGGGCCACCAAGCTGATTCAGGACAGGCACAAGAAAGGCTGCTGTCTTACCTAGGAGTAAAAATATAGAGTAATTACATTCTAGAACCCTCTTATTAACCCATTGCATACAGGTGTCATGACATACATGATGCAGGAGTTCTGGCCTGATGTAAATGACATTCAGGGAGTTTGTATCACTGTGTTATCCTATGTACTATGAGTAATGTGTGACTGATGATGACAATTGCAAACATGATTACTATAATTGCTGTAATATTAAGCAAAATGGATTTCCCTAAACATCCAAAACCTAGATGGCACCACTTTCTTCTAGCACCAGCAAGAGAGTGAGCATTGAATGGTACCTATCCACAGTCTCTAGCAAGCACTATCTTTACAGTGATGACACAAAGCAAGTTACCATCCTCTTGTTCTAAAGTACCGCAAATGAAGGATGCGCAGGCAGAATAAGAGGAAGGTGACTCAAACCATGCCTTATGTCTACATTGTGCCCCTGTGCCTTTTACTGTGGTACTCAGTTATAAACACAGGTTTCCTCTCTCTCCCCTTCCTCTTCATGTTATCTTCATTGTAGATGGTTATATGTTTCGTATTTGTTAATGACAGTACATAAATACAAGAAAATAAAGTTGCTTTTTGTCCTCCCACAAAACAGCAATACTTCTATCGCAATGAGTATTAACCCACTCACGACAGGGGCATTCCAGCCTTAAATGTCACAATGCCAGGGCTTTCAAGCGCTTAGGCCTAAATCAATTAAATGGCTGGCACAATACTGTGCCGCCCGGCCACTGGGCTTTTCAATGAGCGGTACTGTACTGTACCACCCGTCCAGAGAGGGTTAAGAAAATAATGAGCTGATATGGACCCTAAACTACAATTTTAGTCAACTACAGCATTGATAGATCCTGTGATGTGACAGATACTAAATTTTGTATACTAAATAGTATCTCAATACAGTAAAACACACACAAATAAAAACACAAAAATGGCTCTAGTTTTACAATGAGTGACTAAAAGAGAGAGGGAAAAGTCAAGGTATGTTGCATGAAGCTGCCTCACTCTAAAATAGAACCCATCCTGGAGACTGGGCAAACAAATATATCCCACGTTCACAATGGGTTAATACTGTATAAAAAAGGAAAATCACAAAATACTCTTGGATGACCTAAGGAAACTAATCTGAAGATGGTAAGGGGGTGGGGGGGGATCTTCGGTTGGGTGATCCTAACAGATTAGACTGGTTTTAAACATCTATACCGATACATATAGAGCCCACTAAAATAAAATGTGATATAAGCTACCACCTCTAAAACCACAAATGATTCTTAGCTTTGTGGAACATAAACTTCAAGTAAAATTTAAAATCATATTATTTTTCTATAACTTGGCAAAGGTATAATTTGCCTGAAGAAACTTACTTTAACCCGTTCCCGACGGGGCAAATCCGGCTTAAATAGACAAAAATTCCGGGACTCTTGAACGCATAAGCCTAACGCGCCGGGATTCTCGGCCGCACTGGCCACGAGCCAGCGCTGCGCGCTGGCTCCTCCCGCGCCCCGGGCTGGACAAAGTAACGCGTCCCCATCGTGTAGCCCAAAAACCACTAGACGTGTTATCTTGTCATCCGTCGTTAACGGGTTAAGGGGTCCATACACGTTCAAAAAAAGCATCAGAATTTTGCATCAAAAATTTGATATCAAAATTTTGATGAAAAAATTTGAGTGTGTGTAGGACGTTTTGATGTTAAAAAAAGATTTGAAGCAAAATTTTGATTGATCAAATCCGTTTGATATTTTTTGACGAGTCGTCAAATTTTTGATGCGTGTGTGGGCTCCTGTCAAAATTTTGATCAAACTTTTTAGTTCGCAGGTGACTGACGAGGAGACAGGATTGCCATGTCTGTGAAGGAGGCCAAAAAGAAATTTTTGATTGAAGTTTTAGGAGTGTATCGGACCTTGCCAGCCTTGTGGAGAATTAGTCGGATGATTATAGCAATCGTGCTAAGAAAGCCGAGGCCTATGACAATCTACTGCAGAAATATCGTGAGCATTTTACTTCTGCTACATTAGAAGATCTGAAGTAAAAAATAAATAATCTGCGAACAAATTTCTGCAATGAACTATGAAAAACGGACAAAAGTGCCAAATCAGGTGCCAGAACTGAAGACCTGTACAAGTCACGGGTGTGGTTCATGGAGGCTATGATGTTCTTATCTTGGAGGAGGTTGACGTGCCTGTAAGTTTCCCGTTTTAAAAACCAGTCTTTTGACCATTTCCAACGTTTACCAGGAGGTTTATCAGAGTCCAATGCGAACACTAGTGCTATGTCCACTGATGCATCCATGTCGAAGATTTTGACTATACTGAATTTTGATGGGAAAAACGCTGAAACGTGTGTGAGCAATTATGCATCAAAATTTTGTATCAAAGTTATACGTCAAAATTTTGATGCAAAATTTTGACGCTTTTCTTGATCGTGTATGGGCCCCTTTAGGCTCATTTTCAAGGGGAAGAAATACACTATATGTTGATAACAGATTATAATATGCATAAACGGATATAAAGCGCAGAAAGAGGGGCTTGTCAAACACTTCTTTTAGTTTATGCTGGCAGCAAAATTACTAGTGTTTACAAAGCTGAGTCTAGTCTCAGTTTCACTTTATGCATAAACTAAATCAAAAGGCAAAAACAATGTTGTTACAAACAATTTTATTACATGTAATTTCCACTTCAACTGCTATAAGCAAGTGGTGAAATGGAATCTGTTTTACTTTAACATAAATTCCAGTAGTTGTAAATACTGCGCTTTCAATTCTCCTTGCTATAAATTGCAATTGAAAAAAAAGTTCGAAATTTGACCAGAGTATATCATATATTTGAGGCATTTTTTGGTTTCTTTGCTCTTTTCAAATTGATTGATAATTTTTTTTCTATTACATAAAGCAGATTATTGCCATACTCAATACAGGTTTCTAGTTTACACTTCATTTAATATTATGCAATAACTGTAAGTGTGGATGCCTTTTTAGGTAATATAAAGTATGGAAATAAATATGCAACTTACTATAAAAATTACTCCATTTATGGCACTATTCAATCATCATAGAGATACTTTGCCTTTACTGATAACAACATATCTGTGTAGAGCAGGAGTTTTCAACCTTTACCAGGCTGTGGCACACATTAAAAACTCAAAACTCAAAAGGAGCTAAAGGTACAGCTCATACCCAAGGAGTGAATGCTGAATAGTTGGTGCAGTTGTTATGGTGATGATAAGTCTTTAATGTTTTTTCTTATTTATCAAAGGAAGTGATCCAAAGGTTGGAGACGACTGATGTAGACAATGTAACTGGATGACTGTAAATAAGATGACTTAAACCAACCAATATTCTTGGTAATGGCAACCGCTGCACTTCTGTTTCTGTGATCTGACTGTCAAAGATTAATTTAATTTGATTTACCTGTCATAAAACTATGAAATATCTAGTCTCTACAGTCTACTACATATACATCATATTCTATGTATAATATATATCTACTGCCACAATAATGAAGAATGGGAGCAGTAATACATAGATGCAAGTGCCTGCATTACATATCACAATAGTGTGATTTCAGAATACTAAGGAATATGCAATTGTATAAAGAATTCAGAATATAGAACCAGGAGTTTTAAGCATACATGTTTTACATAATTATTTTTGGATATATACATTGTAGTTGAATTTGTTTATATCACTTTTCTTGATTTGTCAAAAGAGTAAAAAAATACAGAAACTTCTCCTTCAAATAGGGCTGATGAAAATTACTCAGAGAGGCTCAATGCAGCTTTAGGCATTGAGAAATATCTAACAGGAAGCTGTAATTGTTATCTTACTAGCCTTTCATCTTGCCAGCAAGAGCGACATTAGGCAAGTAAACGACCTGTCCAGATGTATTTCAAAGCATGAATCTTACATAACAACTGAAGCAGTAAGAATGGGAAGATATTACTGCTTTAATAACAAGCTTTTAAGTCTGTGCCACAATATAACATGGATAGATATAAGCCTACCTGAACCTGTTGGGGCACATCCTAGAATTTCCCGTCCTTGCATCATGAGCGGCCAGGCTTGCTTCTGGATTGATGTGGGTTCTGAGTAGCCTTGGTTCAGGAGATTACTCACTAGTAAATCACTTAGTTTGTGCTTCTCGATCATCTGCAAAAGGAATGATTTAGAATTTTTGCACATTTCTGGCTTTCCATATCATATCTGCTTAGTATCAGAATGGCATATGACAAAAGAAATATTTTTTAGTGTTAGAAGGCACTGAGACAAAATATCAAGATACTTAGAACACTTCTGAAAAAAAAAAAAACTTTCAAGGACCCTTGAACTGCTTCATTGGGGCATGATAAAACAGTAAAGCAGAAAGGCCTTCAACATATTCATGTGTTTTCTTGTGTTTCCCTCTGTTGCTTTGCTTTCAACATGCTCAGCATGAATCCTTCAAAAGGAAACTTAAGGATGATTTTCCCCTTTTCATTCTTCTTTTTCAGATCCGACTTTTTATGCTTAAAAAATAACTATGTGATTTAACAAACTACCTCACTCTGGAATAACACACATCCTGGAGACTAGGCAAGGAAATCCATCCTCATCTGCAATGGGTTAAGTGGCAATCAAATAAGGATGACCTTCCATGAAAGGGCATTGTATTATGTTTAATTAAATTACAGCAGAAATCAAATAAGGATGACCTTCCATGAAAGGGCATTGTATTATGTTTAATTAAATTACAGCAGAAATCAAATAAGGATGACCTTCCATGAAAGGGCATTGTATTATGTTTAATTAAATTACAGCAGAAAGCAAGTGTTTAGTAATCGCTGTTATACGAACTTTACCTAAAGCAGATATAATCTAGCACTGCCTTTGGCTTGAATTCCCACTTTGTGTTTAAACCATTTTTCTTATTGCTTTTTAAGCTATTAACACCTAGTGACAAGATATCACATCAAGTGGTGGCAGGACTAGCCACTGAGGATGAGATATTTTGTCATAACTGTCCTTCTGGCCGCACGCTATGTGATCAGGCGTGTATCGAATGGCTGAGGCCAGAGCAAGAAAATAACCTAGGTGTTAAGCTTAAACATTTAAATATCCCAACGTTTAGATCATCTAGAACCAAAACACCCCTGTCGACAATGGTTAAGTTGCAATTAGGCACTACATATTATATGATTTTTTTCTTTCTTTCTACCATTATATCTTCTGAAATTCAACACTGAATGGCATGAACAACTTGAAAAAAAAATCATCCATCTCTGAAAAACATATATGCAAAATCCTATGGAGCTTAAATAACCAAGTCTTTTTTCAAATCATCCTTCCCTAAAATGGAAGGGTTACTAAAAAATCAAATTAAATTAACATTTGCTCATACAACCTAAATATAAAGATAAAGATTATTTATTCAATTACTCCCTATATAGAATTTCACAATAAAAATTATATTATTCAACAGATAAAGGCTACTTAACCCATTCACGCCGGATGACGTGCTGACACGTTTCATGGCTTTTGCGTCAGACGCCAGTGACCAGATATCTGGGCAAGGCCGACGCTCAAGGGTGAGTGAGCGGGCAGCCCCGGCTCGTGGCTTGTGCGGCCGAGAATCTTGAGGCATTAGGCTTATGCGTTCGAAAACCCAGGCATTACGACCATTTAAAGCCGGAATTGCCCCGGCGTGAATGGGTTAAAGATTTTTTTTTTCAGTTCTGTTACAAATTGGTTATAAATGAGTTATAACAGATATATCTAGTGGAGAACTGAAAGAAGTTTGACAAATTCTATTTGTGTTCACCTACTGAAATAAACCATCACAGCCAAAATGCAAACATTTGGTCTTCATTTCCCACTTCAGATCACAAAATAAAACAATAACCAATGTTTGTGGATATCAATCTTGGCATATAAATAACAGGTATTACTTAAATGTCTGTTAGCTACCTTTTTTTTTTGTATTATGGTAT
>NW_028234431.1:15374179-15376679 GCF_977035675.1 Penaeus japonicus
TATAGTCTGCGCCATCTTCCTCTTTACTTCTGCTTGTGCATTGTGCACCATCAGAAGTTTAGAGTGAGGTGGCATCTGGCTGTGTCGTCGCTCCCTGAAGCTGGTGCTGTAGAGACTGTGGATGAGCTCCCGTCCAGGCTTTCTTTCCTGTTAGTACTAGGAAAGAACAGTGTCGTCCAAGTTTATGATTTTACGATAAAGTTATTTTGGTAACTATTAGGGTAATCATAGTCATTGTAGTGATAAGTAACATCATCTCACACCAAACAGAACTAAGACTCCTAGAATAACAGAGAAGAAAGCGAATGCGTCCCTGACATCAAATACTATGACCGCTATCGCCATGTACGTTTGGCGCAAAGCAAGGCCGAAATTCGTCATGTTCAGTGCGAGTTGACACCCGTCAACATTACGTTTTCGTTTTAATACACGAAATCTATTCTTTTGTAATTGTGAAATACTATGTCCTTTTAAGTTACCTTATTTTTTTGGGCAAAGTACTTATTTCATCTTCCTTGTCCCGTCACTCAAGACCACTCACATTCGTCATCTTGCTTTGAAAGTTGTTTGTGCAACATCAGGTCAAAATGTTTGCAACAAATGTCATGTATCCTGTTGTAGCTGCCGCCATGTTTGTAAACAGAGTGATTAAACTGAATCAGTCGATGCTTCCTTCTGCCGCTTGAGCAACTATTTGATGGGTCACAACGACACTGAGAACCCAAGTTGGATACATATGGCTGGGCCTTTAGCGACGGTCACAGGGAGGTTGGTATCGATGTGTGGGTGGGGTTTAATTGAAATTACTAGGAATTTAAGGAATACTTTCCAGTAACTGCAGCCTCGCTCTTATTTATAGTTTGTTTGTTATTAATTGCATTTTACTACGATCGTCGTTGTTATAATCATCACAATTATTTTATTACTAGCAACATAATCCTGTATATTATAATTTCCCATTTCTTGATGATCACTATCAGTAGTAGTAATAGTGGAAGTAGTAGTAGTACGTGTAATATATGTGATCATAGATACATATGTATGTATGTGTGTGAAAACAAAACAACGAAGGGAGACACAGGAAAACACACGAATATGCCAAAGGAATCTTCTGCATTTTGCTTAATTAGGGTATCAGGAAGCCATATAGCGAAAAGGCCTTCGGTATATTCGTGTTTTCTTTTGGTTGCCTTCGGCGTTTTGTTTCAACTTATTCAGCATGAAGCCTTCCCGTGTGTGTGTTGGCATGGAGATGGTTACTTTCTGAAGCTCTACATCTAAACATGCGAACGTAGAAACTGATATATGAGGCAGGAACAGCGGGTTAAATGAGAATCAAAGCCATCGCAGTATATATATATATTCAACATCAAATCTATAACCCCAAAAGCAGCATGTGCCGTACACGCGGACATGACTACATACAAATTATATGCGTCAAACATGTCCTTATATAATGGACATCTTTACAAGCACATTTATATACATCCTTGTTTGTTTCTTCTCTTTTCTTTTCTTTCCTCTCTCTCTCTCTCTCTCTCTCTCTCTCTCTCTCTCTCTCTCTCTCTCTCTCTCTCTCTCTCTCTCTCTCTTCACACATACATACATACACACACACACACACACACATATTTATATATATCTATATCATATGAGTGTATGTGTATGTCTCCAGGCCGAACGAGAAGGAAACCGGATACTCCGCCTACATCTTGGCTGGAAGTCCGGCTTCTCCACATTTGGTGGTGCTTCGATGAGGGCACTCGGAGGACCCTTCTGGCAGCCAGATGTCTGAGGTGCAATCGCCTCCGGGGTACCTGGCAGGAAGACGGGAGCAACGGTCGTTTTACTTCCAAGATATATCATAGAATTACATCGCTTCAGCACAATTTGGGTACCGAAAGGGAGATCAGTGACCAGATTGGTATAAATGGGGAAGTGAGGTAAATGCAAAGAAAAACAATAACCACAAAAATACTCTATTCTAAAATTAGGAAATTTCTTATCAATCAGGACTCTCTCCTCGTCTTTATACCTTAATTACGTCCATATCTCCACAAGGAGGCACCCTATTATCATAGGCTGAACTAGATAGATAGAATGAGGTTCATTCCTTGATTATGAAAATCCATCAGTAAAGATCACAGGTCAAGGGCAAAATTCACACATCCAGTTTGTATTATACTGAGTTATAAACTGCCTGGGGAAACGAATGCATCTCTAAATTCGTATCCGATTTATACCAAACCTATTGGGCACAATCTTGGTGGATAGTCAAGGAACCAATTGACAGGACTTCACAATGAAGTCACTCTTCGGTCGAAGAAAATTTGCTGGATAAGCTGAAGGTTTGACATAGGTGTTACCCAATAAGAATCAAATTTGCTGAATAAACGTGGATCACATATTTTTCGCACTGGTTAAAAATCGCATTTCGGACGCAAGATCCACGTCTGGCCTTGGGTGGGAGGTCCACTCATAGTTATCATTGCAGATTCTA
>NW_028234431.1:15393787-15398787 GCF_977035675.1 Penaeus japonicus
GATATACATATTCTGAATGCTCTTGGGAAGGAATAACTTATGCAATCCTTAAAGTTTACTTACATAGAGATGAGCTAACACAATCAGCTGATACCTGTTTACCAGGGAAGGGTGACATGTTCCAAAAATTAAATTGTAATGTACTCTTCTCGCTCTTCTATATAAAATTTTAGATTGTAAAAATGACAGTATTATCTTAAGGATTATCAATATTGTGCAAAACGTTTGCAGAGAATGTATACTGGCAATGTAAATTTTTAAAAAGAGATTGACCATCGTCGCTCGAATAGCATCTCTTCCCTGATTGGCCAGCGTGAGGCAAACACTGTGACGTCACTCTCGCCTGAAATTCGTAGTTGAGCGTTTTCCATGGCGGATGTGTCTGTGTGTCACTCTGATAAAATCTTCCCAAATCTGATTCATCTGAGGACTTGAAATGGTAAGTACTAGAAATATGCAACGTGCGTGTATTCAAGAAATCTGTGGAAGTGCAATTAAGCGTCTGATGACCCGATGTTCGCTGTAATTTCGTTCGAGACAAGTGGGAGACGAAAATGGCTATTTGGGAACTAGTTTTGATTGCAAGACGGTTTTTCAGTGTGTAATTGTACTCGCAATTATAATCAGCGAAAAGAAAATCTACGATATGAATAATATCAATGAAACTACTCTGAAGATAACCGAAATGGTAGTCGGTGTCTTCAAGAACAAACTCCTTCCTGGTGTCGGATTTTATAGAGCGGCGATGGTGTTTGGAAGTGTATTACATGTTTAAGGTTAAAGAAATATGTTAAAAAATATCCAGAAACTCCATGAGTTAAATTCAGACGAAATATTAAGAGGTGACAATATATTCGGCATAACTCGTATTATTCTCATCAGTCGTTGTCGAAATCTTAGGTGTAGAGGGAATGTAACATCTTATTGGCTAAGTAACACAGAATGAAGTTCATATTTAAAATATGGTGAGAAATTATAGTGTTAGACGTGAAGTTCGCCTTATCGGGGTCGGTGTGCCAGTTTGGTGTCCGCCACAAGTTTGTGTGTTCGGGCGAGTCCACTGCGGCCGCGGGGGAGGAAGCTCGTCGTTCTCGTCCCCAGCTGCTCTCAGCGTAACCACGTAGGCCTAATAGAGAAAGGGCGATGGGGAGTTGCTCCGTAGTTTTTCCTCGAAAATCGTTGTCTAAAGTAGACAGACGGGAGTAGAACTGCATATAGCACCAAAATGGCGTTCCGGGCACACCTCAACGTGAAGGGAAACTCTTCGAATCGCCCCGTGAGCTGAGTAAAAGTCGGGAGATGTGGAGTCCGGTTTTTTGACAAAGTCCGGCGCGTTGGCGTGGCGTTTTGAAGTGAAACGGGCACTGCAGGGGATATATAATACACGGAATGTCTTCTGTTGTGTTTTCCTCCGTAACTTGAACCAAGTGAACGAAAGGTGCTCTATATAGTGCTGTGAGGTAAGCAGTGTTGTGGTGGTATTGAGTGGGGCCAGTAACAGCAGTCAGGGTGGTGGGAGTTGGTTTAGTTGGTCCACCCCTGCTGTGGTCTATACGACACTCCACCTACTGCTTCTCCCTCTCTGTCGCGTTCATTTTCCATTAAAGTGGGTGTTTGCAGAAAAGTCGCCCAGAACAATTAGCAGAAGAGAAAGGAACGTTGATAACTTGTCCCTCACCAAGGAATTGATACGTCTCTCAAGTGTGTTGTCGTAAAGGTAAGTCATTCGAGATAGTGAGTCACATATGCATACCTTCCCTTTTGCATTTCACACTCGTGTATCAAGGTGTGGGATGTATCATGTTGGATACCTTGTTGTTTGGGCGGAGTGTGAGGCAGGGAGGGAGGGAGGGGTGGGGCTAGTGAACCAAGCAAGTTTGTGCTCCTGTCTTCAGTGCTTCCATGATTGTTGAGGTGGCACTCCCCCTTGTGCGAGTATTGCGGCTAGGAGTGCCACCCCCGTACGTTTGACATACGGCGAGTTGCAGTGTCAGCAATGTGTGGCTCATTCGTTCGCTTGGTATCCGGGGATAGTTCTTATTGATTACTCCCAATAAAAGAAACCACCTTTCTTATCTTGTTTAGGAAACATTGAACGTTATGATGAGCCTTAGTGTCGTATTCCAAGGATTTAGGTGACATATGATGTATGTTATGAAGGTTAAAGCGTATTTTTTATACAAGAAAACCCAAGTGAAGTTTTGGCAATGTTGCAGTGACTGCTTATGGGAATCAGGGATGGATGTTTTAAAGCACCTCGTCTCTTGGAAGAAGCAAAGTTTGCTCACGTGCTTTAGAACGGAGTGCTTTCGCCGTAGACTGTGGTGCGAGGGAGGTAGAAGGTATTGGTAGGGGAAGATGGAACCGTTCGAGTTTTGAGAAGGGAAAATACCATCTATATTTTTGTACTTGCTTTTGCAGTAAATCCTTGAGGGTGATATTTATTCCAAGTAGGTTGTGCGCTCGAGCCATACTCGTTTATATGATCAGCTTGTTACATAACGCGGTAAAGGTTCCAGATTTCAGGTACGCTCATTAAATGTTACATAGCTAGCAAATAATTTCTGGAATATTGGGTCGAGTTTTATCATTTAAAATGATTTGAGAAATTGACAATTCTGAATGACCGATATCCACGCTGGCTGGGATTAATGGGTGCCGTTGGAGACAGTTGGCTTGGTGCTATTGCAGACAGGCTGCATTGTTATGAACGACCAACAGATGACACGGCCTATAGTGGTTGTGGAGACTGACAGAACCGAGGAGTGGGGTTGCATATCTGAAACATCTTTTTGAAATTTGTATTATGGGTTGCAGGCATATTTAGACACACAGAAGCTTGGCCAACTGAATGGCTAACAATCTAGCTACTTCCTGTGTAGTTATGAGTAGAAACATACCCTTGGCGCAGGTGTAGGTTGCTGCACAGTAGGTGATGTGCTGGATGGTAAAGACCCAGAACGTAGGAACCGAGGTCATGCGAGACGCAATGTGTGTGAATCCTTTTACATCGTAAATGAATATTGTACAGTTGATCTCATGCAAACTACGAAAGCGAAACTTCGGGTCAATGTAACAAGACCGCATCAGAGGTGAATAGCCCAGAGCACCAAGTGAACAAAGAAACAACGTTATCTGGAGAGTAGACATCCTATATCAGGATGAAATAGATATCATTATGTTTTCTGAAATGAATTATCATTTTGTTCGGAAGATTGTGACTATAAGATGACAGTTGATTGTGAAATATGATAGAGAGCTACAGTGAATACCTAGATGTGATGGTATACTAAACCAGATGAAGATATACGAATCCGTTTTGCGAGAATTACTGTAATTCATGTAATACAAAGGTGAACCATAGGATGGCGTTAAAGTGGCCCTTACTACGTACCTTGGAAAACCACGTTACATGGAAGTTTCATTTTAATAGACCGCAAGCTAATTTAGGATATGTGGATTTGACTTGTGGCTTAGGAGTTTGAATGAAAGAAAGTGACCTGGAATGTTTGAAATTAAAGTTCAAGGGATGCGAACTGATTAACGTAAGTCACCATACCGAAATGGCGACAGAGGCTCGGTTGGATCGCCAAACAGTATAATGGGAAAAAGTTAAAAGCAATTGAGACTAGGCTGTGAGATAATGACGAGGGTGTGTCTGAATCTAACCCTCTCTAGATATAGGAGACCGGTATGCTGGTGATGAGGAATGTGTGGATCACACAGAAGTGTTTATGTGCCACCGACAATGCCCAAGATGATTCGCAGGCTTTCATTGCTCGTGTGCCGTCTAGTAAATTCCAAATTACAGAAATGGGATGGTATACGTTGGTATCCCCTTTTTCTTTCTCTTCCTCTCCTTTCCTTTGCTTCCACTTTGCTTCTCACTGTTCAGCTTTTATGGATGATTTTTTTTGCAGTGTGAGTGAGTAAGTGAAGGGGAGAGTGAGGAAGTGAGTGGGAGTGGGAGAAGATAAGAAGGGCCATGTCTTCGAAACATGTTGAAACAGGACAGAGGGTTCTTAGAGAGGATACTACCAGATGTTATTGAATTAGTGGAACGGGTATGGTGGAGAAATATTATGGGGAATGGAGAAAATAAAGAAGTGTTTGAGAGAGGTGAATGCATGTTCAGATGAGATCGGATGGGTCTCAGGTTAGTAGGGAAGCTTGAAGGACAGAGTAGGAACTGACGGATGTATAAAGGCCCCTGGATGAATGATTCTCACCTCTCCCACACTCCATGCCAAAACTTTCGTCGTCTGCTGTCCTAGCATCCGCTGCACTTCACCAAGGACCTGTTTCTGTCGCGTTTGCAAAGTGCATATTGAAAAGAAGATAGATATAGAAGACAGATTGGTCGGATGATCTTTTATTTCCTTATCTTCTCACTGGCAAGAAGCGACACGAATTTTTGTCTGTCCAAGTGTCTGGGATTAAGGGACGCTATTAGGCCTTTACTTGCAAATTAATGTTTACGAAGGTCACCCGTATTCGCATGTAAGGAAACTCTTTTCTTTCAGTGTTCAAGTACAACCACAAGCATGCACACACGCACACGCACACACGCACGCACGCACGCACGCACGCACGCACGCACGCACGCACGCACGCACGCACGCACGCACACACACACACACACACACACACACACACACACACACACACACACACACACACACACACACACACACACACACACACACACACACACACACACACACACACACACACACACACACACGGGCACACACGCACACACACACGGGCACACACGCACACACACACGGGCACACACGCACACACACACGGGCACACACGCACACACACACGGGCACACACACACACACACACACACACACACACACACACACACACACACACACACACACACACACACACACACACACACACACACACACACACACACACACACACGGGCATTAACACACACACACGGGCATTAACACACACACGGGCATACACACACGGGCACGCAC
>NW_028234431.1:15408787-15411287 GCF_977035675.1 Penaeus japonicus
TTTTCTATGAATGAGTGGACCACAGGGAATCAATAGCACATGCAGTTCGCTAAACAGAAGACTCACTCTCTCCCTCCTCTCTCTCTCTCTCTCTCTCTCTCTCTCTCTCTCTCTCTCTCTCTCTCTCTCTCTCTCTCTCTCTCTCTCTCTCTCTCTCTCTCTCTCTCTCTCTCTCTCTCTCTCTCTCTTCACTCTGGAAAGTACACATGCGCCTAATGTTTTGTTATTTTATCTTCATATTTATATACCATAAAGTTTATACAACAACCAGCTTGTCTCGTCACATGGTTCCCCACAATGTTCCTCATTTTTCATACTACTTGCTCGGCCTATCTATTCTCCATATCTGCATTCTTTCATTGACACTGATTCAGCAAAGTTCTGATGATATACTGAAGTATGTTGATTCAGTGCTACCAGTGAATACGGAGCGAATACAACGTAATCATTCACTTTGTTTCGGTCGAGCCCCATTACGTACGCAGCGGAGGCAAGAAAAAAAATAGAATTACCTTTCACAATACCTCTCACTTCGCCATTTACCGTAAGATATTATCCTTATTGGGCACATTTCGAATCCCGTTATGTTACTACGATAGAACAGTAACGCCAGAATTATGTTTCAACAACCGCAGTTGTATCATTTTTTTTAAAATCTGATTTAAATTAAGAGTTGGCGGGGGGTTATGTCACTTGTAACATGGCCCACCACCCACCTAATGCCCCACCTACAACACCCACTAACGGCAACCTGCAATGCAAAGAAACGTCCTTTGTATTGTCTGTCTTTTATCTTTCTTTCATGCTTTAGATACACAAATGAGAGAGAGTGAGGGAGGGAGAGGGAGAGGGAGAGGAAGAATTAATTATTTTAGGAACGAACAAACTAAGTCTAGCTATTATAGTAACTGTAGCTGCTCCCGTCAGTAAAGGATGATTTTACATGGACAAAACAATTTCCTAGGTCTTGTTTTAGGCGTTTAATTGGATATTAACAATTTGTTATTGAGGTTGCAAGGCATTTGGAGGTTAGCTGGCCGGGAGAAGAGTATAGGGGGGCTGCACCGCAGCGCTACCACAGGACAAAGCCTTTTTGACTTTCAGGCGACACTATCTAATATCTGCCGGATTTGAACATCAGGCAAGAGGGCGTGACCATGGCTGCAGGCGACCATGAACGGTCGTTAGAGGTCCTGTACTTGATAGAGCAGCTGAAGTCGCTTTAGCGGGGGTGGTGTTGCAGGGCTCACAGTATCGGGGTCAGGCCGAGCCACCACGACCGCTCCCGCCGCCACCATTATCAGTGTCTGGCAGCGGTGCACCCGTGCTTCATCGAACATCGCGCCTCTTATACACCTTAACTATCGTACGGCACTCAACCATTACACCACATAATACTTTGATTGTTTTGTTCTCTCTCCACTTTGTTTCACCGGCAAGTACCCAATACGAAGTGCACGAAACATAACCGCAGCACCGGATTTATTCATTGGCAAAGGGGACTGAGCACGATTTGGAGGGAGGTGACTGTAGCAGGGCGAGGCGGGCTATCCACTGTTGAGTGTGATCTGGCAGGTTGACTCGTGCCGCTGGCTGCCTTGTTGGTGCGCTCCATAGTTGCCAAGTAGCTGAAACTACTTTGTTATTATATTTCGTTTAACTCGTATATCCTAGCAGTGCTTAGTTCTGTAGATAGTTTTTTTGTTTATATAAATCTACCAAAGATCCTACGTTTCCGGTTACCAGTTGTTGTCGTTGATAAAGGGTTCATTAAATGATGGTGATGTTCCCGTAGCAATAGAGAACAGCTTGGGACGAGAGCTGCGGCATGTGGGTACTGAGAAGGGCTGGGGACGATCCACATTATTGTTGTGATGGCGGAGGATCGGTAGTGAGAGTGGCTGGGGACGAGAGCGCGCCACTACCTCTGTCTTGGCGACACAGCCAGGATCGGCTCGTCGAACGTTTTCCATAACCTTCGTCCGAGTTTCGTCCTGCTGCACTTGATTTGCAACTAGTAAATTGCAGCCGATGGACACTAGGCTTCCGAAATCGTATAGCTTCCAGCCATTCGAAACTACAAGGAAATACGGTTAACTGAAGCAATTATGTACGTTTGTTGTTTAGCTACATTATCACTTCAGGAAAATAATGGGTGTGGGCTCTGTACGAACGTCTTGCTTTGAAGAGATGTCCTGTACGAGTGAGTATGTGTGTTTGTGTGTGCGCGCACGCACGCACGCAAAGAGGGGAGGGGGTTATGAGTGCAATGAGCGCCCTTGAATTCACCGACTCCCCGTGGCAGATGGGCGGCGCAGTCGGGTAGTTAAGACCTTGCTCCTGCGTCCAGGAACATGCCAGGGTCAACAGTACCTGACATATAGGCAACACCAACCTAGCTTTTGAGGTTTTCCCCACTCGAATATTTTCGGAAGTTGTTTTTTTGGTAGAAATGCTCAACTGGGATTGCAGCGACATGGGTGTTCTTGATGCGCAGGAT
>NW_028234431.1:15423787-15428787 GCF_977035675.1 Penaeus japonicus
TGTATATATATATTTTTTTGGTATATATATGTATATTGTATCTGTTGGTATATATAGTAATATATTATGGTATATATATGTATAGTGTCATAATAGTGATGTATATATAGTTTGTATATATACATATACATATAATGTATATATATTATGTAGAGAGTATATATGTATGTATATATCATTTATAAGTATATGTATGTATATGTATATATGTATATGTATATGTATATATTGTATATGTACTGTATATGTATAATGTATGTATATGTATATATATATGTATATGTATATATATATATATATAAGTGATATGTATATGTATATATATGTATATTATATGTAATATAGTATATGTATATATGTATAAATGTATATATATGTATGTCTATGTTATATTGGTGTATATATATTATATATGTATAATAGTATTTGTGTTATGTTATCTGTATATTATTGTATATATATGAATATATTCTATATAAATGGATTATATAATGTGTATATATATATGTATATTATAAAAGTATATATAATATGTATATAAATATGACATATATTGTATGTATATAATATATATGTTATATGTAGGAATATATATGATATATATATGAATATTTATATGTAATATATATATGAATATATGATATATCTAAATATTATATACGAATACGATATATAATATATATATGAATATATATATATATAATATATGTATGTATACATGTTGATATATTATATATATATGTTATTTATTTGTATATATATGTAGTATGTATACTCGGTATATATATGTGTATGTATCTTATATATAAGTAAGTATATATATATTATGTATGTATATGTATAAGATAATATCAATATAGATATCTGTTCACTCATAGAAACTATATTAAATATCATATCTATATGTATAATTATATGAAAATTATATGTATATGTATAAATATACATATGTATATAAATCCATGTATAAATATATATGTATATATATGTATATATATACATATATATATGTATATATATGTATATATACATATGTATATGTGCATATATATATACATGTATTAATATACTTAGAATCTCTATAAAAACAATCTAACTATATATATATATATATATAATTATCTACAACTAATGTATAACATAAATTATTATATATATTATATGTGTTATTGGGTTGGCATGTGTTTGTGTGGTGTGTTGATGTGTTGTGTGTGTGTTTGTGTGTTGTGTGTTAGTGTTGTGTGTGTGTTGTTGTGAATTATTGTGGGTGTTGGGTGTTGTGTTGTTGGTGAGTGTGTGTGTGTGTGTGTGTGGTGGTGTGTGTGTGTGTGGTGGCGGTTAGGGTGGGGTGTAGGGGGTGGAGATGTGGGAGGTGGTTGGGGGTTGTGTGAGTATGTGTGTATGTGTGTGTGAGTGAGTATATTGTTGATGGTAAGGGTGGGGGGGTGGGAGGGTGTGTGTGTGTAATGTTGTGTAATATATGTGTGTGTGTTTGTGTGTAGGGGGTTATGTGTTAGAGTGTGTATGGGGGGTCTTGTGTGTGGTTGTATATATGTGTGTGATTGTGTATATATATGTTTAATGTGTGTGTGTTGTGATGTGTGTGTGTGTTCTGTGTGGTTAGATTGTGTGTGTGTGTGTATGTATGTGTGTGTGTGTGTGTGTGTGTTGGTGGTGTGTGTGGTGGTTGGTGTTGTGTATGTATGTGTGTGTATGTATGTGTGTGTAATGTTAAAATGTGGATGTGTGTGTGTATTTATGTGGTTGTGTGTATGTATGTGTGTGTGTGTGTATAGTATAATGAATATATATATATTAGTATTTATATATAGTGGATAGTGTGTGATAATTATAATTTTAAATATATATATATGTGGTATATATATTATATATATGTATAATATTTATATAATTTGAAATATATTATATATATTAATTTAATAAATATGTATGTCTACTATATGTATATATGTATATGTTTATATATATATGCTTATATATAGATATATCTATATATATATATATATATATATATATATATAGATATAATATATATATAACTTGTATATATTTATATACATATTTATATATATATATATATATATATTTTAGTAATAATATATAATAAATACTATATGTATATATTATATATATATATAATATATAAATATATAAATATATATATAATTTTGTTCTTTATATAATATATATATATATATATCATTAAATTATTTTATATAATAATATATTATTTATTATATATATAAATTTATATAAATAAATATATAATATAAATATAATATATATATAACTATATATATTATATAATTTATATATATTTATTAAATATACATTATATATATATATATATATATATATAAAATATATATATAGCATATATATATTATATATAAAGATATATTTATATTATAAATATAATGTAGGTATATATAATATATATTATATAAACATATTATAAAATATATATATAGTGATATATATATATATATATATAATTATATATAGATATAAATAATTTATATATATATAATATGTATGTTATATAATTTTTTGTAAATAATATAATTATATATATATATATTATTTTATAGTTATATATAATATTTATATATATATAAATATTATATATATTTATATATATATAAAAAATTGTTATATATATATATATATGTTATATATATTTATAAAGAAAATATATATTAATAAATATATTTTAGTTAATATATAATTTATAATAATATTATTTATTGAATATACATATTGTCAGAGTATTGTAATATACATGATTTATAAATAATATATTGTTATTTTTATATATATTATATGTATATATATAATAGTAATATATATATATATTTTATTTATATATATATAATCTATTATATATTTGAACATACATTTATATATATATAACTTATATATATATATTTTTTATATTAATATGGATAATTTTTTTGATATATTATGATAATATATAATTATTATTATATATGTATAGTTAGTTTCATATATATGATATAATTAATATATTAGTTATATATATATATATATTATATATATAAATATATTATAAAATATTATTTATAATATTTATATTAAATATATTGATATGATATATAGATTTAATATAGTTGTGATATATTTTATGATATCGGTATTTATAATATATTGTTTTTATATATGATATATATATATTTATTTATATTACGTATATGCGATATATATATTATATATAGATTTGTATATATATATGTATATATATATTTTATATATATCTATATGTGGTAAGTGAGATTGAGCGAGATTGATAGATGTGAGAGAGAGCGAGATTGAGTTTGTGATGAGGGTGTTAGATTGATAGAGCTTGCGAGCGTGCGATCTGCGTGCATGAGAGTTAGTGAGAGTGTGAGTGTGTGTTAGAGAGTGAGTTAGATATTTTATAGAGATAGTGTGAGTGGTGATGAGTGCTTGAGTCAGTGATTCTGACAGTAGTGTCAAATCGAGTAGTGAGTGTGAGAGACACAGAAGATGTTGAGTAGACAGTAATTAGATTGTATAGTGAGACTATCTGTTATGTATATTTGAAATATCTAATAGAAAGTGTGAGTGTGTGTAGAGAATGAGTGAGAGATGAGAGATTTAACTGAGATATGAGAGTAGAAAGACAGAAGAGAGTGGAGTGACAATCAGACAGACATAAAGTGATAGGACTGACTTGTATATGTCAGCATTGAGTCAGACATTTATGCGACATAGATATTTATATATATATATATATGTCTCATACCACTTACACTCTGACAAACACACACACAAACACACACACACACGACACTAACTCCACACACACTCTCACCACACACACACATTCATACACTCTCATACACACAGTAACACAATCACTGACAATGCTAATCACACACTCACACACAAAAACAAAACCCCACTCACACTCTAACAGACACTCCCGATACACACTCTCACATGAAATCCCACTGAAACAGCTACACACAACTCACACACAATCACCACACAAACAATCACTCTCCACAAACACTCACACCCACTATACACAACACACACACTAACTAAGACGACTCTAAGCACAACAACAATCACACACACCACACATACACACACCACTAACAAACACTCATACTAGAAACGACTCACACCCCACACAAACTCACACACACCACACACACACGCCACACACACCCACAAAAAACACACACCCCCACTCACACACCCCCCCACAATCTAACACACACCCACCCCCACACACACACAACCACCAACACACCCACACACACCCCCACACACACACACACACACCCAAACACTCAGCAGACCCCACCAAAACACCCTACACACTCCCAGCACTCTCAAAACACAAACACCACTATACCCCAATAACACACACACACCCATACCCCACTACACTCACCCCTCACACACACAAATAAACCACTCAACACTCACCCACTCACTTACACTAACCCACCCACACACCACAGCACCACCCACACAAACAGACACACACCCACAAAATAAATACACCCACTCAACACACCCACACACTCACCCACACCAACACTCCCACATAAATACAAAATCCCAAAAATTACACACACACACCAACAGCACACTCACACACCCACACCCTCACCCCATAACACTCACACACACCCTTTCACAAAACCACACACAAACACACTCACAAACTCCCCTCCCCACAAACACCCACACCACATACACTCACATACCAAACACTCCCCCACAGCACAAACACACACACCAACCCCCCTCAATCTCAAACACTCTAAAATAAACACCACACACACTAACACCACACACAACACAAACTATCACCACACAAACTCACTGTCCAACCCAATAACACACTCACAACTTACACACACAAAAATACACACACTCAATAACCCACACCACACAAACACACACACAAACACACAAAA
>NW_028234431.1:15451287-15461287 GCF_977035675.1 Penaeus japonicus
ATATGATAGCAACACCTTTCTTCCAAAAGTATCAGAAACGGATTTGATATTTCAAAATTAATTCCTAGATATGAAAAACTTAATAAATCTAAATATATTTAAATGATTATTGCACAAAGTTATAATTCCTAGAAAGCTTGCTTTGGATGTACATGACAGATATCACATGGAAACCATTTCTGATCTGAGCTGAGCTAGTGACAGAAAGAAAGGCTGATGTGCTTGCCATAACATTTATTATGGCCTTAACTGTAACAATGGAAGGTTAAAAGTAAGAAGAATGGAAGGGTAGTATCATAATTCTAAATATATAATCCTAATGTTCATTTGCTGAATATATTTGTAACAGTTACTATAGTCTGCTTAATCTGATCTGTCCAATAGCTATCAGTGATGTGGCACATAAGCACATTACTAGCTTAATAATTGGCTGAAAATCAACTTCGATATATGCTTGATATATATGCAACATATTTGATACGTATAAACACATCCTTTACACACACACATTTCTATCCTTTATAGGCTGATTTGCACAATTGTTATGTAATGCAAGCACATGAAAAACAAGCTTGGACCAAACAGTAGTCTGAATGCACCCGCCTGGATACCATGTCAGGATATTTCAAAATGTGTCAGCCTAATGCCTCAGGCTATTCTCAGCTGAATCAGCTGCCCCCACACCCACCCACCCACTATGCATACCCGTTGTGCCAGCCTTATAGAAAACCATGACGATATTGCATCTCTGGCAGCAGGAGTTACACCTCATGAAGTGTTATCTCATGATCTGTCATTAACGGGTTAAGTATCTAAAAAAGACATCTGGCCGCATAAATGCAAATAAAGGATCTCTTAATTAATTAATTGCAAGTAATTTACATAGGTAGAATGCAACAAGATACGAAATTAAAATGAGGCTGCAATATAACCAGACAACAGTGGCAGGAAAGTACAAAGTTGACAGTGTTTGCTATTACAGGATTTCAACTTCCATGATCAGATGATTTTTTTTTTTTTTTTTTTTTTTTTCCTAATACTACCAATATGAGTTACATGATGTAAATTATCAAAATCTCTTTTATTTGCATTCATACTGCCAGATGTATTTTTATATATTTGCAATGTACCAAAGCTAGAGATTTGGTTCATGGTTATATTTGTGTGCTTCCATTTCTTAATATTGGTGCAAATCTGTATGGTGGGGATTTTTATGTGAATGTATAAAGTTTCTTTGAATATCTACTCATGCTAATATATCACTAAATTTTTGCTTGAAGATTTATCACATAATTAACCCATTCACACCAGGGCGATTCCGGCTTTGGATGGTCGTAATGCCGGGGTTTTCGAACATATAAGCCTAACGCCTCGAGGCTCTTGGGCCACAAGCCGTGAACCTGGGCTGCCTGCTCACTCACCCCGAGCGCCGGCCTTGCCCAGATATCTCGTCGCCGGTGTCTGATACAAAATAAACACGAAATGTGTCAACACGTCATCCAGCGCGAATGGGTTATCATTATCAGACATTGATTTTCAGCCAATTGCAAGCCAGTAATGCGCAATTGCCGTTTATAGCTAAAATTTAAGATACTCAGAGGACAGATCAGAAAGAACAGATTATAGTACAGGTTCTGAATATTACTTTCCTAAATTTGAAGAAGAAAAAAAAAAAATCATTTGTGTAATTTGACCGATTGCTAACGGCTGTTTTGGCTCCAAATGGTCGAAACACCTGGATATTTCAAACTTTTAAACCTAACGCTTTGGGCTATTCACCCGCACTGGCCGTGGCTAAGCACTACGCGGCCGATCACCCAGCATGCCAGCCAGGAGGATAGCCATAACAAAATATTTTGTCCCCGCTGGCTGCTCCTGCCACCACTTGATATGATATCCTATTACCTGGCGTTAATGGGTTAAAGAGAGGGATGTCCAAATATTTCAGTATGACACTTATTTTAAAATGCTGAGACTTGAGTTTTTTTTTTTTTTAACTGAAATCCAGAAAGTCTTGGATATTACGTTTGAACTCCTCTTTCCAGACAGAGAAACGGGGAGCATAAAATCTGAAATATCTTATTTTGAATGTCTATAGTCTCCAATCCAGGACATTAGGTCTCATGTGAAAACCCCATCTATTTCCCACCTGATAAGCATATTTGAATATCTTGCAGAACAAAGAACAAAAACTGCCTAACCCATTGATGACGGATTGGTATATTCCAGTTTTTTTTTTTTTTATTCATTATTAGTCATCAAGGAGTAAATGATCAAACTTGTCCGACCTTGCTTCTATACCTTTCTTAGAATTTTGTGAAAAAAGTTTTTATTTCTATAAGTATGATTATCTTAGTGTTATTATTGATATGATTATTATATAGTAATGGGAGTAATAACAGTAATAGTAATAAAGTTATTTTTCTTTCACAAAAATTCAAGGAATTAGGTAAAAAGGTGAAGTCGGGCAGATGACCTAATTTAGTCCCTAGTGACTGAACCCTAGTGGAGCCACTTATGTGTTAATATAAGATAAATAAAACAAAGCACATAAGACAGTGTATGTATACAGGCATGCTCAACATCATCAATGACAATAGTGATGATGATGATGATGATGTTTAAGATGAATTTCCTGCTTTTTTAAATGAAATCACATGTATCACTATTTATTATGTTTTACAAGTTCTTGTAGAGAAGAAAGAGCAAATTATCTTGATTTGAACATATGATAACTTTTGATAGATCAAGAAAAAAAAGGAAGAAAACAAGTAATTTACCAAAGTTTGGACTTTGGACATTCCAAATATAATATTTCTAGATATTTTTTCCCCTTTTTCCTAGTGGCTAGTAAGATGAGCTTGATTATACAAATAAATACCCAAGGATTGGCATTTCAAGATAGATACAATAGGGAAATATTTTACATGACTAAGTGCGAGATCTTTCCTGATGCAATGGGCCTCTCTGAGTGCTTTTCACCTGCCTTCAACATTGTCAAAATCTGCTGTTCAATAAATAATTTTTCAGATTGATAATGTAAAGAAGGAAAATAGAAAGCCATTTGAAATCAAAAGTCTGTACTGAAATAGTCTTCTGATTAAAGCTCTTTGATTTGGTTCTCCTAAAGAATGATGTCATGGTTAGCAAAGACTTGAGTGGTCAGTACTGGCCCACAATCCCCTTAAAAAGAGACAGAATTTGATGAAAGTATGCAGAGGCCAATAAAACCTCTAAGCTGGTAGTCTGGCTTATGGTGGGAGGCCATTTTGAAGGTTGCAAGCAATCCAGCATGACAAATTAAAAGAAAGGGAATCTTCATTTTACCACAGTGTGGCCAAATGGTTGTCACTGGATACAGAAAGTTCAAGATTTTTGTTTCACAAAATCCAAGGTAAAATTTTAACTGCTTTGCCAGCAGATTCAAGAATATTTATTTTTCATTCTGTAGTATTTACGTAACAACTATTACAGTTTTGTTATTTTTGTGATTGCAGGTAAGCGTTAGTGTTCCAGGACAACAGACAACAGTTGTTCATACCCCCCAAGGTATCCGTCATCACATCACCCCAACACACCATCCTCCACCGCCACCGCCACAGCCTGTTACTGTCAAGCCCCCTCATCATCCACAGCCTCCAAGGTAAATGGGAGTCTTTTAGTTAAATTAAATTTTCATTTGTATTATCTTGATGTATCTAACCATTTCTAACTGTAAATCAGATACTTCTTTCATGCTTACAGAGTTTTAGAAGATGCAAAGCTTGTTTAGATTATTTAGGGCTTTCTTCTTTAATTTATAATAAGAGTGTGTAAAACTTGAATCATGATTGATCAAGACTTAAGAAGAAGAAAATTGCTTTAAAGATAGTATAATGTTTGTAGCTGTTGAAGTTGTAGTTAATATAGATTTCGGTCTAATTAAGCTTTGTTATTGACTTAAGAATAATCTTCACTAGCTATCAGCATTGTTATTGACTTATGTATAATCTACACTAGATATCACTAGACAATGCAGAGATAAAGTTCTAATGGGTGATTATTTGTTCTTGTAGATCAGCGTTGACAACTGGTGGTGTAACACCACACACAGGACCAAGTTTAGTTGGCACTCACAGTGTTCACAATGTAGCAGGAAGTGGCAGTGGGGCTGGGGGAGGTGGTGGTGGCAGCAGTGGCAGTGGAAGTGGGGGTGTTGGAGCTAATAGTGGTAACACTGGTGGAGGAACAGCCAGTGTCAGTCAGGTAGCAAGCAGTGTTAGTGTTGGCAGCAGCACCCCCACAGGCACGAACTCCGGTAGCAGCTCTAATGCCACCAGCAGCTCTGCAGGGGGTGCACAGCACTCCACCAACACAGCCCCCCAGCACCCCAGCCGGGAACCTCAGCCTCCCCCACCTCATCATCACCCTCATCACCACCATCAGCCTCCAGCACAACCTGTGGAGTTCAACCATGCCATTAATTATGTGAATAAGATTAAGGTAGGGAGCCCTGTAGTATTATGATTTCTTTTATTTTCCTTATTGTTTTTGTTAAGAGTTGTTTATAGATTTACGAATTGTAGCTATAACTAACCCGGAATATACAAACTGTAGCTATAACTAAACCGGAATTAGCAAACATTCTCTATACCAATCAACATGTGACTGTTCAAGAAACATTGTATGTGTTTGTGTGTGTGTATGTGTGTGCATGCGTGCTTGCATGCATGGCTGTGATGTAGATTACATTTAGATAAGGGATCAATAAGTATCAGTAAAGGTATGTGAATAGCAGTGCCTGGCATTTCTTTTATGATAATTTCACACTTCTTCAGGAATGATGTGATTTACTGTTATGGTCATATCTCGTCTGAGTTAACAGTATCTCTGGTTCTCTTTTTGAAATACCAAACCTCCATGTGTAGATGCTCTGACAAAGATGAAAGTTGAAAAATTACAAAATATATCTCTACTGACACATACTTGAATTTGCAAAACAACCAGATACATATTCTTTATTGTGGATACTGCTTTAATATTTTTCTGTTCCACCTTGTGTGCAATAGAGAAATATTATCCCCATGCAGAGTATGTCCTCTTCCTGCAGTCTCTGACACTGCCTTATTCCTCACCCATTCCCTTTCCCTTTGTGATATGATTGCTGTAAGAAGAATATATCACAAGTAATCAGAACTGTTATGAAATGCTCTTGAAGAGGTCTGTTTCCTGTTGTTCACAATGGCAAATTTAAGGTACCAAGCTGGTATAGTGGTTAGACTTAAGGGGGAACTCAATGAGCCAAAGGCTTGTTGCAGTATGTTCACCATTCTATATTATCAATAATGACATAGTCTACATAGAGGTCATAAAAATTCTTTGTTGCTCATGTTGTCAAACCCCAACTCCCTGAACTTCCCAGCTTGACTAATGCCCAAAATCTTCTGCCCCCTCTCTGACAACTTGGCACATGAAACCGGGGTACTGATATGCTAAAAACAAATTTAAACCCAGTAACTTGAACACAGAACTAAAAGAATAGGGGGAATTACAAAATAAATAGTATAAACCAAGAATTAAAAGAAGTGCAGAATAAGGCCTGAAACACTTCCTGTTAATTCCAGCATGACAAATTCAAAAATAAGGATAGTTTGCTTCACCACAGTAATGCCAAATAAGTGTCACTGGATGCAAAAAGTTAAGAATATTGCACTACAAAAATTACAAGGTATACTGAAATCAGGTTCACTACATAAGAAAAGTAGAAAAAATAAACGATGATAAACATATGCAACAGGTAAAATGTGAAAAGATAGTAGCAAATGTCAGTTGGGATCACCTTTTGTGTGTAAAAAAAGGTCTCATGACTTTTTTTAATAAATGGAATCTAAACCCAGTACGGCCCCAACAATCCTCCTCTTGAGCACTATAGCACTGCCTCTGTAAGAACAGTAACAGAAATATAGATATTTCTTAGTATTTACAGTAATAAAAGAATCATCAAAACAAAAATAACAAATGGTACTTATATAAATAAACACTTATACATATAGAGATAAACAAAATAACTAATCATACAATTAAATCTGACAAATTATGATTTTGTAAATGGGAGTCAGATGTCAGTCTTCAGTCAAATGATTGATTGTTGAGTCACTTAGCCTCATAATAAGCATGATTTGTTTTTTAGTATTTTTGTATTGTTAAGTTTGGCACCTGATCTAGCCAACAAAGTGAAGGAATGCAAGTGAAAGGATCGTACACTTGTACATGATGTGTTTGTGGAAAAGGATGAAACTGTGAACACATTTAAGAGCTTAACACAGTTATAGAGCATTTACTAATACATATCTTGATTGATATTATATAACTCTCACTTTCTTTCTTTCTTTCTTTCTTTCTTTCTTTCTTTCTTTCTTTCTTTCTTTCTTTCTTTCTTTCTTTCTTTCTTTCTTTCTTTCTTTCTTTCTTTCTCTCTCTCTCTCTCTCTCTCTTCTTCTCTCATCTCTTTCTCTCTCTCTCTCTCTCTCTCTCTCTCTCTCTCTCTCTCTCTCTCTCTCTCTCTCTCTCTCTCACTCACTCACTCACTCACTCACTCACTCACTCACTCACTCTCACTCACTCACTCACTCACTCACTCACTCACTCACTCACTCTCACTCACTCTCTCTCTCTCCCTCTCTCTCTCTCTCTCTCTCCCCTCTCTCTCTCTTCTCTCTCTCTCTCTCTCTCTCTCTCTCTCTCTCTCTCTCTCTCTCTCTCTCTCTCTCTCTCTCTCTCTCTCTCTCTCTCTCTCTCTCTCTCTCTCTCTCTCTCATCAAAGATTTTTACCTTTTTTTCCAGTTTAATTAAAAGTTGATATTTTCTCTCTTACAGTTGCGGTTTCAAGGCCAGCCTGACATCTACAAGCAGTTCCTAGAGATCCTTCACACTTATCAAAAAGAGCAGAGACACATAAAGGATGGAGGATCAATTCCTGCCAGAACACTCACGGAGACCGAGGTCTATGAGAAGGTAATTTGATTGCAAATTAGCACATCCTGTACAAGCATGTCTAAAAGAGAAAGTCCAGCAATGTCAGTGCTTGCTCTTCTGATTTTAACCCATTGTAGATGGGGGATAGATTTGCTTGTCCATTCTCCAGGATGGGTTTTATTTCAGAGCGAGGCAGCTTCACACAACATACTTTGACTTTTCCCACTCTATTTTAGTCACTCATTGTAAAACTAGGAGTATTTATTGTGTTTTATTGTATTGAGAGACTTGTATGTGTCATTTGACAGACTCTATCAATGCTGTAGTTGACTAATATTATGGTATAGGATCCATATCAGCTCATTATTTTCTTTATACTCAGTGTGATAGAAGTATTGCTGTTTTATGGAAGGACAAAAAGCAACTTTATTTTTTCATATTCATAGACTGTCATGAACAAATATGAAACATATAACCATCTTCAACTGTAAAAGGCATTTCTACTGGCACAGGAGCACATTTTAGACACTGGACATTGGTTGAGTCACTGTCCTCTTCTCATTTCTGCTTGCACATCCTTCACTGGCGGTACTTTAGAGCAAGAGGTCGGTAACTTGCTGTGTGCCATCGCTCTGGAAAGAGAGTGCTTGCTGGAGACTATGGATGAGTGCCATTCAAGGCTCTATCTTCTGTTGATGCCATCTAGGTATTGGATGTTAGGTTTGCTTAATATTACGGTAATTATAGTAATTATGACTACAATAGTCATCATCAATAGTCATCATCATTCACTCCTTCCTCATAGCCCAATAAAGTAGCACAGTGATCCAAAATCCCTGAACGTTATGTAAGTCATGACGTCTGTTATGTATGTCATGACACCCATACACATTGGGTTAATCTGGAGATAACACTTTATCTTAACCCATTCACGACGGGACGTATTTTCGCCTACTGCTTACACTGGGAAGATAACAAGTGCGTGGCGCTTCATGCTAGGGTGTTTTCTTGCTGTGTGGGGCCACACTGATCCTCTCTGAGCGTTTTTCACCCACCCTATTCTTATGGTTTTCATGAATGTGTCTACAGTGTAAAGGCACGTAAAAATATTGCCATGTTCAGAGGACTTATTTTAGTCAAAAAACATTTTACAGTAATGCCTTTCTAGTTTTATTTTATTGAACTTTGCCTATATTCTTCACTTCTATGTGAAGAATACCAAAAGAAAATGGAAGCAATCTCTTACACATTTGATTTTACAATGGTTTTTCGACTCAGATCTTTTTATTCAACTGACCAAGAAGCTGAAATGATCATGATGTCATCAATATCACGTAGTTTTCTGTGACGTCATTTTTTTTTAGTGTTATATCTCATTTTATGACACTCAGACACCTAAACTAAAGTAACAGAGTCTAAGAAATTATGTAAAATGATTATATTTGAGAACAATCTAGTGATCTATTGTTGACGTTTCAGCACATTACAATTGCTCCTCCCAGAGCTTTGTGAGAAAATGCATGTCTCAGGACGTCACCCGGGTCCGGGGGTATTTTTCGACCACGTGATAGGACGTCAACCGACGCGAATGAGTTAAAAGAGATCAATGGCATACTGTTCAGAAGACTACTTCTATCCATTCAATAGTACACAAATCTATTTGAACTCGTATATTGTAATCACAAGTGCTTAGAAACACTTATGCGCACGCGCACGCGCACACACACACACACACACACACACACACACACACACACACACACACACACACACACACACACACACACACACACACACACACACACACACACACACACACACACACACACACACACACACACACACACACACACACACACACATATATACACATATACATACTCATATGCATACATACATACATACATACATATACACATAAACATAGATACACATATAGGTGTGCATAGCAACACTTATGTATGTCATCTTTTTGTGGACAGGTTGCAAAATTATTTGAGAACCAAGAAGATTTATTGCAAGAGTTTGGCCAGTTCCTACCTGATGCAACCAATAACTCAGCTGCCCAAGCTGCTGTGTCTGACTTTATGGACCAGTACCGCACTCATCATGGGGTAAGTATGCAGTCCATATCTCTGATGAATTTTCTAGTCCTTTTGTGTTGGTAAAAGTTTAGACAGTTTTAAGATTGAATGATAACATTAAGGTAATTCTTCCACAGAGTAATAAAAATGTAAGCAATGATCATACCTCAGTGAAGAAACCCAACCTGAAAAGCAGCTGTGGTATGGGATCTGGAAATAACATGGTCAGTGGGCCTGGTAACCCCCCCAACAAAACATCACCAATGTTTAGCCACCAGCTTAAGAGACCTCACCCAGGACCAACACAAAGCCACTCCCATGGTCATGCACATGCTCAGCCACCTGTTAAGAAACCAAAATTGGGATATCTCAAAGATATGAGTGCTGCAGAAGCTGGAAAACATGCCACTCTTGCTGAGTATGCCTTCTTTGATAAGGCAAGTTATAAGATATTTGTTACCCTTGACCAAATAAGTTTGATATAATTCTTTATTGGGAGTTATAGTAAAGATGAGAGTACAAATCTTACTTATGTATTTATTAAGGAGAGAGTTGTTGATTAGCATCTCATTCCAATAGGTACGGAAAGCTTTACGCCATGAGGAGACGTATCACAACTTCCTGAGGTGCATCACCCTGTACAACGAGGAAATCATCACTCGCGCTGAATTGGTGCAGCTAGTCCACCCATTCCTTGCTAAATTCCCAGACCTATTGAAGTGGTTCAAGGTTAGCTGCCTTCTTGTTTGTCTTTTAAAAAGGATAGGGGAAAATGCAGTATTGAATGGTCTCATTTACTTTGTTAATTAAATTTGGAGGAAAATTATTCTCCAAGTATTTTCTGTTTTTACATTATGAATTTCTTCACTTTGCATTCTATTTTTGCCTTTGAACTTGGCAGTAAATGACTTTTAAACCTGTGATATAAAGCAGTATTATAATACAGATTATGAAAATTTCAG
>NW_028234431.1:15473787-15478787 GCF_977035675.1 Penaeus japonicus
AGAATTAATGAGGTTCAATTTTCTTACATTTCAGGTGGTTACTAGTGCTGTAAGGCAGTTACAACACTTGGTGTGTGATGACCCTCCAGTCCAGTGCACCACCATGTACCTGAGTGAGGCAAAGAAAGGTGCTGCTGGCGGACCTTTAGCCTCCGCACACAGAAGGTTGGCAGCAGAACAAGCTTATCAGAAGAAGTCAGAGCGCTTATTACAAGATGAGAACTGCTTCAAAATTTACACAGTAATTATTCCTTCTTATATTCATATTTGTTCGGAATCTTATTTGATGAGGATAACGTCATGATAAAAGGGCCCTTTGTAACATCAGTAATGTACAAATTATTTTCTATAAATTGGTATTATTCCTTTATCCTTGTATTCAGCATTCTTTCTTATTCATCTCTTCTTCAATGATTAGGATCAAATTGTTTTCCTATCCTTAACATTTCCTCCAGTTGATCAGGTGTGTTTGCTGATAATATTCAGGTGCTGAGACTTATATCTATGTATTAATGACTCATACATCATATTCCTTTGCACAGTACAAAAGAAACTGTAGAATGACCATAGAGCTGATAGACACGGAGATTGAAGAGGAGAATGACAGCGGAGGCAGTGCAGGCTCAGCAGTTAGTCACAACACCACAGTTCCTTCCTCAGCACACTCTGCAATTCCACCTGCTGTTGCTGAAGTGGAAAGATGGAGTGCCTACGTTGAAAAATATGTTTCTTCCGTCGCACCTCAGGTTAGTGTTTCTCTCTTTTGCTTGTGAATGTGAGGTCGTATTTGGGAAATACAGTTCATTTTCATCATAAGAAGTATAGTATAAAGATTTGTATAATAATGTTGGGTTTCTTTTTCCAGATGTCTCCTGCCATGCAGGCCCAGCTGTCCAGAAAACCAGTATTTCTCCCACGTAATCTTCGATCTTGGAGAAAACTGACAGCTGCAAGACAGACCAATCAGGAAGTTGAAAAGTATGTCTACCTTGTCATGGAAGATGTACAGAACATTTGTTTTCACATGTAACATATAGAAGTAATTCACAAGACTGTAGATTATCTATCATAGTCTCATTTTTTTTTTATTAACTTCTCACTAGCACAATATGAGAATTATCATTTATACTCTAGATATGGTTCATATTGTCCAAAATATGTATGATATTCAATGTTTAAATATGTTTTGCAGGGATAGCTGTGCTGAAGATGTAAAACCTCCTGTGTGCCCTGATATGGACATTGTAGACAACACTCAGTGCAAGTTCAATCTCTCCTCTTTCAAAATGGTATTTGTAGTGAACAGTGATTCCTACATGTACAAGAAGCAAGCACTCAAGAGAGCAAAACAGGTAAGCTTCAAGTTGCTCATTTCATTTACCTAAATGGTATTTTTTCATATATGATGCAACTATTCTTTAACCCGTTGCCAACAGGGCTTTTTTGGCTTCAAATGGTCTAAACACCGGGTTATTTCAAACGCATAAGCCTAAAGGCATTTTACCTGCTCTGGCTGTGACTTAGCAATACGTGGTCGATCACTCGGCCAGAAGGAAAGCCATGACAAAATATCCCCAGCATCTGGTCCTACCACCACTCAATGTGATATCTTGTCATTCGACGTTAACGGGCTAAAAGTCAAGATCCTTTTGCTCCTAATCTGTTGTTGTTATACATTAGATATTTGGTAAATGTTTATTCAATTTTATATTTTTATCATTTCAGAGTCATGAACATGTTAGTCGAAGGATGCGCAGTGGCCTTGTTTCCTGGCACAGTGATTGGTGCACAAGACATGTATCAGAAGCAGATCAACGAGCTGCTACAGACTGGTTCCTGGGGCACACAGATGGGTTGCGGCCAAATTGCACAAGAGTAGTGCGCATTGATGATCCTTCCCGACCCCCATTTGCACCCTACAACAAGTACAAGTGTGAACTGGAAGAGAGTGGTGGGTCATAACATGTGGTGTTCACCTTACCACCTCACTCAGCTGTTGTCAGACTGATTAAAAGGGTGGGCAGAATGAGTGTCAGTGGAGGATCAAAATCCCACACTGTGAGCTGTGACTTTTAACTTTGCTCTAAGAGCAAAGGTGTGTGGACGTCACCTCAAAGTACAAGATTGTAGCAGGGATGGTGGTGTGGACCTCAAGTCGCAGCATGGAGGCAAGGAGTGGTGTTGGGGTGGGAAGAGACAGATCGAATAATTACACTGTCTCAGGTTGCGATGAAGTGTTGAGCATGTGTTCTGTATATTATGCATCTTAATGCATCAGTTACGAGTGATTTCAGCAGAAGTTCCAAGACTGGAGAAGACCAAAACATTTTGAATTACTGATGCAGAAAAAAGAAAAAAAGTAAAAAAGAAAAAGAAAAAAATCAATTGATGTGCCTCACGAATGCCTGTCAGTACAATGTAGTATTAAAATGTAAATGCGAGCTGCAGCATTGAAGCATCCCAGTGACAAGAATCTGCCCTCAATGGACTGCCCCATTCACCATCCGTTGCACTGCATGGTCTCCACAGCACAAACTTGCTACTAAATTTTGCAACAACTCCTTTCTAATGTACTGTTGCTGGGACCGAGAGAGTGGACTCATGAGTGAGCCAGTTGTACAAGTGAATGATAATTATAATTTATAGTTGTACAGATGATCTGATTATGTTTTTTTGTTAATAATGATGTTTCCTTGTATAAGACGGGATTGAGGGGAGATGTGGGTGACAGTGGCAAATTGTTGTGGGCTCTTCACAGGCCAAATGATTTTCCTTGAGATGAATAGGAAATAACTATTAATTGGTTATTTATTACCAGATATATATATATATACAGTGTATATATATAAATATATATGTAATCAGGGATATGAATTATCTGTGGCTTCTTGGCAGCCATAGTAATTCAATGAGATAAAAGTCAAGAGGCAAGAAGTTATACATAAATGTGTAAAGTATTTTATAAGTATTCTACAGCTTCCTTCCCACACCACACACACCTGAGGTTACAGAACACATATACACAAGCATATTTTCATATTCTACGGTTCTATAAAGAAACAGTATTCGGCAACTTTTCTTTTCTCTTAGTCTTTTTTCACTCCCCTCTTTCTCCCTCCCCCCGAAATACATATGTAGGGTCCTGTTATAGTTTTAGGTCACCATGAACCCCTCATCTCCTCTCGAACTCTGGACGTCTCAAAAAACTGCCGCGGCCTAGATGACACTGTTTAGCTTTAAGAAGTCAAGCCGGCGCGGGTGTGCGTACTGCCAGATTTTGTCTGAAAGAGGGTATCCTATTGCCAAGGATGGGGCATTGCAACACAAAATACATACTTAAAAAAATTTAAATGGGTTTCATCTGGAGACACTGCTGAAGCCACTGCCAGGAAGGGTGGTACAAGGGCAATCTGAGAGGTTGTGAAAGGTGGTGTCTGGCAGCTTGAAAGAGGAGCCGGAGGAACCATTTCTGAATTTGTTGAAATTGGAGTCTAATTCTAATTTGAATACATTGGTTTAAACAATTTGTTATAATGTTTGTGTCAGTTGTACAGTCATTTCATTTGTGTTGTGAACATGTTCCTGCACCAAAACAGACTGTATGATTTTCTCTTGCTTAAGTAATGGTGAGAGCCAGTCATTTAATATATATATTTTCTGCATTTTTTAAACATGCAATTCCATTTCCTCTATTATAATATTCAAGGACAAGCATTTACTGCTTTTCACTCCAAACATGCCATGTTGAATATTGTGCCACGGGAAGAGGATACTGTCCAGAATATCTCCTTTAATCAACACATGTCAAATTATTTTTTGTAGTACAAGTATAGAAGGAAATACAGCACACCTAAGTTGGTGACTTCCGTGTATTTAGAGAAATATTTCTTTTCTATCCCTCGTGTCAATCACAGAAAGTGTTTGTAATAGACATATTGAAAACAATAAATCTTTTTACATTCTATTGAAACAGACATGCAATTTCATTTGACCTGAATATTCTTTAAGATGGCAAGAATTTTATTTTTCGGGCAAAGCTGTTTAACACTTTTCTTATTTGAAAACAAATATTATGGACATGAACATTCAATTACGTTATGTAAGTGGTATATGGAAGTTCACTAGTTATCAGTTAGTAGTTATCATTATTTCATAACGTTCCTTTAAGTGAGTGGCCCTCAACTGGTCCATGATGACTTCCTTGATTCATATGACGTTCAGTGTATTTTGTAAATAAGCAAGACATACATGTATTCAATTTATTAAAAAAAACATACAAAAATTAAGTCATAAATTTAATTGTATCTTTCCTATAAAAAATATTGGCAGTTAAGTATAAGATTAAGTAAGCACTCGAATCACTTTGTCTCTAAAGTTTAAGATTGATACTGCCTTGTAATATGTTTCTCAAGTTTGTAAGATATATTTCGAACTTTTCTCAGTCAACTTTTATACTTAATCAAAAAGGACCGGTGGTACATGAGTTGAAACGCATTGAGATCAACACATTTTGGCAAACCTTTCGTCCTGAAACCAAAGTTGACCTCAACACGATACTATAGCGATACAAGGCTTTCTAACAAGTTCACCAGATGATTATCACTATCCTAATGAGGGCTAAACTAGTTCGTTGATTACAAAATGATTGTATTGATAATGCTGTATCTGCAGTTTCGTGAGGCAATCTGACTGCAATGAATTATCTACATGATGAAATGTGAATGTAATACTATACATGACCATATACAAACTGACAATTTCAGCTGTAAGAACCACTGAGGTTAATATCAACTGAATCCTATAGTGATCGATTATAAAAATCCTAAATGACAAATTTGTACGGATGTACGGATATAAACTTCATTTTACAAATCCTAGCTATAAAAGATAGGCAATATTATGGCAAGTGGATATTGGCAGATCACTCTGACCCGTATGAACTGGGCGAAAAAGGAAAAAGAATATATTTTCCTTTCGAAGAAATAATTTGTCACGGTAGA
>NW_028234431.1:15496287-15498787 GCF_977035675.1 Penaeus japonicus
GAGAGAGAGAGAGAGAGAGAGGGGGGAGGGAGAGAGAGAGAGAGAGGAGAGAGAGGAGAAGAGAGAGGGGGGAGAGAAGAGAGAGAGAGAGAGAGAGAGAGAGAGAGAGAGAGAGAGAGAGAGAGAGAGAGAGAGAGAGGAGAGAGAGAGAGAAGGAGAGAGAGAGAGAGAGAGAGAGAGAGAGAGAGAGAGAGAGAGAGAGAGAGAGAGAGAGAGAGAGAGAGGAGAGATGGGGGAGGGAGAGAGAAGGAGAGAGAGAGAGAGAGGGAGAGAGAGAAAGAGAGAGAGAGAGAGAGAGAGAGAGAGAGAGAGAGAGAGAGAGAGAGAGAGAGAGAGAGAGAGAGAGAGAGAGAGAGAGAGAGAGAGAGAGAGAGAATTGAGTTAAAAGTTTGTTCAGCATTTAGAATAAAAATGAATGCAATTTTTTCGTTAAAGAAGAAACATGGAATACACACACACACGCATACACATATATATAAGTATATTTGTATATGTCTGCATACAAAAATCGGATAGGAGAGAGAGAGAAAAGGGGAAGCACTCCTTTAGGAAGGAAAAATCGATTTAAATGTTAGAATATCAATGTCCTGTCAGCCTTAACGTCTTCCTAAAAAGGAAAATCATCGGCGACAAATGTATGCCCTCATTACAGAGGCATATGCTCAAGCAGGAGCATATATATTTAAAAATAGAGATTAATTTGAAGCCGTTTGTGCATACATACGAAGGACCTACATATATATATATGCAACACACGCACTATAGTTTCTTCCTTTCGTGTTACTTTTCATAATTGACTTCTCTCATCTCAGGGGAAAGAACATCATCTCGCCGCAGGAAAGAAACGAAGGCTGGTGCACAAAAGCCTCGTTTTTCGATCGAACTACCGCCGCGCAGACGCCGCAATTGGCGCCGAGCTTTCTCCAGGTGGAAAGCACGCAGTCACGGTGCCTGCAACCCTTCGGGATCCGACGCTCCAGGCGTCAGCTGGGCTCGGGATACGCTCTGCGTGGCCACGTAATGGCGACCACCGGGGTGTAGTTATCCAATGCAGTTGCTACTCTCCGTCTCTTTCTTGCTGATATCCACTAAAATGATTATTTGTCGGAAAGACAGAAAGCTTGACAGTGAATTTGTAGACAGCATGATGATGTTTCATTTCCTGTACTCTCCATGCATAGCTCAAAGACATGATTTCTCATTTTCATTTTAAAAACTATGTCAAGGTGGGATTTTTAATTTTTTTTTTATAGATCAGACTTCTGTCAATGATGACTTTAATGGCAATGATCCTGATATAAACGATGGTCGTCACATCAAGAGCAATATCACTTAATACGAACTGGACGACATTAATCGCCACGACGGCATCCCTCCCCATTCTCTCTTTTCAACTCAGTGCAAGAAACCGCTTTCTCTTGGATTAGCGATGTCAACTCCCAACACCTGTTGCTCCGCTCGCCGACGTGACTCTCTGGGCGACGGGAGCATATGCACCAGCGAGAGGCGATCCTGCTCGAACAAGGTCGACGCTTTTTAGAGAATAAAACATACTCCCAAGATACATACATACAGAATCGAAATGACTTTTGGAATAGTTCGCGTCGAAGCAATACGGCGGCGTTGATTTCACCCGTGCGAAAAGAAAAAGAAAAAGATCATGGGAGACCCCACAAGGGAAGGAGAAATGACGAAGCTCATAATGGATATCATGACTATGACAAGGAAACCCAAATTGATGGTGGCGACGGTGATAACAAGGAAGATGATGCTAATAAAACTAATGATGATAGTAATTAGAATAATAATGGCAATAATGATGATGGTAATAATGATAACAGCAATTATAATGGTCATTAGACTAACAATGGAAATAATGATGTTGATAATAATGATAATAACAATTATGATAGTAATAATCATAATAATAGATAATAATAACCGTGGTGAAAAATCATAATACTTTCAATGATAATAATAATAATAATTATGGTAATAATATCAATGATAATAGCGAGAACAATAATGATGATCATAATAATAATGACAATATTAATGATAATGATAATAATAATGATAAGGATGACAATAGTAGTAGTAGTAGTAGTAATAATAATTATGATAATAATAGTAATGATAATAAAGACAATAGCAAATGAAACTAATACTAGACAGTGACCAAAATGGAAATGCTAATGATAGCGATAATCGCATTAGTAATTACAGTAACAAAAGTGAAGACAGCATTAGCAAAACAAGAAGAGAAAGAGCAAGCGAGCGAGGGATTCAGTGACGAAGCCAATCCTGGCGACGAGAGGCGCGACCAAGCGGCTGAAGGGGAGCGCATCACCTGAGCCGGACGCGTTGAGGTCGGCCAGACCGGCGTCCGTTGTCTTGATGGCACGAGGGAAGGCGTCGGCCACGGCCCCGGCTGCCGCCCCCGCCACCAGCGCCCACACTGTCAGCCACGTCCGCAGGTTGAGCTGTAAAATAGGATTAA
>NW_028234431.1:15506287-15513787 GCF_977035675.1 Penaeus japonicus
AATGCTGTGTATCCAATTCATATGGGACGTATAGACTACAAAAACATATCGAATAACTGAATAAGTTTTCTGTTGATGTCAAGAACAAACATTTTTTCCCATTCTTTAGTACTCACTAATAATCCAGGTAACAAGTAGGAAACGAGGTCCGTTGTAAGAATCAGCAGGCGACTGGATGATACTGAACTGAAACTGCAAGGTCTGAGTTCAGATTGAACAGATATCTTAACAAGATTTCGCACCAGGTATTATCAGAATCAATGTGATAAAAGCGAAGAAAGCTTTAAGATGGTTTAAGGATTTGATTAGCCTGATGATGATATGACCAAATCAGGAATTCCAGCGAGAGTTGAAGTACAGCATTCGAGTGTAAAAACAACAAGGAAGTTACTCCGTCACATTACGTCAGCGGCTGTAGTTTAAGAACACTAGAATAAAGTTGACCAGTGATTGGTGCTTGTGAGTGTTGGATTGGTTTTGTAAAGTCAAAATGGTTTATCACTGAAAGTGTAATACGAATTGCAACTGCGACTATATAATTCCAGTCGTTACGAGGATAGTTATAACAATAAATTGAGCTGACCTCTGCATAGATCACTATGACATCATTAAGACAGCCGTGGCGGAAAAATGAAAGATGATTCCAGTTTCAAGGATCGAAACACGCCGAAACATAAACGTCTTCCTCTACCCTGTGCCGTTTCCCATTCGTGAAAACTGCCGTCAGCGAGACAACCCCCCCCCTCCCCCCTTCACCATCCCCTCCCGTTTTTCATCCCATACACTCATTGCGGTTAACCATCTAAGCCATTCTGCAGGCTTGGCTTGCTGCGGCGTGGAAGTGGTCAATCGGCTGCAGGGAAAGGGGGAGGACGGCTGGCGCGGGGAACAGGGAAGAGAAAGGGCAGTTGTGTCACCAACGCCATCACCCTCTGAGGGACTGACGTGACGCATTTTGTGGCTGAAGTGCATGCGTCGCGAAGGGCGATGAGGACGAGTGGATAGAGAGCTGTCACTTTCTTACGTTCTTATGACCAATTGGATCTTATGCCTCTTGATATAATAGAAAAAAAAACTTTTTATGGAAGACTTTTATGTAATTGGACATCATCTTCCCTAAGCAGATTCGAGTCTCCTCTCAGACCGTTCCATCATGGTTATCAGAGTTTATTTATGTTTTTTTTTTTTTTTTTTTTTTTTTTTTTTTTTTTTTTTTTTTTAATAAGTAGTGCACCATTGGGCCCATTCAAACTTCAAATAGGATAAATCTTTAGCTTTGTCTTTGGAAGGCTAATTTGTAACTGAAATTTTAGGACCGATGACATGAATTATATATATTATAATAACTTTAATTTGACCTTAAATATATATGCATCATATTTCCGAGACATGTTCTGAATGTACTTTTTTTCAACCTCCGGCAAGTTCGCATTTCATGCTGCCAACCACTGATGCTGTCTTCGAGCTGGTGAATATGTGTTAAAATGCGTCCATGAAGACTTTTATTTATATAATGAATTGTCGAAAGAAACAACAAATATATATATGTATATATATATATATATATATATATATACATATACATATATATATATATATATATATATATATATATATATATATATATATACATATATATATACATATATATATATATATATATATATATATATATATATACATATATATATATACATATATATATACATATATATTATCAAGGTCTTAATTATTATATGAACAGATGCAGAATTTATATGAAAGGAATTACGAAATAATTATAATTATTATCAAATGCGTCTCCTAATTCCAGGACTAACCCTTTGGAGTCGCTTGGAAGGCGTGGCTTCGAAGCATGACCCCATTCCCGTCGGCCAATCACAGGCCGAGCCGAGCAGCTCCCTGCCCTCGGAAGTGACCCAGTATCTCACCTCAAAATAGGTCATATATAGATTCAGACAGAATTCGTTCAGCCTGACTCAAGACTCACACTCACACTCAAGACTCACACTCAAAAGATCAGGATCAGCAACAATCAACACCTGACCTCACCTGAGATAACAGCACCTGCTCCAGCTTACCTGCTCCAGCTGAAGCTATTTAGAAGCCTTGAAAGAAGAAGAAGAATAATCTACAAGAACTCTTTGAAGGAAGAGTTATAATCTACATGCTAAGTGGGTAACACTTATAGCAAGAAGAAGAAGAATTACCTGGACTACCTGACCCAGTCCAAGTGGGCACCACTTATGCCAAGGAGTTAACATCTTTAAGGAGTTGGCATACTAAAAGAGATCCCTTCAGAGTAAGGGTTTTGACACTCGGCTCTCTCGAGCCAAGCACCTCGGTGCTACAAGAGATCCTTGTAGGCACACACCTGTCCCCCCCTGTCCTTTACCACCACTTTTCGGCGTTAGGATAACACCGTTTGTTTCTGAAGGCGAACCCTGCGGTTTACCCGGCGAAGGCCGGGGTCTCAAAGGGGTCCCTTAGTTGGGATACTGTAAGAAACACTCGGAGGTTGCCACCTTTGTTAGGCTTAGGGAACGGCGGCAGGCCACTCTAACACTCCTGCCCACTCTAGCCAGACACCGTCTATATAGCCAACCTGGTTAGGCTCATCAGAGATAAGAGGAGGTTGTCAGAGATAGGACTTAATCTGACAACTCAGGCAGGACTTGGACTTTTTACAGTGGTAGGATCGAGCTATGCGTTGGGAACCATGGCTTCGACCACCAAAATTAAAGTAAACCTCGATGGCATTCCGACTCTAACTCGAAAGCAGGAACTGAACTCTCTGATGTTTGGCAATGGTATCCATTTCCTAAGAATCATTGATGCTAGGAATGGATACATTGTTCTGCCAAAGACCCTTACCGATGCCGATAAGATAATGTCACCAGAATTCCGCCAAAAGCTTAAGAGCTCAGGTTTTGACCCCCAGATGCCTCTTGAAACCAAAGCTAAGATGACAATTGTAGTCAAAAAAGTGGACTCGTATATTACAAGCCACTCTAATGAAGAGATAAAAGAGGAACTGGTAAGACAACTCAGCCTGCAAATCGATGAAGTCTATAAAATGCCACAACATGGAATTGTTAAGATTCGATTCCATGATATACAGACTGCCAAAAAGATAAAAGAACAAGGACTGATCCTATACAATTACAGTATAAACCCGGCCCAGATCGAAGAGGAACGATTCACTCGAGTAATTCAGTGTATGAATTGCTATGAATATGGCCATACAAAGGGTAAATGCACCAAGAAGAATGCTGAAAAATGCAGTGAGTGTGGTCAGACCGGACACAGGTTCACGACATGTAAGAACACCACAAAAAAATGCCTAAACTGTGGAGGCGAACACAGGACTCTCTCTGGAAGCTGCCCTATCAGAAGGAAAGAGATCACAAAGGCAGTAGAAAAGAAGCAAGAGATCCAAACCCAGAAAGAGTCTAGACTACTGAGTGAAGTAGTCAAGAACACTGCAAAGGCTACAGCTAAGGTCGAGAAAACGATCGAAAAAACAGCCAAAGCCACAGCCGAAATTACCAAAACGGCGATTAAAGAGACGCAGCCACCCATCATGCAGCTGCCCAACAACCTGGCTGTCAAGACCCTGATTGCCTTGATGCATGCCCACCTGGCCAACCTTGCACAACCAGGCTGCTTTGCAGAGCAAGCAAAGCTAGCCTTGAGGCGAAATAACCTCCCTGAGATGGACCTTCCAAATGATGTAAATTCGGCAGGCATCCTGAGGGTTATGCTCCCTACAGAAACCCCCAAAGAAACCACAGAAGCACCTGAAGAAGAAGAAATGCCAGATCTGCCAGTTCTTGAAGAAGAAATGCCGCCACTGGAAGAGCCCACTGCACCAGTACCCCAGTATGTGAGGGTGCCATCCCCACACAGGTGCAAGAATGTGAAGAAGGCCAGGGAAGCAAAGGGCAAAGCTGTAGGAGTCATCCTGTACACTGCCGAGAAAACCGTTACAAACGGCAATATTGATGATGATGATGTTGCAGAATACATCAAGAATGGCAGGATGAAATACTCCTACAACAATCAGAAGCTGAAATCTGATGAATGTGCCAGTATCATAGATAGGAGAATTAGGGCAGCCTCCCTAAATCTCGTTGGTGTGATCATCACCTACCTCGACCCTGAGAGCTACAGGAAGAGGAGGAATGGCTATGATGAGTCCCAAGAGAGGCATGAAGATGGACCTGCAGCCAAATCCAAGTGAATCACACCATCACTGTAGTTCAGCAGAACGTCCTCAAGTGGACTATGGTTCGTAGGAACGAACTGTCGGGCATGTATAGAGCCCTAAATGCAGATGTAGTCCTGATCAACAGTCATGGTTTGAAGGACACAGACAGGCTGAAACTGTTCCCCTACTTATGTTATCAGAGGAACAGGACTGGAGAAGCAAGTGATGGCATAGCAATAGCAGTCAGAAGAGAAATCAAACATAAGATTCTCGACGACTTTGACGAAATGCTGGCAATGGAGATAGAGACCAGCAGAGGTCCAATAGTAGTGGCTACAATGTATCTGCCTCCAAGAAGGGCAATTGTCCCACTGCAAGACTTATACAGTCTGCTTCGACGAAGATTACCCACATACATAGTGGGAGACCTCAATGCCAACCATCCAATGCTAAACAATAGAGCAGGCAACATGGTTGGCAATGCTACTGCTAGAATGGTTGCTGATGGAGACCTAATCCACATGGGACCAGACTTCCCTACTTACATCACAGGGAATACAGCAACCAAACCAGATATTGCACTGTGCAATAACCAAGCCCATCACAACGTGATCATGGAACCGGGCCCTGCAAGCACCAGTGATCACCTGCCCATCATCCTCAAGATATCATCCAACCCAATCCTGAAAAGCCTAAACTGTAGCAGATTCAACTTTAGAATGGCTAATTGGGGAGGATTCAAGGATGAGCTCCAGTCCAAGCCTGCAGCCAACTTGAGGACTGCAACATTGGAAGAGATTGACGAGGAAGTCGAAAAGTGGTACAGCGATGTTGAAGCTGCACTTGCTCATCATGTACCCAAGAGCAACCACAGGACTATCCCCCATCCAAGGCTAAGAGCTGAAGTAAGACTGCTAAATATACAGTCGAATCACCTGCAGCACTATGCAGAGATTCATGGATGGACACAAGACCTGAGAGCAAGATATAGAAGCTTGCAAAGAGAACTCTCTAACCACTGGAAGAGAGCAGCAAATGACAAATGGGAAGAACTTGTTCGAAAAGTGGAATGGGACCGAAAAGATCCACAGTCCTTCTGGTCAGGAATAAAGAAACTGATGGGAAGAAGTGAAAGCAGAAGTAGCTACCTCCTCAACGAACAGGATGAGAAGATTCATGAAGAAGAAGAACAAGAAATCCTGTTCAGAAATTACTGGAGAAATTGTTTCCGAATTACCGAAGAAGAAGAAGAGAACTTTGACAGTGATTTCGAGGAGACCATCATAGAGGAAATAGGAAGGCACATGCACCTCCTATATCCAGAAGCTGCTTCTGACTTCACCAGACTGGATCCCACAGATCCACTAATGACTAAGATCAACCCCACAGATGTCAAAAGAACTATTCAGAGTTTCAAGAATAGAACTGCTCCAGGCAAAAGCAGGATCAACAAAACAATCCTGCAGAATCTTCCAAACAAGATGTTGCTGAGACTGGCAAACATATACAATGCCTCTCTCACTGCTGGCTACTTCCCTGACCACTTCAAGGAAGCAAGAGTCAGGATGATTCCAAAAGCCGGGAAAAATCCAAGAAAAGTGGAGAATTACAGACCAATATCTCTGCTGGAAGTCCCAGGCAAAATCTTTGAAAAGATACTGAACATAAGATTGCGAAATCACCTGGAGATTAACGATTTGCAAAATCCCAGGCAACATGGCTTCAGACCAGGCAGAGGAACATCAACAGCCATTGCAATCATATATGAAGAAATCGCCAATGCCATGAGCGAAAGGAACCAAGTCAATGTGGTTCTGAGAGATGTGGCCAAAGCCTTCGACAAAGTTTGGCACACAGGCCTGAAACTTAAGATCATCAGGCTGAACCTCCCGACGTCCTTGACCAAGCTATTGTGTGACTTTGTTGAAAGTCGAAGCGCAAGAATAGTCGTCGGTAATACAGTCGGCGAAGCAATTCCCGTCATGAGTGGAGTTCCACAGGGAAGCTGCCTCTCACCGACACTGTTCACAATCTATACAGCAGACCTGCCTGAACCATCACATGGCAGCAATCACTATATGTATGCCGACGACATCACTCAGATAATCAAGTACGAAGGGAGATCGATCGAGATGATGGCACTGAGAACTGCCAGAGCCATAGAGACCATCAATCGATACGAAAGACAGTGGAAGATCTCAACCAACATGAGAAAATTCCAAGTCATTCCTGTGGCCAAGTTCAAGACAGCAGATCTGATAGTGGACGAGGAAGCAGTGGACTACTGTGACAAAGGAAAGATACTAGGGCTAACAATTAGCAGAAGAGGAATTGTCCCTCACATAAATGATAGAGCAACCAAAGCTAAACATCAGCTGAACAAGATCAGAAGGTTCCAGACACTGAGTACTGAAACCAAGCTCTACATTTATAAAGCCCTAGTGCGGCCCATCATGGAATACCCGCCAGTGCCTACTCACACCATATCCAGAAGGCAGATGATGAAGCTACAGACTATTCAGAACCAGGCAGGCAAATGGATTCTGAATATTCGCTTTCCTGAAGTAGTCACTGCACGAGAGATCCATCAAAGACTAAGGATCGAGGCGATCAACCAGAGACTCCACCATCAAGCAAGAAGAAGATGGACAAAAATCCAAGATGAGGATGAGGAGCTCTACAATCGCCTCAACGTTCGTCCAGAAGGCACACATGCCTGGTGGCCCAAAAGCCTCAGCAGAATCAATGGCATTGAAGAAGTTGAGGCCATATTCACGGCATCAGGTACAGGAGACCGATGATGTAAGGAGGCAACCATGAAGAGGAGAACCTAAAAGAAGAATGAAGAAGTAAACCTCAAGAGGACCTGCAAGTTCAAGAAGTTCAAGAATGAAGATTTTTTAAAACACCTTTTAACCCAGACTACAAGCCAACCCACAGGGCTCCACTTCAACGTCAAGCACGGCACATCATGCATAGCAGTGAGAGGTGACGTGCGAGGTCGGCGAAGTGCAGCGTGGGCAGAGCTTCAGAATGTAAAAATCCAAAAAAAAAAAAAAAAAAAAAAAAAAAAAAAAAAAAAAAAAAAAACCCTTAAAAAATAGCCTGCTAGGTGTTCTGGTTTCTGGCTGCCTCCCGAGGGGTTGACCCGGGGCTTTGTTCAGCTACTAAGGGCGCACATGCAAGCTATTCTCTGACTTCTTTCTCCTGGTCTTACAACTTATCTTTTCTCCTTTCTCCACCTTTCTCAGCTTTCCTTCTATCACTTTATCTCCTCGCAAATTTCATTT
>NW_028234431.1:15518787-15521287 GCF_977035675.1 Penaeus japonicus
ATGAAGGTGGCTAAGCAAAATTTGATGATTCAGCTTCAGGTAACTGTGGTACGTACAACCAACTTCCATAAATCTTGACACAGAGTGAACATTTTATTTGCCGGATAATTGTGAACATAATTATCCGAAAATCCGAAACACCTTATAAAATAAAATTGATAAAAATCTAGATTGTCCTGTATTGCTTGAGACAATATATATTCAGAATTAAATCAAATTCAAAGCAAATATCATAATTCACATTAGAAAAAGGAGGTTACAACTAGATAATAAGTGTGTATACAAAGAATATGGTGGAGACTGGCAGTATTAAAGTTTACACAGGACCTGAAGCTAGTAGTCTAACATGTAGACACTGTCAAAACTGACCAAGCAGGACCGAAGTTTAGAATCTCCGCGGGAAAGCGAAGACACTGTACGGATCCCTCGTGAACACTATACACCCGGCCAGTCATGCTCCCTCTCGCAATATCTCAGTCTTCTTCGTCTAAGAGTGAACCTTTGAAGGAAAAATATATCTTCGGCGATGCAAGAGAGAGATTTCTGTCACACCCCGAGAGGTGGAGACACCTGGCGACGACGCCTTCTTCGGGACTCTGAGGGATCCAGCCAGTCAAAACCCGGTTGACTTGGAGCTGAAAGTTTCATGATTCAAACCAGGACTCTCGTATTCCAGGAACTTGAATACAAAAGTCCTCCCTTCCTAGAATTTAATGCAAAACAATGAAATGACCTTAGCATATAATTTAAATTCCACTAGTCATAACCGTCATTTGTACAGAACGAAAGGAATCAAAAGAATCTGCTAGAAAGAACGAAGAACTCTACAGCTATTCTACTCGCATCTGCCGTGGCCTCCTAGTCACCTGATGCTACAAGTTATTGCTGGTGTGTTGAAATGCAGCATTTCCTATCTCGCAATATTGCAGACACATCTGTCACACTGAATACCACATGAGAGCGCTCGGGATGTGCGACGTGATCTGAGTCTTCCTTAGACGACATGAGACATGAGTGCTGAAAGCGTCGATAAGCCAAATCTTTAAAAAAGAGCTCAATTCATAACCATTTCGTATTCTAACATTTCTCGGTTCTTTCTGCTCCGGGTGAATACGTCCGTCTCGGCTCCACTGTCCTCTAACACTTCTTTTCACTCCTGTTCTGTTCGTAATGCAGAGTTTGCCAGAATGCGAAAGACAGTGTACTGAAACGAGAGAATCATGACCGTGGCCTTCCTGACCTGAAAAACTGCGAGGGAAAGAACTATACTTGGAAACTCCTGTAGTGTGTGCGCGTGGGCATGTTGGTCTGGCTGTCTGCTATCTGTCAGAGCGTGTGCGCGTATGGTTTTGGACGAGTGAGCCTGTATGTGAGTACGAGTATAATCGTGAGTGTGAGTATGATTGCGAGTGTCATTGTGAGTAAGTGAGTGAATAAGCGAGTGAATGAATAAGTGTGTGTGTGTGTGTGTGTGTGTGTGTGTGTGTGTGTGTGTGTGTGTGTGTGTGTGTGTGTGTGTGTGTGTCAATGTGCAAGTCTGGACTAGGAGGAGACTGATTATAACTAACGTAACGATAGTGACAGCAATGTCGACAATGATGATGTTGAATATAGTGATGATGATAATGATAAAAGTAATACTAAAATAAGGGTAATGGTAATAATGATAATGTTGATTATGATGACAACGATAAAATAAAAAAATATAAGTAATAATGATGATAAAAAACAACAACAACAGCAATAATAATAGCAATGATGAAAATGATAAGGATGATAATTGTTATAGTAATAATAATAATGATAACAATGATAATAATAATAATCATAACAATAATAATACTAGCAATAATAATGAAAACAATAATAACAAAAACAACAATAGTAACGTTGACAATAATAATAACTATGAGAAAGATATTAAAGACTTCAGTTTTCCTGATTATATAATATCAATCAAGATAACGTTGATGAGAAGGAAGATAAAGAAAACAAAAAACAGAAACCAATAAACAAGAGGGTAATGCCAGACCGATAATAGCATCACCTTAAGTGGCATGGTAGGGATGGTGATGATAAAGATAGTGACGTTTACGACTGTAGTATAACAATAATGATGATAATGATAATGACGGCGATGATATAAATTAACAACCGCAGATATAACAACCAGAGCATCAACAACAATAGCGGTCGACTGATAATAAAGACCATAAGAAGTATGAGGGGAATGACAATAACAATGATAATGGTAACAATAATAATCATAATGATAATAATGAGAACTAAGATAATAGTGATGGTAGTGATGCTAATGGTGATGATGATGATGATGATGATGACAATTATAATAATAATTTGAATAATAGTAATAATAATGATAATAATAACAGCATTAATGATAATGATAATAACAATAGCAACAACCATAACAACAATAGCAACAACAACAGCAATAACAGTAATGATGATAATGACAATGATATTTATGATGATAATG
>NW_028234431.1:15543787-15551287 GCF_977035675.1 Penaeus japonicus
CGCTGACAACAAAGAAAACAAGGTTAGTCAGAGTTTTTGTCAAGGCACAATTTTTTTTTCTTTTTAGTTAGGGTTGTACTTAGGAATTTTTTTCTTATCCATTTCTTTTCCTATGTTTGACAATTTTTTTTTTTTAAAGTGTATCAAACCTGTTATTTTTCCAAGTCTTACGATTTTTTTTTCTAAGTGCACCATATTACAAGGAAACTGTTACCACTCTCCCTATGACTGCAGTGACAATTTTGTTGAGTTTCCCATGTCCACAGAAAACGGACTCACTCACGCTGCCTCCCTCATAATTCATTCATTCTGACGTTTCTCTTCTTGTTTCTACATGCCTAAACTTCCAGCTGTTAAAAGTCAACTTGTGTTACGGTACAGAAATTTAGCTGAAGAAGCAAATGCACACATTTTAGGAGTTACAACTGACACTAGCAACCCACAGAACGCTACTAAATATGTCGCTCCCTCAGAGCTCACGCAGACACACACACACACGCACACATCCTGCTGACAACGCACCGCCTTCACTCACCCCAGTGTCATCCCCTGCACGTACTTCTAAACCTGACAACACATCCCACCGCTGCCACCACTGTAAGTGGCTGACAGGTGCGGTCAGCAGGCGTTTCTTGACAGAGTCTCGTTCAGGTTGGGGTGTCAGGGTGACACCTTGGTAGCGAGGAGAAGTCCAGACGAAGGTTCAGGTTAACAGGGTTTTATTCTTGGCAGCAACAACACAACACTGCTATTGTATTCTATATGATGCAATCATCAATGTAATCTTTATCTTTCATGTTACTCTAATTATTATTATATATATATATATATATACATATATATATATACATACACATATATACATACATATACGTACGCTGTTGCTTCACCTATCTGTCTACCCCTCTCACACCAGACATATCAGTGTTGTTTTGTCTTTCCCTTTGCAAGAGCTATGTATTGATGCAACACTTCATTCATCACATTCCAAATGTCACAAGTCACACGAAAACACCTTGATTCACACATCTCCTGAGACAAGTCACACATTGTGGTAGAGAGTCTTGTCTCGGGGAGCAGAGGAGCAACACCTCGCTGCTCCTCAGAGGAGCAGCCCCCACTCCAACATCCTACTGTTCAAGCTTAGCAATAAACCAAAAAAGCTGTTCCTGCCGTGTTCTTCACACCCTAGGCTACGTTACCCACATACAAGCAGTGTCCAAGTCGGACCCGTTAAAGAGAGAGAGAGAGAGAGAGAGAGAGAGAGTGAGAATTATATATTATGCTTATATAAGATATTAATTACAGCAATAGATCCATATACATATATATGCATTTTCGTACCTTTAACCAGCGAGGCAATCGCCGGGTCAGGTCAGGTCAACTTTGAGTGACGGGTGGCTCACACATTGTTGCCATTCCAAAGACCTACACCCTCATAAATGAGCTTATTGCCACGCCCCGTAGATTTCAGACTACCTTGCCGCGTTCCTACCGTTGGGGACGTCGGATGCGAACCCCTTCCATATAAGCAGGATGTTTGGAAAATACCGAGAAACCGGGAACCGACGACGCTACGTTGGCACCTGATTTCCCCACCTGTTTATACGTGTTGTGATATTGTTTATAGCTGTGACCATTGTGCTGTAATGAATATATCTTTCGTGCACCATAATGTCAGACTATCTGCGTTATGGAATAAACCTGTATGTTAGAATAATTAAAGATTATGATAGAATAAGAATGCATATAATTTTATATCTACTGTTTATACCTCAGAAGAATACCTCATGTTTAATTTAGTTACCCCCGAAATTAATGTTTTCTTTTATATGCGCCACCCTACGGCAATATTTACAAAGTGTAATGTAAACAACCCTCTTCTCTCCACGGACTTCTCCCCGAATACACGCTTATACGCAGTAGCTGTGTTTCTCTGATCCCCACATCAATTATCTGTACATTGACAAGCCAAACTTCCTTATTTCACGCATAGAAGATGACATCTTCCACCACCTCAACAGGTTATGGGCCCAGAATTAAGGAATTTGATGGTAATGCAGATAATTATGATTTGTGGGAAGAAAAGTTCACAGGGGCTCTCCGAGTTCTGAAACTTCATCTTGCTTTTGATAAATATGCAAGCAAACGCCCAAATGATTATGATTTGGAAGAGGCCAAGGAAACAATCTATGCTCACTTAACAGGTTGTCTTGACAGAACGTCACTTGGCATGATAAAGCGTGAAGCGAGGGGAGATGGAGTGAAAGCATTGACATTGCTACGAAAACACTACCTAAGAGAAACACAACACAGATTGTTTGCTCTATGGAGATCATTCATAAACAAAAGGATGGATGATGACAGTGTTACAGCATATCTTACGTCTATAGATGAGACAGTAGCTGCTCTCAGGGAAATAGATGAACACATTACTGATGGTCTTATAGTAGTACGAACACTGGATGGACTTCCAAAGAAGTACGAAAATTTTGTTGATGAAGCTAGCCAGCGTAATCCTCCATACCAGTACAGTGAATTAAAGATAGCATTGTTATGGCAAGAGGATCGTCTGAAGGATACTTCTAGCACAGAGAGTATCATGAATGTCAACAACAACAGTACAGTGAAACAGAAGAAATGTTTCAAGTGTGGTGAACCAGGCCATTTTGCATCAAAATGCAGCAAAGGAGGTAAGTTCCAGAGAGTGAACAATCCTCAAAATACTAGAAAGTGGTGTAACTTTCATAAATCTAGAACTCACAGTAACAGTGAATGTAGAGTGAAGAATCCTAAGAATAGTAGTAATTCAGTAAACTCAGCAAATGACACAAGTGAAGAACAAAATCAAGAGTTTTCTTTTCATGTAACACACTCATCAAGGTTTCATACTGTTGAGGAAACCAACACTGAGCTGTATGATTGTAGAAAACAGAATGTAGCTAACTTAGAAGAAGAAGGCTTCTTAATGATTGACAGTGGCTGCACTTCACATATTGAGAAAACTGAACCAAAGTTTGTGAGATTTCAAGAGTCTTTTGATCCACAAAACCATTACATAGAGCTGGCAGACGGCCAAAGACAACAAGGAACAGTGAAAGGAGTCGGTGATGTGAAAGACTTCATTCAGGATCGAGACGGCAACTCACAAAGAATTCTACTAAAAGATGCATTATACATACCAGGATTCAAACAAGATATCATGTCAGTTTGGAAGGCTATCAAGAGTGGACATACTGTTACTTTCTCACCAGAAGGCAGTACTCTAACTACCAAGGATGGCACGATATTCAACATTGTGGAGAAAAACAAGTTGTTCTATCTACGTAGAGGTAAGCCACACACTGGTTCTCAGATGGATAAGTTTAACAAAGTCCATGTAGGGGAAGCCAAGCACACCCTAGAGGAGTGGCATAAAATCCTAGGGCATTGCAATGTGGCTGATGTGCAAAAACTTGAAGCAACTGTTGACGGAATGCATATAACTAGGAAAGATAAGTTCAACTGCACCACATGCACACTAGGTAAGATGACACAGTATAGGAGTAAAGAACCTGACAAAAAGGCCCAACAGCCTTTAGATTTAGTCCACTGTAATGTAGTTGGTCCTGTAAACCCACCAGCACGAGGAGGTTACAGGTACAGCATCTCCTTTATTGATGACTACTCCGGAGCTCTTAGAATTTACCTAATTAAAAGTAAGAGTGATACTGTGACAGCTATGAAGAGATACCTTGCAGAAACAGCACCATATGGGAAAATTAAACGCCTAAGATGTGACCACGGAACAGAGTTTACGAACAAGGAGTTCAGAACACTCTTAACAGAGAACAAGATTAGACAAGAGTTCTCTGCACCTTATTCACCACATCAGAATGGCACAGTTGAGAGATCACACAGGTCAATATTTGACATGGCTCGCTGTTTGCTGATTGAGTCAAAATTACCTAAAGATATGTGGAGTTATGCTGTGAAGACTGCCTGTTACATCAGGAATAGGTGCTATAACTCCAGGACTCAAAAGACCCCAGTAGAAATGCTTACTGGAAGACAGCCAAACATAAGCAAAATGAATGTCTTTGGAACAAGATGTTTTGCATATGAACAAGAGAGTAAGAAACTAGATCCAAGGAGTAAGGAGGGAGTATTTGTGGGCTATGATGTTCAAAGTCCAGCCTACTTGATATACTTTCCTGATACTCAGACTATAAGAAAGGTAAGAATAGTCAAATTTGTGGATAACTCATCTTGTAAGACAGAATCCTCAAGTGCCGAGCAAAGTTTGAGTGACGACTTCATTTTGGTGGAGACGAGGCTCCAGCAAAAACCACTTCAAGCGGCCCAAGATGAGACGCCAGCTAACGCTGATGGGGACAGGAAGTGTCCAGCTAAAGACCAAGAAGGAATACCAGTGGATGAAGATACAGAAAGAAGATACCCATCCAGAGAAAGAAAGAAACCCTCAAGGTTAGATGACTATGTTACAGATGATCAGGACAACAGTATCTCCAGTGTGACACATACTAGCTATATACATCACTGCTATCGAATGTCACATGATCCAATACCAGTCACCTACCAAGAAGCTATAGCATCTCCAGAGGGACATCAATGGAAGAAAGCCATGGATGAGGAGATTGCTTCACTACAGGACACCACCACCTATGAACTCACAACACTACCCAAGAATCGCACAGCAGTGGGTGGAAGATGGGTGTATCAAGTGAAACCTGGACCTAACGGTAAAGGAAAATTCAGGAGGCAAAGTTCTTAAAACAAATAATGTATGATCTATTTGGATTTAAGATTAAGTCAGTAGATTTAGGAGTTGACAACCAAGGTGCTATTAATCTAGCCAAAATAAAAAAAACCCATAAATTACCAAAGGTCAAAACATATTGACATTCGTTACCATTTCATTAGAGATGAAGTGAAGATGGGTAATGTGAACTTATTCTTTGTACCTACCAGAGAGAATCCAGCTGATATATTTACCAAACCTGTATCTCAGAAGAAGTTGAAAGATTTTAAGTTTATCAGGGGATAGATTCTCTCGTACATTATAACCAATCTTTAATTAAGAGGGGGTGTTAGAATAATTAAAGATTATGATAGAATAAGAATGCATATAATTTTATATCTACTGTTTATACCTCAGAAGAATACCTCATGTTTAATTTAGTTACCCCCGAAATTAATGTTTTCTTTTATATGCGCCACCCTACGGCAATATTTACAAAGTGTAATGTAAACAACCCTCTTCTCTCCACGGACTTCTCCCCGAATACACGCTTATACGCAGTAGCTGTGTTTCTCTGATCCCCACATCAATTATCTGTAAATTGACAAGCCAAACTTCCTTATTTCACGCATAGAAGATGACATCTTCCACCACCTCAACACTGTAATGTTCAAACCCTGTGTCTGGCATCACTACCTATTATGTGCTGGATTGTCAGTTATGACAGACTAAGACAACCCTAACAACTGATGGCAGCGGTGTAACCCTCACAACGGGTGCCAGCCGGTGGTGCCACGATTTTGCTGGTATCGGAAGCATCACTACCTATTTTGTGCTGGGTTGTCAGTTACGACAGACTAAGACAACCCTCACAGAGAGAGAGAGAGAGAGAGAAAGAGAGGGAGAGAGAGAGAAATAGAGAGAGAGAGAGAGAGAGAGAGAGAGAGAGAGAGAGAGAGAGAGAGAGAGAGAGAGAGAGAGAGAGAGAGAGAGAGAGAGAGAGAGAGAGAGATTGAGGGGAAGGGACAGAGAGAGAGAGAGAAAAAAAAAAGAAAAAAAAATTATATATATATATATATATATATATATATATATATATATATATATAGAGAGAGAGAGAGAGAGAGAGAGAGAGAGAGAGAGAGAAAGAGAGAGATGCTTGTTGTTATTTTTTTTTTTTTTTTTTACCACAGTAAAGTATGAACTTGTATTCGATTATATTCCCCCTTCAGTTGTTGATTAAGATGTTTCCAAGCACTGTTATGAGTAGCTTTAACCTCTTCATTATTTCATTGAAGATAATTGAAAGAAATTATTCTTGGAATGTTTGCCACTGTTTGCTATATATACTTGTCATTATTGTTTTCATTTCAATCAGATACAATTCAGAATTATCAGATATTCGGCTGCGTTTCATGGGCAGTTATTTTCAGTAAATACCTACACTGATTTTTCTCAAGTTTTCTCGTCTCTCCTATGGCTCACACTTCTTTCCCCGATGGTTCACACTTCTTTCCCCGATGGTTCACGCTTCTTTCCCCGATGGTTCACGCTTCTTTCCCCGATGGTTCACACTTCTTTCCCCGATGGTTCACACTTCTTTCCCCGATGGCTCACACTTCTTTCCCCGATGGCTCACACTTCTTTCCCCGATGGTTCACACTTCTTTCCCCGATGGCTCACACTTCTTTCCCCGATGGCTCACACTTCTTTCCCCGATGGTTCACACTTCTTTCCCCGATGGTTCACACTTCTTTCCCCGATGGTTCACGCTTCTTTCCCCGATGGTTCACACTTCTTTCCCCGATGGTTCACGCTTCTTTCCCCGATGGTTCACGCTTCTTTCCCCGATGGTTCACACTTCTTTCCCCGATGGTTCACGCTTCTTTCCCCGATGGTTCACACTTCTTTCCCCGATGGTTCACGCTTCTTTCCCCGATGGTTCACACTTCTTTCCCCGATGGTTCACACTTCTTTCCCCGATGGTTCACACTTCTTTCCCCGATGGTTTACACTTCTTTCCCCGATGGTTCACACTTCTTTCCCCGATGGTTCACACTTCTTTCCCCGATGGTTCTCACTTCGGGCCCCCATGGTTCACACTTCTTTCCCCGATGGTTTACACTTCTTTCCCCGATGGTTCACACTTCTTTCCCCGATGGTTCACGCTTCTTTCCCCGATGGTTCACACTTCTTTCCCCGATGGTTCACACTTCTTTCCCCGATGGTTTACACTTCTTTCCCCGATGGTTCACACTTCTTTCCCCGATGGTTCACGCTTCTTTCCCCGATGGTTCACACTTCTTTCCCCGATGGTTCACACTTCTTTCCCCGATGGTTCACGCTTCTTTCCCCGATGGTTCACACTTCTTTCCCCGATGGTTCACACTTCTTTCCCCGATGGTTCACACTTCTTTCCCCGATGGTTCACACTTCTTTCCCCGATGGTTCACGCTTCTTTCCCCGATGGTTCACACTTCTTTCCCCGATGGTTCACACTTCTTTCCCCGATGGTTCACACTTCTTTCCCCGATGGTTTACACTTCTTTCCCCGATGGTTCACACTTCTTTCCCCGATGGTTCACACTTCTTTCCCCGATGGTTCACACTTCTTTCCCCGATGGTTCACACTTCTTTCCCCGATGGTTCACACTTCTTTCCCCGATGGTTCACGCTTCTTTCCCCGATGGTTCACACTTCTATGCCTGAAACCTACTGTGGCCATTGGCCTTGACTCCATATATATCCCATACGCCCCG
>NW_028234431.1:15561287-15563787 GCF_977035675.1 Penaeus japonicus
ATAATAGAAATCCTATCAATAATGATAATGATAATAATGATAAAAATAATAAAAATAATCATAATGGTAATGAAAATAATGATAATAACACTGATGGTAATAATGATGACAATAATAATAATAACAATGATATTGATAATAAGGATGATAATAACAACAAAATTATGATGATGATAACAACAATTAGATAATAACAATGATAATTCAAGAATATGATAATGTTATCAATAATAATGACAAAAATAATAACAAAAACACCAAAAATAAAAATGATGATAATAAGCAAGATAATAATAATGATAGCAACAATAATGATGATGATAATAATAATGATATAAACTTTAACAATAATAATGATAATAATATCAATAATGATTATAATGATGATGATAATTATGATGATGGTATTGATAATGATAATGATAGTGATAATGATAATGTTAATAGTAATAATAATAAGACTGATAATAATGATAATAATAATAATATTGATAATAACAACAATAATGATAATAATGATCACAACAATTATAATAACAATAATAATATTAATGATGGTAATGATGATAATGATAATTACTATCATCGTTATGATCATAACAATAATAATAATAAAAAAAAACATGATAATGATAATAGCATTGAAAATAATGATATAGACGATATTACTGATATAACAGCGGCAATGGTAATGGCAGTAATAATAATAACAACAGTGAGAATGATCATGATGTTAAAGTTAAGATAATTATGATGATAATTATAACGACAACAATAATAATGATATTATCATTAATGATGATGATGATAATAAGAACAGTGATAAGGTTGATAATAATGATAATGGAAATGATGATGATAATGGTAATCCTAATAATGATAATAATGGTAATCCTAATACCAATAACGATAGCAGCAATAATAATGATAACAATAATCATTTACATTAATGACGATATGAATAATGATAATTAGAAAAATAATGATAATGATAATGATGATAATAATGATGACGATCTCTATCATTACAAAAACAACAATCTTAACGATGACACAAACTATTATTATTGATAATATAAACAATTATGATAATGATACGAATAAAGAAATAGAACTGACAAATAAGCCCGTTCCAAACAGACAGCAATTCCATTCTCTCGACGTTAGCTTTTCTCCTACGATCACGTTCAGGTGTCTCTCACTGTGTCAGCCGTCTGACGGATGCTGACGAAGGCGATATTTAGAGAGGATCTAGCGACAAGTCGTTCGCGTGTGGCGGTGAGCAGACGTGAGGCAAATATGATGAGGAAGCGGAAGGAGGGAGTGAGGAGGCAATGCGAGGCAATGTTTACACTTCCGATGCGCGAATCAGACGTGAAGTGAAGCTCCCGCCACGACAACTCCGGGATCGAGAGTGAGCGAGAAGGAGCGCCCGAGGGCTCATGGAGCCACGCGCAGGGCTGAAGTTCGAGCTTCAGCTGGTAAAATTCTAACTGGAATTATGGAGCTAAGCATGTTCAAAGGTGATTCAAATGGGAGTCTCTGTGCAGTGCAGTCTCTGTAACTCCCCTGGTAAACGCAGGATAAATGCAATATACCAACCGTCGAGCGGGCACAGAGCTGTCACTAAGAATGGTGGTGAGATGATCATCGGTAAATCACCGGGAGTGGAGCATACGCCGGATGGCCGGCTCGAGTGGCGCTTTGTTTCATGGAGGATACGCACATAAATTAGATCGTATAAAGACATGTGAAAGTAAATATAGTAATGGAAAAGTAGAAAAAGATGTTGATAATAAAATAGTTCAAATATAGAGACATAGTCAGAGAGACAGATAATATCGAGACTCAATAGAATTAACAAATGATGATAACATTCAAAGTACAAATAACAATTTAGAGTTATTCTAGGTGACCTGTCAGCTGTAGGTATGGCGTGGCGTACGCATGCACCGTCGGAGAACAACAAACGAGCAATGCAATGAAGTGGCGTCGAACAGATCAAAGGAACCGCGTGGCTCGCTAGGAAACGGATGTTAACAGAAAGCAAAAGCAAAAGCAAATCCAAATGTCTGAACAACGAAATCGAATCAGCCATCGACCCAGCAAGCGCTTCCTTGGCCTTGTCGCGGGGAGAGAGTCTGGGCAATTGCCGAGATAAATAGACCATTACTATGTGCTGATAATTAGCTAAAGTGAACTGAACCAAAGTACTGTAACTTGCAAATCAATATTGATTAACTAAAATGTAGCACATCGTTTATCGACATAGCTTGAGTAACTTACAGCGTACTTTAGCAATACACATCTGTTTGATCACAAGGCTTAGGTAGTTAGCCTTAGTTCATCTGCGCAGTTACAATCATAAAGATAATGAGAGTGACTCCGCGGAAGTGCTTAAAGACTGGCGCTCAATAATTCCAGCCTCTCTGTAGTGAATATTCCTTTAATTTCTTGGCCAAGACGTTGATCCACGCTGGATCACCAACAAAATCAAACA
>NW_028234431.1:15568787-15571287 GCF_977035675.1 Penaeus japonicus
AATAATGATAATTATAATAATGATAATTATAATAATGATAATTATAATAATGATAATTATAATAATGATAATTATAATAATGATAATGATAATAATGATAATGGTGATAATAATATCAATGACAATGGTAATAATGATAATAGTAATAATAATGATAATGATAATAATGATAATGATAATAATGATAAAGATAATATTATTATATTAATGATAATAATGATGATGATAATGATAATAGTAATAATGATAATGATAATGATATTAATGATAATGATGATAATGATCATGATAATAATGATCATGATAATAATGATAATGATAATAATGATAGTGATAACAATGATAACAATGATAATGATAATGATTATAATGATAATAATGATAATGATAATGATAAAAATGATGATGATAATAATGATAATGATAATAATGATAATGGTAATAATGATAATGATGACAATTATAATGATAATAATGATAGTGATAATAATGATAATGATAATAATGATAATGATAACAATGATAATGATAATAATGATAATGATAATAATGATAATGATAATAATGATATTAACGATGATAATAATGATAATAATGATAATGATAAAATGATAATAATGATAATGATAAAAATGATAATGATATAATGATAATGATAAAATGATAATAATGATAATGATAAAAATGATAATGATAAAAATGATAATGATAAAAATGATAACGATAATAATGATAATGATAATAATGATAATTATAATAATGATAATGATAATAATGATAATGATAATAATGATAATGATAATAATGATATTGATAATATTGATAATGATAATAATGATAATGATAATATTGATTATGATAATATTGATATTTTGTCCAGCTGCTTATGTATGTCTGCATTATGTCCCTCCGGCGGAATAATCGGAAATTTATTGTGCAAGTTTCCAATCTGATTGTTTTTGTTTTTTTTACCATAAAATCCTTGAGAAAAATCTAAGAGCATAAGTAATTTGTTTTTAAGACTTCACTTTTGCCTTGGTTCCGTCGGTAGTTTTCTCAGCAAGTTTTCTTCTTCGCATCTGCTGTTGCTGTTGGTAATAATGTTCACACCAGAGGGCTTGCGGTAGTCATGGGTCGACCGGGTGGTGTTGTGGATAGTGTAGATAATGATCGTAAGGGCCTTGAGGATAAGGATATTTGCCTGGATAGCCCGGCGGATGTTGTGGGTACTTTGGTACGGCCGGCGCTATTGGCGTACGCGTGTGTGGGTGTGGCCACGTGTACAAATAAGAAATTATTACGTAGATGATAAGTGAAATCAGCACTGCTGTTAGAATGCACACCAGCGATGGCCATATTTCGGCTACATAGACTGATCTCTGGCCGGAGCGACGCTTATTTTGCTCGTCGTTGCCGATGTTCAGGGAGAGCCAGTTGGGCTTCTGGTGCGGCAACCACTCCTCGCCGCCCTCTTCGGAGGACCGCTGGCTGTACATTAGCGGCAGCCGCTCGCCGTTGTCCATCATTGCCGAGGAACAGACGGACGGGCGCGGCGAGGGTGTAGGCACGGCCAGGCTCTCTTGCTCTGCTTCTGCAGCGGCGACGGCAGCCTCGGAAAGCGTGGGCATAGACTGGGAGTTTCGAGGAGGCCTCGCCTTGAAGCCTCGAGGTAAAGTGGCTGACTCGTAGTTGCTGGTTCGCGTGTGCGGGCGGGCCGGAGGAAGGGTGGACGTGTACGGCAGCCTCACTCGAGACAACGTCTGGCGCTCTGCTGGGGAGCTGCTTCTGGGGGACGACGATGGTGCTGGTTGTGCAAAGGATCCTCTTTTCTTCGGCAGTTCGAGAGTATTGACATTCAACGATCCTCGTCGCGAAGGCGGGAGATTAGGACCTGGGGGAGCCGGAGGGCCGGGGGGGCCCTGGGGGGTCGGAGGGCCAGAGAAGGGCTGGAACGCCCGGTCGCAGCTGTGTTTCCGGTTGTTGAGCGTGACCAACACGGGCGGAGGCGTCGGGTAGTCGTTCATGACCACAATGGGTCCTTGGGGGAGGGGCGAGTCGAGGACCTCGATGCTCTTCCTCCTCCCCCCCGCCGTCCTCGTCCCGTTGGAGCCCATGTAGGAGGTGTAATACGACGCAGAGTTCTGGAAGGTGATGAGGATCGACGGCCTCTCATCTTGAGCCGGACTCCCAGGTTCTTGGAAGTCCGGCAGGGGATCTACGGCTGAGTTCCTGCACACGACAGAGTTCCGTCTGTCTCCCATATCCACTGGGGGGAACAAGAGTTCACTGTGTGTCAGTGTAGCTTCTTACTTGAGAGGAACAATTGCACCGGCCCCTACCATATCTGACATTTTCAAAATGGCAAAGCGATTGCTGTTTAAAAAAACCGTTTTGTTTATCACATCACTTCTCGATTTTCATACTTCTCAACAAAAACTCGAAGTATTCTTTATAACATTCTGTCACATGAAAATATTTTTTTTTTAAATCACTGGTGCTT
>NW_028234431.1:15596287-15598787 GCF_977035675.1 Penaeus japonicus
ATGATAATCCTTATTGTCATTGTCATCATTATCAACATCATTGTCATAATGATCATTATCATAATCATCATCCTCATCAGTCTCATTACCATATTACTATCGTAAATATGATATTGATAATGGAAACGCATCGTTGTGATATCAACCAAATACGACCTAAGTCGGGCTTTCGTGCCCATGCCAGGCACTATTCAGGGATTACATTTCAGCCACGAACAATGCCAATAGCTAAGGCTGAATGCTTGCAATTTTATGTTTTTTGCTTTTTTGTTTGACTAATCAAAATAGCTTGTCATTGTAGACAAAAAACTTGCTTGTTAAAAGTTAAAGCTAAAAACTCAGTTTATCAAGTCAATCACAGAGTCTGTTATTTCAGTACTAGGCATACCTAATACTAAACAAGAACTCCTATGACAGGACATTTCTCTACTCCTCTTCCTAAAGTGAGCGACGCTTTCGTATGCCGTCAACAATTAGACCTATGTAAGAAATGTGACGTAATTTTTTTTAGGCTTATCTTCGAGCGTGAACATAGCTATAAAATAAATGTCAAAATCTTTCTCACCATTGAAGGTGTGATCGCACTAGCCACAGAAAGCCGAGGACCCCATTGGTCTGGTCTGTCTTCTAGCTTTTCTATCGGCCGGAATCAATGGCAGATCCTCCCAGCGGGACGCAGGTCGACCCTCCATCCATCGATTGTTGATTACTAACGTTGAGGCTCTATATCAAAGGTGTTAATTACATATCAACATTCTTTATCCTATTGTAGTTTCTCGCGCATGGGAGGTTTTAATCAAATACATTTCAGTGGCGTCTACCAAAAGACCTACGAAATCCATTCCTCCAGAGTCAAAGCGGCCGATGAGTTCGAATATGAGGAGGCGAACCCAGGCGCCTCCGCGCCGGGCCTCTCCCCGGAGTCTCCCGGGGCCCGAAATGAGCGGCGCGGGACTCGGCCTCCTGCGGAAGAGGCTTATCATACCAGACGTGTGTCTCCAAATCCCAATGATCGATGCTGGATTGATATTCATTATCTATACATTTATTTCAGGATTTCAATGTGTACTTGAGATTAGCTGGCGGTGCCCCATTCGAAGAGTAACCACGGCAAGAAAAAATGTCTTCGAATTTGGAATTATCATGTTTCATGCTATGCTTCGTTTCTTCCACAGAATGATAATGATGAAGATGACAGTTTTAATGTTAAGTATAGTGATAACGACGAGGAAAATAATAATGATAATAACTATGAGAATGGCAATGTTAATAATGATGATAACGATAATAGGAGTAGTATTAGTAATAATGATATTAGTCATTATGATAATGATTATAATTATTGATGATAACAATGATGATGACAATAATGATAATAATGATACGGATAATGATTATGATATTATCATTAGTAGCAGTAGTAGAAATAATACTATTTCGAAAAATAGTAATAACAATAATAATGAAAATAACAATAACTATAATAATAGTAACAATGATAATGATAGCAACAATAATGATAATAATAACATTAACAATAGGAATGATAATGCTAATGAAAATAATGATAGTAATGATAATAATGATAACATAAATGATAATGATGATAATGATACTGAAATGATAACGACAATAATGATAACAATGAAAAAACGAAGGATGAAAATGATGATTCTGATGATTAATATCAATAATAATCTTAATGGTAAAGATATGATGATGATAATATTACAAATGAGAGTGATTATAAGAACAATAAAAACAATAATAATAATGACGATAATAATAATAATAATAATAATAATAATAATAATGATAATAGTAATAACAATAATAAGATAACATTAATAGTATCGATAATAATGATAATCACGATGATGATAGAAATAATAATAATTATAATAACAATGATAGTAATTATAGAATTATCAATGATAATATAACTAATTTTGACACTAGTAATGATGATAATAAGAAGAACAATAATGATGATGAAATAATGATAATGAAGATGATGATAATGAAAACACGCGTAGTAACAATGATAATGATAATGAAAACAATGGTGATAATGATAAAAGTAGTAATAATGAAGATAATGATTATTAATAATACCAATAGTAATAATGGTAAAAATGATGATAATGATAATGAATATGAGAATGATACTAACGATAGTGAGAATGATAATGATGATAAGGTTGATAATGAATATGATGAGAATGATAAAAGTATAATAATGAAAATTATGACAAATTATAATAATGATAAATATCATGATAATATCAATGATAATGATAATTATAACAAATTATAATAATGATTAATATCATGATGATATCAATAATAATGATAATTATAACAAATTATAATAATGATAATTATAACAAATTATAATAATGATAATTATAACAAATTATAATAATGATTAATATCATGATGATATCAATAATTATGATAATTATAACAAATGATAATAATGATAAACATCATGATGATC
>NW_028234431.1:15658787-15661287 GCF_977035675.1 Penaeus japonicus
CACACACACACACACACAAACACACACATATAATAAATATATATATATATATATCATATATATATATATATATATATATATAATATATATATATATATAACTATATTTATAATATGTTTACATATAAACATATGAAAAAATGTATACATGCATACATACATACATATATATATATATATATATATATATATATATATATCTATATATACCATATATGTATATATATATATAATTGTATATATATATATACATATATATATATATAATATATAATATATATATATATGTATATATTATATATATACTATATATATACATATATGCATATATATTCATTATAAAAATAGTATACATGTTTATATATATACAAGATATTTATACATATATATTCTATATATATATATTTATATATATATAGAATATATTTATATAATAAATATATATTTATACATACATATAAATATATATATATATATATATATGTTTTATCTTAAGATATATATATATATATATATATATATATATAATAATATAGTATAATATATATATAAATATATACTATACGACATATGTGTGCGGTGTTGTTGGTTTTATATATATATATATATATATATATATATAAATATATATATATATATATATATATATATACATACATATATTATAATATATGTATAATATATACATATAATATATATATATATATAATACATATATATAGATATATATAAATAATATAATATATATCATATCAATATATATATATATAATATATATATACTTTATTTTTTTTTTTCTTTTTTTTTTTTTTTTTTTCTTTTTTTTTCTTTTTTTTATACATATATGTTTCGGCATATGCGTAGGCTTGCGTTCTCCCGAGTGTTTCCTGATGATTTATTTTAGGGGACATTGCAATCTACGGGAAGAAATAACCAAGTTTCATTTATTGTGCTCATCCATTGTAGAAAACCTTACCCACGCATGTGCATTTAGCAAGCAAAACATTGATTTCAAGAGCTAAAGATTATTCACACTTGTTCATTATTTTTAGTGAATTGAATATCTTAAATCCAGTGCACGGAAACAAAAAATGAACAAAGGCACAAATTACGAAAAACTCGAGTGAGGCGAAAATTAAACATTAAAATTAAGAAGTTAAGGACTAGTTGCTTCGCTCCGCAAATGCATCCCCTGCACTAACACATCAGCGTTCTAGTACATTATCCTGGCATTACACTCTCACTCGTTCCACTAATGTATCACTTTTCCGTTTACTCTCACAGCCGAGGGAGCCAGATGTGAAGTGAACCTCAAATGAGCGGAAGGAAATAATTCAGGGACTCGAGAGATTATTCTGGAAAAGAGGCCGCCCTTATGTCACGGGTCAATACAACACCCGACCCCTCTGTAGCATTTCGCCCCTCCCCCCCCCTCGCCCACTCTGCTTAATCGGTAGTTTTTCTGATCCTTTCGTTTATACGACCTTTATAATAGTGATTCACTTATCCAAAATGTTTCGAAATATAGGCCACCAATATTGTCGGATATACTTCCTTCAGAGAAGAAAAAAGAATACGTTCTCTCTCTCTCTCTCTCTCTCTCTCTCTCTTTACATTTATATATATAAATTATATATATATATATATAATATATATATATATATAACTATATATATATGCAATGCATATATATATATATATGTATAGTATATAAATATGTATTATATGTATATACGTATATATATATATATATATATATATATATAAATATATATATATATATATATGTATATAAATATAAATATATTGCAATATATATAATAATATATACATATATATAAGTATATAGATATATTTTATATAAATATATATATGATATATATACATATATATGGTATATAATATAATATATATATAAGTATATATACATGCATATATATATAAATAATAATATATATATATATATATTATATATATATACATTACATATACAATGATATATAATATATAATAATATATATATAGTATATATATATATATATTATAATATATATATATATATATGTGTGTGTGTGTATATATACACATATACATACATATATATATATATAAATATATATATATACAACATACATATATTATATATATATATATCGTATATATATAATATATATATATATATGTATATTTGTGTGTATGTGTGTATGTGTTTTATTTTGTGTGTGTTTGCGTGTGTGCGTGCGTGTGTGTATGTGTGTGTGTGTGCGTGTATGTGTGTGTGTGTATGTGTGTGTGTGTGTGCGTGTATGTGTGTGTGTGTGTGTATGTGTGTGTGTGTGTGTGTTTGTGTGTGCATTATAGACGCATGCATTTCATTCCATTCTCATACCATTTCTGTTTACATAACATTCGCCACCAGAATCATCGGAAACAATACATCACTATCGTTTGCATCGTCATCATAGCCACCACTATAATCCAAGGGTCGCCAATTCTGTCGT
>NW_028234431.1:15666287-15667483 GCF_977035675.1 Penaeus japonicus
AGCTAAACACGAGCGAAACCGACGCTGGCCAGAGCAGGCGAGAGGAAAATGAACTGAGAAAATCTCATGACCGTCATCTCCTGAACGGAATGAGCGCCTCTCCCGACGCTGGGCACGCGCATAGACCTGATCCGAATCTGAAGGAATGATGAAGGATAATGAAGCTCGACGAAGGAAGAGGTCTAGAAAAGAATGGTGATAACGATGGCAATAACGAATAATGATAATTACAGTACTGATATTACTAATAACAATGATGATGATGATAGTAGTAATAATAACAGTAATAGTAATAATGATGATAATGATAATGATAGTGATAATGATAGCAATGCTAATAATAATAGAACTGACAATAATGATGAAGATGATACAATAATGATAATGATACTACTACTACTACTACTACTAATAATAATAATAATAATGAGTTAAATAATAGATAATAAAATAGATCATAATAGGCAATAAAAGGTAAATATAATGATAATAATAACAATAAAGAAAATAATAATAATGATAATAATAGTAATGATAAGGCTAATAGTGATAAAAATAAGTATAACAATCATAATAGTGATTTAAATGGTAATAATGATAATGTTGATAATGATGATAATGTTGATATTAATGACTAAAATACCAAAAATTATGATAGTAATACTACTACTGATACTACGAGTGCTAATGCTGAGATTGGTATTCTTAGTAGCAGCACGTGACTCATTATGAGGATGAGGAAGATGATGGGTCGGGACAGAGAATGGGGAGCAGACAGTACAGGAAAGAAAGGAAATAGATGATATGATGGAAAAGGGAAAGGGAATGAAAAGGGAAAGGGAGGAGAAGATGACGGCAGAACGCGGGGGGGGGGGGGGGGGGAATGAAAGACGTACGAGGCGGGAAGAGAGAAGGAGAGGGGGCAGTTGACGGGGATCAGGGAATAGGAGAACTTGAGTATACAAATAAGAAGAAACATGGAAACGTCAAGAAATAGGAAGAGCAGCGAATAAATATGAAAGCAAGGAAGGAAAATGATACAGGAGATGAATAAGGTAAACGGAGAAGAAGGAAACGAGAAACGCAAAGAAGAGAAAGGAAAAAAAAAAGAGAAAAAAGTTAGAAACAAACGTAATCCAATTTGAAAAAATAACATCACCAAGAGTAAGAAAAAACAGGGATAAGAAGAGGCAAGA
>NW_028234431.1:15693566-15696066 GCF_977035675.1 Penaeus japonicus
AAATCGATACCCATGGTATGAGAGCTAGTCATAAAGAGACAATAACCAATCGGTAAAAATTCAAGAGCATTATATCATGCGACACAATAACCATTTTTAATATACGGTGTCTCCACAAGGGATCTATATTAGGCCCAATCTTATTCAGCAATTTTCATTAATGAATTATCAACCATAGGTCCATAACTGCCATCTAATACAATACGCCAATGATCTCAAAACTCCTCCATATTGACTAAGATCAGTGAAACAACGTAGATGCAATAATAACAAACACACAAGACTCTCCTTGTTCAAGCAAAACGATATTTTGCCACAGATCGAATGGCCGGCTTTAACAAATAAAATGACACAGTAAATCCACAAAATCGGCAATGATCTTCAAAGTTGACGACAAAAAAATTTTAGCTAAAAATTCCATAGAAAAGCAAACACAGATTTCGAGGCTTGAGGAGTGTGGTCCAACATTAAACCAAGAGTAAACACTTCGATAGATATATGAAGGACGTTTGAATCCCATGTTATAACTACATAAGGAAAAGTGGAAAGTAGAAACTGTTAATATATATTAAATCATCATGATAAAAAATCAAATAGCCCTACAGAAACAAAAGAATTACACGGTTGTGCCAAAACTGAGCTCTGAGGCATCATTGCTTAACTTGTGCTTAAAATGATTGAGGCTCTACTAAAAAGCCGTAATGCAGGAAGAGCACAACAAGGACTGACGGGAGACAAAACTTACTGCAATGAAGATGATTGCACATTAGGAACTGGTTAGAAGAAGTTCAGATCAATGCTCAACAGCCCCAAATATTATCCAAAGGCTAAAATAGTTTAACAAATGATCAAGCCAAATGCAGCATGATACATGTGTTTTCACATACACGATAAAAATGGCATCCATGGGAATTATCCACATTGGATCGCGACACATGCCTAACAAACTGTAGGGAAACACGCTCAGGTTTTCGAGGAGTTCGACAAGAAATTATGCTGTCTCTTTATGTCACTGAGATACGCTCTAGAACATAGAAATAGGGACAATGGCACGACCAAAGTGCTAATAAACGTGGACCCCACTATGACCTGGAAAACTACTACCAGGGGACATAATGTTATAGCGAGAAGCAATCAACGTAGAAACCTCAGAGACTAACTTCCAAACAAAATTAAAAACTTAAAACTACATTTTCTCAAATGATTGTCTGGGTTTTGTGACAAATCCGAAATCAAACATATGTAGTGTATACGTAATTTACATTGTTTGGCAACCAATTATAATTATGTACATGAATAAACCATTGTTGGGATTTAATCTTAGAGGGTATAAAGTTTAATGAATTTGAAATTTAGGAATTGAATTATATAATAGTATAAGTGTATAATATATTGTATATCTAATATTAGATATATAATATACTTAATTTAATATGAACAGTATATAACACATAGAATATATTATATACGATTAGAGTAAAGGATAAGAGGGAGGGAATAGATATTGAGAATACACGAGCGCAAAGAAGTAAGAGGTAGCAACACCAGCCACACATATGCATATAATATGTATATATATATATATATTAAATAAGTATATATATAACATAATTTTACACACAGAGTATATATAGTATCTAGTATATATACTGTATGTATAGTTAAAGAGAATATACATGTATATATGTATATACATAAATATATATATATATATATATAATAATCTATATATTATATATATATATATATATACCAAAAATAATAATATATATTAAAACAAAACCAAATATATATATCTATATATATATCTATATATAAATATATTTAAAAATTTAATATATATAATAAACACAGAATGTATATATCTAAATATTAATATATATATAATATATATAGATATATATATATATAAGATATATACACACAAGTGTGCCTATAGATATATATCTGAATTATATATACATATATATATAAATATCTATAATATATATAATATCTATATAACATAAGTTATTAAATAATATGTATATATATATATATATGTATAATAATATTATATATGTCTATCTAATAAAATATATACTATATAAATATATATATAATAAAATATACTATACATATAGGTTTGTATGTATGTCTATATACATATATTTAAATATAAATATATATATAGATATATATAATAATATAATAATATATAAATATATAAACACACCACACACATAATTTTCATATATATATATATATAAACAAAATATATAATAAATATCTATATATAATCTATATATATTATATATAACCATACACATACAACACCCAGACACCACACCCGACCACACACAAAACCCACACAACTACAGACTCAACACACACCCACACAACACACACAAATATAATATATATATATCTATATATATATATCTATAAAAATATATATATATATATATAAATAAATATATATATAGAGGATAGAGAGAGAGAGAGAGAGCGAGAGAGAGAG
>NW_028234431.1:15701066-15702495 GCF_977035675.1 Penaeus japonicus
AGTCGATAATTGCTTTCCTTTAGGAACATCCAACCATCAACAGCTGTGGATCACCATCAAAATCAAAGATTTCATTCTGGCAAGGCAAAAGTTCAGAAAACAAAAAAAGTGATTCGACCGTAGCAAAGAAGGTAAGGCAAAAATAAGATCGGCTAAAAAGAATGATCATAAAAAGTTTCGTCATGCAAATCATCGAAATAGTCAGCTCGCATGAGAACGCTGCCAATCAGCAATAACTTTGCAAACATCAAGGGGCTACTCCCCCCCCCCCCCCCCACACACACACACACTCCAAACAACCGAACTACTAACATATCCCTCTCGCGCCCGCCAATCAATAGTGAGCGAATACGAGGTATATTAATATCTAAAACGAATAACAAAGAGTAAATCTCCTGGCCCTGACGATATCCCTCCAAGGTCAAGGAGTGAATTTGCTCCCGAGCTTGTTACCCTCTTTGTGACAGATCCATCGCTGAGGGCGTGGTCCCTGACCTTTCGAAGCGAGCTACAGCAGTCCCGATCCCAAGAATACTACCCCGCCGAATTCTCTCGACGACTTTCGACCTGCTTTCGCTTACCCCCATCACATGGAAGATTGAGGATCCTTCAGAATAATTGCCGAGGAGTTATGGAAGTCCCTCGCCAATACTAGACAGTTGTTAGTATAGAAACATAAAATGAGGAGGCTCAACCACCCTCTGCCTGCTCGACCTCATTAATTATGACACCGCAAATGTAGATAGGCGATTGGATGCAACCGCCGTCACTATCGACCTCCGGGAAGCTTTCGACCTCACCGATCATACGTCCTGATCAAATAAATGGCTTCCATGTGATTTCGCGAGGGCTGCGTGACATGGGTTTCTTTCTTCACCAGCCTTCGCTCCCAGAGGACGCGACCAAACAAACAGAATTCTCATGAGTCGAGCTGCATTGCGGTGTGACTCAAGGAACGGTCCTCGGTCCATTTTTATTTCTAATAATGGTTAATGAGGATAATATCCCATAGGTTAAAAAATACAAATAAGTGGACGACATGACTGACACTCGCACTTAAACCAGGGCAAGACACCATCCTGTTACAGGATTCCCTCTTGCACGCATCAGAGTGGGCCTCAGGGAACAAAATGCAGATAAATATCAAGGAATACATAAAATTAAATTTCAGTTTTAATAAACCAGCGGGCTGCGAAAAAACCCTGACAATAAACAACGACCACGTAGATCACGGTTCGGAGATGAGTTTGTTAGAATTGATAATCAGTGAAGAGCTGAAATGGTTCAACACGACCAAGGAAATAATTTTAAAGGGCAGGAGAAAATGTTATCCAAGCACAAATCCCCGGACGACCTACACCGCATTTGGACGACTTTCGTAACACCTCTTGTGAATACGCAGCCCCACTGTGGCATTCGTCCATCACAA
>NW_028234431.1:15730095-15732595 GCF_977035675.1 Penaeus japonicus
ACGGGGATGCTACGGCCATTGATTTAAAGCTGAGTTGTCACTCCCTTTTGGAGGAGTCGTTTGTTGACAGGGAAAGAAGAGAGATGTTTCTGTGAATCAGCCAAAGAAAGTTAACTTCGGGATACCTAATTAATATTCATTCGAAAGAAGGCGAAAAAGTAAAAACAGAGAGAGAGAAAAGGAACAAGGAGGTTTACGAGAGACAAAGACAGAGAGAGCGATATGTTAAGAAACTGGGGAGGGGAAAAGATGCAAAAGAGACAGAGAGAAAAGAAAAATTGATAGCACCTCATTTCATAGCCAATTGCCTTATATGATACCAACAAATGCGTCCCTTTTTATGTTTATATTCAATTGGCAATTGCATGTATCATTTTTTGACAATTCTCCCCCTCCTCGGTCACCCTCTGCTACTTAAGTTCGGAAAAAGCTAAATCCAGTCCCTTTCACTTCATCCCCTCCCCTGCAAGCCACCCTTGTTGCGTTCCCCCGATCCTTGTCATTAATCTTTAGTTAAAATCCTAATTCGTGAGTCTAGATGGGTTCTGCTGCAACAACTAGGAGGGGAGCCCGGGAGCCGCTGTCTTTATGCACGCTGCACGTTCTGACCTGATTGCAGCGTGCGTCCTTTGATTACCAATTGTTCCATAATGTGTAACATGATCAAATGTAAAACCTTTCATAATTACAAAACTTTAAATGCAAGATTTTGTATATTTTCATGGGGTAATGTGGAGTTCTGTCTTTCTAGTACTAAGCCATCCTGTACTAAAGGCAGTGTACGTGAATCCCTTCCGCCTCAAAATGAGACTTTTTTTTCTTCAAAATCCAATGCACGTCTAGAAATAAAGGCTACAATGTGAAGCGATGTTGGATGGGTGAAATACTCTTATATGCTGGCTTATAGACACATGATATACAAATCATCAAATCCTCGCTTGAAACCAGTGTTGTTTGAGCTATAAGCAGCGTTTTCAAACACAAAGGGTTGTCACCAGAGTTCTTACTTCCTGCATGACGTATTAGAACGTGATATTAATAAATCACGACTGAAAAATATTAATTGAATAGGTATATAATAGATATATTTAATCATTGATTAATGAATTATAAAGTAAAGATGATGATTATTAATGATGATGTATATAATCATATAATGATAGAAGAAAATGCAATTTGCATCATTATAACTAACATTATGATAATAATACGAGTAATAATTATGATACTAATAGTGATACTGATGATGACGATAATGATAATGATGATGATAATGATAATGATAATGATGATGATGATGATAATGATAATGACAATTATAATGATAACAACAGTAACAATGGTAATAACACTGATAATAACAATAATGATAAAATAATAATAATGATAATGATAGTAATGATGATAATTATTATTATTGTTATCATTATGATATAGAGTATAGAGGTTGTTATATTAGTAACATTTTTACTTTATGACATTGACATATAATCATAGTAAGGAACCATAGAACAGCGACTGTATTCCATCTCGGCTCAAATACCTTAGCGTTAATATCACCGCGGTGTTTCCCAGACTGATGCAAGTCCGGAAGATTTCGATTTCTCGCGGATGTTGTATGGTGTTTGCAAACCTTCCTGTTTGATACTTTCTTCGATCTCGTAGGGAGGGGAGGTTCAGTTTGTTTAGCGCGCCGGGATAGGAAGTCTAGTTAGATCCAAGAATAATGCTCAGAGCTCGTTTCTGTGATTTTCTAACATAATATTTTCTTAGTTTGTGTTGGACGAATGCCAGAGTGGGGCTGCGTATTCACAGAGGTGGCATGAAAGTCCATATGCGGAGTATGTCGTCCAGGGACGCTCCCAACGATCTGAGTTTAGAGAACATGAAACATTTTTTTCCCGCACTTTGATGATTTTCTTGGTTATTGGACCATTTCAGGGCTTCACTGATTACTTATCCTTGCAGACTCACCTAACAGGAGTGATTTAAAGGGTCGTTATTTATCGGGTCCTTCGCAGCCTGCTAATTAATTACATGTCATACACGTCTTGATATTTACCTGCATTTTGTCACTGAAACCCAGTCTGATTGCAGGTTGAGGGAATCCTTAACAAAAGGTTGCCTTGTCCTGGTCTGTGTGGGAACGTCATGTCGTCCACATATTTATTTATTTTTTTATTTTGTTTATATCAATGATAATCACTTTATGAAAATAGGAGTGATAATGAAAACAAAAAGATGATTGATTAAAGCTATAGTAATTACAATGATTATGATCATCATTGTAATTATTATCATATTTATCGTCATTATTATTGCTATTATTTTTATCATCATGGTTATGATTGTTATGATTCTTATTATTGTTGTTGTTATCATTATTATTATTATCATTATTATTGTTATTATTATTATTATTACTATTATTATCATTATTATTTCTATCATTATTATTTTTATTATCATTATTATCATTAATATTTTTATATTATTTTTA
>NW_028234431.1:15745095-15750095 GCF_977035675.1 Penaeus japonicus
TATATATATATATATATATATATATATATATGTGTGTGTGTGTGTGTGTGTGTGTGTGTGTGTGTGTGTGTGTGTGTGTGTGTGTGTGTGTGTACACACACACACATTCATCATGCTTTTCTTAGAATTCCACTCACCGACGGAGTTGCCCAATTCTCCTCTGACGTAGAAGGCTAGCTAGCTTGATAGTGTCAAGAGCGCTGTGTTCCCTTCCCTGTCTTCATCCTCTCTCACTATCCGGCCAATTCAATAAAGGATGATATACGTTTCTTTTACATACCTTTAAAATGACTGAAACTGTCTGGATTTATCTCAAGCACTTCTTATATCAATAAGTAAAATTTGTCGATTGACAAGTCTTAAACGAGTTGGGTATTGAGTTGTTTAGGTTATGTGGCTACAATATTTTTGGGTTATATGAACTAGTGCTATATTTCAACCAGGGTGTAGAACGCGTAGAACTGGTAAAAAACAACAACAACAAATACAAGCAGGCTGAGATGGAGACGACCATAACTGCCTTCTTCAAGAAAATTAGGAATTTACTCTAAACTGACCGAGATACTAAAAAAGATTACTACCAGCGCCGAATACCTTTGCTTATACCTTGACATATCTATTTTTGTTATTGCAAGTAATTGTTATTAGCAAGCGTTGCATCAGCCCTTTATCATTTCACTTTAATATAAAAATGCGTGATAATAGCCTAAGTCAGAATAAATAACAATCATATTTACTGGTTAATCTAATCTAATGTGCTTTATAGGCCTCTCCCCACTTCAAATATGTTTGCCCCTTTGGGTGTAGGGAGAGAGAGGGAGATATAGAGAGGATTGGAGAAAAAGTGAGAGAAACAGATAAAGGAAGGATTTAATAGGAAAGACATTCAAAGGATACCAGTGAAAATTCGAGCCAAGAGACCGAATGGCAGAGAGGGAGTGAAACGGAGTGTCATTTCCACTGCTTGCCGAAGGGATCGGCTTAAAAGGATGGCTTGGTGACGAAGGGCTTGGAAGCCCGAAAAGATGACGGCGGATCGAGATCTGCTTCGTGGATGGCGCCCTGACCTGATGATTCCGGGACCACGGGCATTATTGCTGGCCATTTCGACTAACCCCTCTGCCAGATTGAGATATCGGAATGTGCAATCACTCAACGACGTTCAATCATGCTGATGGCTCTCAATCCTCACCTGACTAGCGTGCAGGGTGCTATGTTTAACCACGACAATAATTACACTTACCATTGATATATACTCTTATATATTCTTATATGTCTGTTTCTTCTACTGTATAATGATAACATTTAGTACGCCACGCCCATTTAAAGCCAGGTCTGTAGCGTGTCATAGAAAAAAATCAATATGACAGGTATAGCAAATCAGGACTTACCTGTTTGAACCCCCTGTACATGAGTCGTATCTCCTGTCGGGTAAACTTTGTTTGTTTGCATAGTTCTTCAAGCTTGACTGGTCTGTGTTTCACCGGCCGAACTGTTTCTGTAAGAGAGAGAGGAAAAAAATGTATTTACAATTCCGTGCGGATCTACAAATCAAATGATGTAGACTAGTTGATATAAATGCTTACTCCGAAGCCATTTTCATTTATTTGGCCATGGCCATCAAATATGAATTTTTGCCGTTCGTAAGCTGCTTTTTGCGTGGTTTGCCCTTAAGAAGAGCCTTTTTACAGGGGAAGGAAATACGGTTGACCAAATGCACTGACCCGACCGGGTATCCCGCCAAGAAGTCAATAGAGAATTTGCCTAATGACAAACTCGCTGCGGGTTGGTCGTGATGGATTTCTTGTAACTCTGGAGAAATATATAACTAGCTATGCTCGTGGGATCGTCGTCATTATATAAGCATTTTGAGCAGTTACATCTTGTCTTGTCTGCAATGCCATTGTACTATCATATGTGTCGTTGTTTCGCATTACAATCTTTCTCACAGAACATGCCTTACATAACCAGATAGATACCTAATAGAAACACCGGAGATAAGCGGAGATTGATGCACTCCAAGTGCTTCCCATTAATTATCATTATCATCATTATAATAACTATCATTAGTATTGTCATTATCAATACCATCATCATCATTATCACCATTCTTATCATCATCATCATTATCATTATCATAATCATTACCATTATCATAACTATCATTATTATCATAATTATCATTATAATTAATACCATCATTGTTATTATTACCATTATTAATATCATTGTTGTTATCGTTAATATTATCATTATTATCATGATTATCATCATTATCATTAGTATCAATTTTATTATCAGCATTATCATAACTATAATCATATTATTGATATTATCATTATTATTATTATCGTTAATATTATCATTATTATCATGATTATCATCATTATCATTAATATTATTGATATTATCATTATTATTATTATTATCATTATTATTATCAGTATTACTATAAGTACTATCGTTATCATTTTCACCATTCTTTTTATTATCATCATTATAATCATTATTATAACTATCATTATCCTTATCATTACTACTACTACCATTTACTTATCATCATTCTTCTGATCATTGTTATCATTATCATTATTAATGTTTGATGTTATCATTGTTATTATTACCATCATCATCATTATCGTTATCATTATTATCGTTATGATTTTTATAATGATTCTCATCATCATTATCATTATTACTATATTATCATTAGTATTTTTATGGTGATTCTCATCATCATTATTATCATTATCATCATTACAATCATTATTGTTATTCGTATCATTATTATTACTACTGTTCTTATCATCATTATCATTATTTTTGCTGTTGTTATTACCATTATTATTATTTCCTTTTTGTCTTTATCATTAATATCATCATTATCATGACTATTACTACAATCATAATAATTACCTTTATTATTTTGATAATTATCCTTATCATTTTTACTTTTATCATGGGAATCATTATTATATTTATTATCAATGTTATCATTCTTATTATAGATATCATTATTATCATTTATATTTTTATTTTCATTATTATCATTACTATTATCATCATACGTATTACCGTCATTATTATCATTAGTTTCATTACTAATATCATCACACGTATTACCATCATTATCATCATTAGCATTATTATCACTATCATCATTACTGCTTTCACTATCATTACTATTATTATCATTATTATTGTCAATAGCATCATCATTATCATTACTTTTTGTGATTATTGTTATCGTCATCATTAGTATCACTTTCATCACAATCATTATACTATTATACTGATTGATCTTTTCTGAGCCGGGTGCACAGCCTGCACCTAAGGAAACATTGTGGAATCAGAGTATGGGAACTCTTGTAGTATCTGGTACAAAAGTATATTTGTCATAGATATTCACATTTCGCAATATGTTTATATGCATTTCCCCTTCCTCTTTTGATACCAAGTGCTCCTTTAACAACGGGTATTAATGTCATTTTCATTTTGCTCATCCTTTGTATGTATCTCTATTGCAAGGTCTTTGTAATTGATCTCGGTTTATTTAATTGACGTGATATGCTCAGGTCCACCAGTCTGCAGGTTGAATTGCCTCTGTCTTTAATCATACCAGGTACTTGGTCACACATATGTCTAACTGGAATGCAATCCTTTCGGATCTTGTGAATTTGGCACCGATACTCATGAGGTCCGTTCCTAAATATCCACTGATCGTAGCATCCGATTGCTCTGTCTAACTTTATATGGAATTGAACTGTTATATATATATATATATATATATATATATATATATATATATATGTACATATATATATATATATATATATATATATATATATATATATATATATATATATATATATATATATATATATATATATATGTACACCTTACTCATCCATTAAAATACCTGTCTTCTCCCATCGTATTGATTTTCCTTCCGACCTTACTGATCTTTACATATACATACATACATACACACACACACACACATATATATATATCTATATATGTGTGTGTGTGTGTGTGTGTGTGTGCGTGTGTTTGTGTGTGTATGTATGTATCTATGTATGCATGTATGTATGTATGTGTGCGTGTGAGTGTGTGTGTACGTGTGTGTGTGTATGTGTGTATATATATATAATATATATATATATATATATATATATATACATATATATATGTGTGTGTGTGTGTGTGTATGTGTGTTATATGTATGTACATAAGAAAGCAATGTCACTTGCAGCCGTATTCTAAGTCCCTAAAGCGCAGAGTTCAAGACATGAACATGCCGCGATTGGTATTAAAGAAAGGCGTGTTCGTGTCAAAAGGGTGGCAAAAGCGTGGCAGAGTCGTGGAAAGGATTGGAACAATCGTGGAAACTCCGTGAAATGGGGGTGGGCGTATCACGATAGTTACACGGGCGAAAAAAAAATCATATTTTTACTGTACTTTTTCTTACCAACACTTCATATGAGCATATTACGTTTGGAAAGTAATATCTATATTGGATATATTAGGCATCATTGTCCTAGACTTGGATTACAAACCCTTTTAGGAAAACATGGATTTTCTGCTGAATTTGAGTTTGTTTACCTTTTGGCGGACTTTTCGAAGGAGAGTGAAGTTAAATGAATGGTAAAAATAGTCAGGAACGTAAAGTTCAAGTTTATAATTATATGCAATATGTATACATTAAATCTATATGTATGATATATTAAAGATACGCATATATGTATAGTATATACTCAGACAAAATAAGGAAGATCTATCCATAAACACACGATCCCTCTCATCCCGTTTGTTTTGATCGAGCGTAGAGTAAATTGCCGACGGTGCGTTCGTGAAATGGTTGTCAATTCTTTAAATAGGAGCAAGTACAACGACTGATTCATACCCAAACTGTACTATCTTTTGTTAGTGCTACCTATGACTGTAGTTTCTCTTATGAATTTGTCGTTTGGACAGTGCCATTCATCCAAAACATGTTA
>NW_028234431.1:15794365-15796865 GCF_977035675.1 Penaeus japonicus
GTATAGGTACAGAGCCTGGGTGTTCCCCATGACATCAGGGGTGTTTATATCAGGCGCACATGTAATGGCGTTGTCAGACAAGTTGAAGGCTGATGTTTCCATGGAGTCATGCGATCCCTGTCAGCCTCATCAGTGTCCCCCTGGTGACAGGGCCATGTGTGTTGAGTGGTCGAGGTTCTCTGGGAAGGAGGAGACACTCTGGTCACCTTGATCTTGATGGCCGTAGGCTTTCTATTAGTCTGTCGCTGGGGCTTGGGCTCCGGTGATGCAGGGAGGAGGGTGTCAACCCCGGTTGGAGTGGGAGCCATTTCCCTAGCCCCTGTTCAGGCCAAGATCTTCAGGGTGAACTAGGCTTCCTATTCCGCTTCCTCACTGGCTACCGCCATCATTATCGTGGACAGCAGGAGCATCAAATCCTCCTGAGGAGGGGATGACCTGCTTTTGAGGAGGCCTTTGTGGCAGCTGTTTCTGACCTTTCCGCAGGTCAGATACTTCGGAGCAGTCACTAGAGCCAAACACTCCTCTTTACTTGTGTCAGGGGGAAGGTGGGCTTGGAAAACAAACGGAATCTTGAGTGCAGCATCTTTCCGCACGCTGCTGGCTAGGCTCCAAACATGATAGCTCTTAACGCAGTTTGGGCATCTACGGTTGTGTATATGTGTGTGTGTGTGTTATATAAATATGAATATACATATATGTATGTATGCATATATATATATATATATATATATATATATATATATATATATATATGTATGTATGTATGTATGTATGCATAAATATATATATATAAATATCTATATAGATATATATATATATATATATATATATATGTGTGTGTGTGTGTGTGTGTATGTATAAATAAATAAATAAGTATATATCTATCTATCTATCTATCTATCTATCTATCTATATATATATATATATATATATATATATATATATATGTATTCATTTATTATACATGCATCATATATTCATCTATTATATATATATATATATATATATATATATGTATATATATATATATATACCATATTTATAATATAATGCATATATACATATAGATATATACATACATACATACATTTATATATATATATATATATATATATATATATATATATATATATATATATATTATATATCATATATTCATCTATTATATATATATATATATATATATATAAATATATATATACATATATATATAAATATATATGTATATATATATACATATACATACATACATACATATATATATATATATATATATATATATATATATATATATATATATATATATATATATATATATACATATACACATTTTTCTTCTAAACATGTAGGCAATACACTTTTTAATAAAAAGTTCAAATCGAGCTACAACAAATGTATGATATCATAAGACATCTTATGCCATGGTAATTCTCCCTTCACGCATTGCCAGATGATAGATCACATTCTTATCATGCCCTTCTTGTAAGTGAAGAGAGAGGGCGTGTGGAAGAGGGGAAGGGAGGTGGGAGAGAGAGGAAACTTGCAGAGAGGAATTCATATTATTGATACTTTCAAACGATAAACGAGTGATGTGAAACTACGATTGTTTTGTCAAGCATGCACAATGTCCGTTAGGGTAAGTCAATAGAGAAAGTGTTACAACACAAAATTCGTCTCTTATTCATGGTGCCTTCTTTGATTTATTCCTTTCCAGAGCTTCATTGCGGATTTATATTTCAATGAATGAAGGAAATTGAATGATCTAACTGCATATACATGTGTATACACTACTAACATATAAGCATAATGTGCAAAGAGACACAAAAACCACACCCAAACAGAGCTGGAGTCTTTACGCTTCACCTTTAGCCTCCATCCGGCAGTAATTTGTGCGTGCTGTGGTTCACGGTTGGCGCTACTTAAAAGACACGTTGCTCATTAAACTAAAATCCCGTGAAGATTACACCAGTAATTTAAAATAACAAGAGTAGTAGCATTTATAATGAATGATAACTTGTTTGTGTGAACTCAATATAAGCCCAGAATATATTTTGTTTATATTGTAGTAATTCATGATGATGCATGATTGTTCCCTTTTACATATATTCCCGTTCTGCTGAAACACAAAGAAACATTTGAAAAAAGCAGCAGTTGATTTTATAAAAATCATTTGGAAAAAAATATAATTGCTTCCCTACTTCCCACTGTGTTTGTTTAGTGGGGGTTGATTGTGTCATGGATACAGTTTCTTCTGAGTGCAGGAGTGTCAGTCCACGTAATAACCTCAGATCATGATAGAACTTTTCCATTAGTCTGCGGTCATGCATCTATTCCCCCGTAGTCTGGACAGGAATTTTACCCACTACCTCCACCGAAGGGGAAGCTTATGCCTTCAGTTGAATATTTTGCTTCTTTTAATTACTTATTTATTCCTGGCACCAGAATTACTAATTTTTGTAATTGGTATTATTTTTCTTATTTCCATTGTTGTTGATATTAC
>NW_028234431.1:15821865-15856865 GCF_977035675.1 Penaeus japonicus
GGGAAATTTTTATTTATATAGGGAGTAAGGTGGGTATATCTTGTGGCATTGACCCGAAGCCGAGCCAATACCACCTCCTCCCTTCTGTTTTTCCTGTGGGCTGTGTCCCACATTTCTATTTCAGTTTTGATTTTTCTGATTGTGAGGTCGGTCCACTCACTCTGCCACAGGAGATGGATTTTTGCTTTTATAAAAGAGACAAAACACCTGAGATCTGTGCGGACAATGCCAGGCTCCAGATCACCAGTTGACCCAGCTAATTTGTCAGCCTGTTCATTGCCATGTATACCTGAGTGTCCAGGTACCCATATCAGCTTGATTGATTTATTGGCACTATGTAATATACGAATGATATTACCCTGTATTTCATTATTAGTGGTTTCTAGGGATTTAATGGCTTTAAGTGAACTTAACGAGTCTGAAAAAATGACTATTCTATCGTGGGTCGTCGATAGGGCAAAATCTAAAGCTTTATCTATCGCAAAAAGTTCGGCAAGAAAGATCAATGTATGATTTGGCAATCTGAATCTCAACTGGCATTCAGTCGACCATACACCCGCTCCCACACACTCGTCTGTTTTGACCCGTCGGTATATAAATGAAAAAAGGAAAGATGTTTAATTAGGATCTCTCTGAACCTCTGGCATACCTCCACCTCCGGCACTGTGGCTTTGGCTGATGGTATTCATTTCAATATGGTGGTGAAATTGAGTGTCTCCCACGGTGCTATATTTGACTGAACCAGGGTATCGATGGTAGAGAGATCTATACCGACTTTATCTGTGAGGTCATGGAGCACAGCACAGCGGCTTTCCGCCGCGGTGCTGTGGGCCTAATTGCCGGCGCAAAACATCCCTGTTAGGATGTTGGGACTCCCTGGCTATCTTGGCGGCATAAGTCAGCGCAAGCTGGCCTCCTCTGAGACGGAGGGGAGGTACTCCCGACTCTACCTCTAGGCGCTCAATGTGAGTGCACCTAAGGGCTCCAAGACAGACGCGTAAACACACATTCTGCACCACATTCAATCCTTTCAGAGTTGAGCTCGTTGCCGAGCCATACACGATTGACCCATAATCTACTTTAGATCTAATCAGGGATTTATATAACATCAGTAAAGACTTTCTATCAGCTCCCCATTTGTGTCCAGAAATGCACTTTAATATATTGAGTGCTTTTTGACATTTATTCTTTAACTGACCAATGTGGTCTTTCCAATTCAATCTACTATCAAAGAGTAGACCAAGAAATCTAGCTGAATTTTGAATAGGTATTGTCTAGAGTTAGCCTGATGTTGGGCTTTCTCCTATGGGTAAAGACCACGCCAATACTCTTTCTTATGGAAAACTTAAAATCCCACTGGAGGCCCCAGTTATGAATCATATCCAGTGCCAATTGGAACTGATTTGCCGAGAACTCTGCATTATTGCTGGAGTGCCATAATGCACAATCATCGGCGTACAGTGAGTATTTAAGATTCCGAGGAGGAGATGGTAAAATGTCATTAATCATACATAGAAATATGTTGGTGACAAGACACTACCTTGTGGGACCCCGTTTGCCTGGACAAAAATGTCCGAAAAAGTGACATTGTCAGAAAATAATTTGACAGAAAACGTTCTGTCAGAAATGAAATTTTGGATAAAACAAGGCAAGTTTCCATGTAATCCGAAAGCATGGAAGTTTTCTGAGTAGGCCATGTCGCCATGTCATGTCGTAGGCTTTTTCTATATCTAAAAATACTGAAATCAAAAAATGCTTTTTGGCAAATGCCTCATGAATATGACTCTCCAGTTTTACCAGCTGATCGAGAGTTTGGCGTCCCTTTCGGAAGCCGCACTTCTCGTCAACTAGTAAATTCCTGGTGTTTAGAAAATGCAATAGCCTACTATTAACAATTCTTTCCATGACCTTGCATAAGTAACTTGTCAACGCAATTGGGCGGTAAGAGATGGCGGATCTGGGATTTCCCCCTCCTTTCAATATGGGAATGATGTGGACGAAGTGCCATGAATTTGGAAAAGTCTGGCTTTTCCAAATATCATTGTACACTTCTAGCAACTTTATCATGTCATCATGATTAAGATGCTTTATCATCTCATATCGAATCTCATCGGGGCCTGGGGATGTTCCTCTACAGGCTTCTAGGGCTCGGACAAGCTCATTCATTGTTAGATCTTTATTATAATCAAAGTTATCTCCTGTGACAAAGTGAATTGGTTGCAGCTCGGCTGCTTCCTTGGTGGTCAGGAATGCAGGATTATAATTTTCCGAGCTGCTTGTATATGAGAACTGCCTGGCGATTGTGTTAGCAATGTCTCTAGGTTCATCATAATTATTTCCCTCATGGATGATGTTTCTGATTTTTATTGATTGTTTTTTTCTATTTATTCTATTAACTGTGGACCAAACCTCTGATAACTTGGTGTTACTGTTAATTGTAGAGACAAAGCTTCGCCAGGAGTCTCTTTTGGCTTGTCTGATTGTTCTTCGAGCCCTAGCTCTCGCTTGTTTGTAATTGCGAAAGTTCTCGTTTGTGATATTATTATGGAAAAGCCTGTAGGCCCTATTTCGTTCACATAGCGCCCTGCGGCAATCTGGTGTCCACCATGGAACTCTATGCTTAACGCTATCTGTCGAAGTCTTAGGGATGGTTGCCATTGCTGCATTTATAATACAATTTTGAACATTGTTTACTTTATCATCAATGGTTTCTCCAACAACTTCGAGCTTGACGCTCCTTGTGAAGGCGACCCAGTCTGCTCTTTTTACGTTAAATTTGGGTGCTGAAGGCGTCCTCGTGGTGTCGCATGAATATTTAATACAAATAGGAAGGTGATCGCTTCCCAACGAGTCGTCAATGGTGTGCCACAGGCACTTGGCTGCTAGTGTTGAAGAAACCAGTGATAGGTCAATGAAGCTCAAATTACCGGTATTATCGTCTATTCGCGTTGGACTACCATCATTTAGAAGAACCAGATCAGAGTCGTTGATCAACTTAACTACTTGCTCACCTCTACCATTCACCCGCAGGGAACCCCAAGATGTATGACAAGCATTAAAATCACCTAAAATTAATTTATTGTTTGGCAGACTGTCCTGAATAGCAAAAAGCTCATCATAGATCAGCATTTTATCAGGTGGACAATAAACTGAGCATATAGTCAGATACGTGTTATTGAATTTTACTTTGCATGCGACGTGTTCCAAAGTAGAATTAATCGTCACTTCAATGAAAGGGAGATTCTGGTGGATGTACATGGCGACTCCGCCTCCACCCCTTCCCTCTCGGTCTTTTCTACAAAAATGGTAGTTTCTTAGCGATACGTCAGAGACTTGGTCGTTTAAATGGCTTTCTTGTAGAACGATAATATCGGGAGCATAGGACGAGGCTAATAATCTAAGGGAATTTAATTTTGATCTAAGACTTCGACAGTTCCATTGTATAATGGTATACGCGTGGATTACGTTTTATGGGGTTTGGAAGTGCCTTGTCCGCCGGTTTTTATTTTCTTTTTTTGGGAGGGAGGCGCCTCCTCTCCCTCGCTTCCCGAGGGCCTCTCTCGGGAATTTTTGGAGACAGTAGCCTCCATGGCCTGCTCCCCTCCACTAGAGAGACGCCCGGCAGAAGATGATCTGCTCTTACGAGCAGAACTACCACCAGACGAAGTTCTAGTAGGGGTCGCCTGGACTAAGAGGTGTGATCCAGATTGTGATTTGGTATCATCCTCCTTATGATGCTTTTTTTGCTGGGTTGATTCAGCAATTTCCTTTATTGTTTTAGTCAATTCTTTAACTTGATTCATTAAATTTTTAACTGTTTCCTTTAATTCCGAAATTTCGTGGTCCTTAGCTGCGAGCTGCTGACTAATACTGCTTGCATTGGAAACGTTGTTAGTTACAGCTGAGGCGTAAGAAGTATTGGGTTTGCTTGTCAAACCTTCAACTTTCTTCTTGGCCTCACGGTAGCTGACATCGTGTTCTCTCATGTATGCCAATGTCTCAGTCTCCGTTTTCAGGCTGCTGCATTCAGCAGAGCCTGACTGATGGGGACCTCCACAGTTAGCACACTTGAGAGTCTTTTCCTTGCATGTAGTAGTATCATGGGCTCCAGCACATTTACCGCACTTAAATTTATCTGTATCTTTATCATTGCATCGTAATGAGGTGTGTCCAAATTTTTGGCATATATTACAACGCATTGGTTTTTGGATATAGGGTCGAACTTGAACGATCTCATACCCAACTTTAACAGTACTTGGAATTTTATGTGAAGAAAAGGTCAAGAAACACAATCCGGTTTTTACTCGCACATCTCCATCTTTCTTAGCCATACAATTTACGTCTACTACGCTCTGGTCTTTCATGGCCTCAAGAATTTCACTTTCTTCCATTGTCCTCAAATCCCTGTGAAAGATTACTCCCTTACAGGTATTTGGGCCAACAGGAATAGTTACTTTAACTTGAAGGTCATGAATCTGCGTCAGTTTAAGCAAATTCTTAACCTGAGATTTAAATTGTACTTTAACAAGGAGGCTTCCATCTCGCAATTTTCGGACAAAATCAAACCCGCCTTCCACTTGACCATCAAGGACCTTCTTAATGATAAAGGGGTTGACATTCTGCAAGGATTGATTTTCTTTCACGCATCGAATGTTCAAGCACCTTGCATTCTCTGGAGGGATATCAATATGTCTTCTGGGTCGGTCATTGGTCGGGGTTCCATTTTTAGTCAAATTTATCTTAGAAAGGGTCTGAGTCGCCCCTCCTCCTTGGGGAGGAGGAAGGGGGATCAATCATGCTAGGGTGTCGGACCAGGTCCGATCCCTGGGCCAAAGCCCGTTATCCTGAAAGGACTACCTTTCCCTTAACTATTGTATATCAACATAATCCCAATAGCTAAGAGAGGATAAAAAAACAAGTCTTTCGTTATACGTCCTCGCCCCCCCTTAGTGGAAGCCTGGCTGCTTTCTCCAGTACCAACTAAGGGATCGGAGTTGGTGTGTAAGGCACCTTCTTACCGCCGAACCTGCCTAGTGCGAGGGACGGTAAGTCAATGCCCACCCCCCAAGCGAATACAGGAGCTCACAAGGAGACTCCCGAAGGCTCAGGAAAGTCACACCAGAAAAATAGAAAAAATTCAGGGGGAGAAAAAAGTTGCGCCCGAAGGACGCCCCAGACTACTGGGCCTCCCTACCCAGGGGTCACAGCCTGTAAGGGCTACCCTGGAGTAGAAGAGAGCTGCGGGTCTGGGGTGGGGGCTGACTACTCTACTGTAGTCTCGTGTTACCTTCAAAAACAAAGCACTGAAGGTGCAGGCAAGGCACTAAAAGTGCAAAAAGTCTGAAAAACAGCGTTTACTCGACGGATTTACGTTAAGTGAACACAGAAACAATCAACGTCAAGCAAGACGAGAGGCCCCGGAAACCAGGGTTGCTCTGGTGTCACAAGACTTATTGTTAGTTGCTGCTGTGTTTACAAAAAAACAGGGTGTGAAGGCGTCCTCGTGGTGTCGCATGAATATTTAATACAAATAGGAAGGTGATCGCTTCCCAATGAGTCGTCAATGGTGTGCCACAGGCACTTGGCTGCTAGTGTTGAAGAAACCAGTGATAGGTCAATGAAGCTCAAATTACCGGTATTATCATCCACTCGCGTTGGACTACCATCATTTAGAAGACCCAGATCAGAGTCGTTGATCAACTTAACTACTTGCTCACCTCTACCATTCACCCGCAGGGAACCCCATGACGTATGACGAGCATTAAAATCTCCTAGAATTAATTTATTGTTTGGCAGACTGACCTGAATAGCAAAAAGCTCATCATAGATTACCATTTTATCAGGTGGACAGTAAGCTGAGCATATAGTCAGATACGTGTTATTGAATTTTACTTTGCATGCGACATGTTCCAAAGTAGAATTAATCGTCACGTCAGTGAAAGGGAGATTCTGGTGGATGTACATGGCGACTCTGCCTCCACCCCTTCCCTCTCGGTCTTTTCTACAAAAATGGTAGTTTCTTAGCGATACGTCAGAGACTTGGTCGTTTAAATGGCTTTCTTGTAGAACGATAACATCGGGAGCATAGGACGAGGCTAATAATCTAAGAGAGTTTAATTTTGATCTAAGACTTCGACAGTTCCATTGTATAATGGTTTACGCGTGGATTACGTTTTATGGGGTTTGGAAGTGCCTTGTCCGCCGGTTTTTATTTTCTTTTTTTGGGAGGGAGGCGCCTCCTCCTCTCCCTCGCTTCCCGAGGGCCTCTCTCGGGAGTTTTTGGAGACAGTAGCCTCCATGGCCTGCTCCCCTCCACTAGGGATGAGCATGGCGGAAGATGATCTACCCTTACGAGTAGACCAATAACCAGGCGAAGTCCTAGTAGGGGTCGCCTGGACTAAAAGGTGCGATCCCAATTGTGATTTGGTATCGTCCTCCTTAAGATGCTGTTTTTGCTGGGTTGATTCAGCAATTTCTGTAATTGTTTTGTTCAATTCTTTGATCTGATTCATTAAGTCCTTTACCGTTTCTTTCAATTCTGCAATTTCCTGGTCCTTAACTGCGAGCTGCTGACTAACACTGTTTGCACTGGAAACATTGTTAGTTACTGCTGAGGCGTAAGAAGTATTGGGTTTGCTTGTCAAACCTTCAACTTTCTTTTTGGCCTCACGGTAGCTAACATCGTGCTCTCTCATGTATGCTAATGTCTCAGTCTTCTTCTTCAGGCTACTGCATTCAGCAGAGCCTGACTGATGGGGACCTCCACAGTTAGCACACTTGAGTGTCTTTTCCTTGCATTCAGTGGTATCGTGATCTCCAGTACATTTACCGCAAGTGAATTTGTTAGTGTCCTTATCATTGCATCTTAATGAGGTGTGTCCAAATTTTTGGCATCTATTACACAGCATTGGCTTTTAAATGTAAGGTCGTACTTGAACAATCTCATATCCGATTTTGACAGTACTTGGAATTTTAGTTGAAGCAAAGGTCAAGAAACACAATCCGGTCTTTATTCGCGCATTCCCATCCTTCCTGGTCATGCAATTTACGTCTACGTTTTGGTCATTCATGGCATCAAGAATTTCGCTTTCTTCCATTGTCCTCAAATCCCTGTGAAAGATTACTCCCTTACAGGTATTTGGGCCAACAGGAATAGTTAATTTTACTGTAATGTCATGAATTTGCGTCAGTTTAAGTAAAGCATTAATCTGAGACTTATATTGCAATTTTACAAGGAGGCTGCCATCTCGCAATTTACGGACAAAATCAAACCCGGCTTCCACTTGACCATCAAGGACCTTCTTAATGATAAAGGGGTTGACGTTCTGTAAGGATTGATTTTCATTTATGCAATGGATGTTCACGCACCTTGCGTTCTGGGGAGGGATATCAATGTGTCGTCTGGGTCGGTCATTGGTCGGGGTTCCATTACTGGTCAAAGAATCGCCCCTCCTCCTTGGGGAGGAGGAAGGGTAGCCGGGGTATCAATCATGCTGGGTGTCGGACCAGGTCCGAACCCTGGGCCAAAGCCCGTTGTCCTGAGAGGACTACCTTTCCCTTAACTATTGTTATCAACCTATTCCCAATAGCTAAGAGAGGATAATAAAAAACAAGTCTTTCTGTTAAGCGTCCTCACCCCCGACCGATCCTTACTTATTTACTTGTTGGATTTATTGGCTATCAATCTATATAAGGTCATAAAGTTTTGTCTCCTTTAGAAAAGTGATTACTTTACTGATTATTTTTTCATTATCTGATAATAAGTTTATTATATTGAATTCTATGTTATTTATTCTAAAGTAATTTTTTATTATTTGTCTATTTTGGTTGTATTTATTGCATGTTATCAGTATATGTCTTACTGATAGTATGCTATTGCATTGCTGGCACTGTGGAGGGAAAAAACTTTTCTATGTATGGAGTGAGGTGGGTCATTCTGGTGGCATTTACCCTGAGACGGGCCAACACCACCTCCTCCCTTCTGTCTCTTCTGTGGGCTGTGCCCCACATTTCAATCTCTTCTTTGGTTTTGTTGTGCATTGTGAGGTCGGTCCACTCACTCTGCCACAGGAGATGTATTTTTGCTTTTATAAAAGAGACAAAACACCTGAGATCTGTGCGGACAATGCCAGGCTCCATATCATCAGTCGACCCGGCTAGTTTGTCAGCCTGTTCATTGCCATAGATACCCGAATGTCCAGGTACCCATATCAGCTTGATTGATTTATTGGCACTATGTAATTTATGAATGATATTACCCTGTATTTCATTTTTGGTGGTTTCTAAGGATTTAATTGCTTTAAGTGAACTTAGTGAGTCTGAAAAAATGACTATTCTATCGTGGGTCGTCGATAGGGCAAAATCTAAAGCTTTATCTATGTATGATTCGGCAATCGAAATCTCAACTGACATTCAGTCGACCATACACCCGCTCCCACACACTCGTCTGTCTTGGACCCGTCGGTATATAAATGAAAAAAGGAAAGATGTTTAATTAGGATCTCTCTGAACCTCTGGCGTACCTCCACCTCCGACACCGTGGCTTTGGCTGATGGTAGCCAGTCTACAATGGTGGAAAAATTGGGTGTTTCCCACGGTGCTATATTTGACTGAACCAGGGTATCGATGGTAGAGAGATCTATACCGACTTTATCTGTGAGGTCATGGAGTCTATTGCCCAGCGGCTTCCCGCCGCGATACTGGGGCCCTACCTGCCGGCGCAAAACATCCCTGTTGGGATGTTGGGGCTGCCTGGCTACCTTCGCGGCATAGGTCAGCGCAAGCTGGCCGCGTCTAAGACGGAGGGGAGGTACTCCCGACTCTACCTCTAGGCGCTCGGTGCGAGTGCACTTAAGGGCTCCAAGACAGACGCGTAAACACGCATTCTGCACTACATTCAAACCTTTCAGAGTTGAGCTCGTTGCCGAGCCATACACGATTGACCCATAATCTACTTTAGATCTAATCAGGGATTTATATAACATCAGTAAAGACTTTCTATCAGCTCCCCATTTGTGTCCAGAAATGCACTTTAATAAATTGAGTGCTTTTTGACATTTATTCTTTAACTGACCAATATGGTCTTTCCAATTCAATCTACTATCAAAGAGTAGACCAAAAAAACTAGCTGAATTTTGAATAGGTACTGGGTGGTTGTCTAGAGTTAGCCTGATGTTGGGCTTTCTCCTATGTGTAAAGACCACGCCAATACTCTTTTTAATGGAAAACTTAAAACCCCACTGGAGGCCCCAGTTATGAATCATATCCAGTGCCAATTGGAACTGATTTGCCGAGAACTCTGCATTATTGCTGGAGTGCCATAATGCACAATCATCGGCGTACAGTGAGTATTTAAGATTCCGAGGAGGAGATGGTAAAATGTCATTTATTATACACAGAAATAATGTTGGAGACAAGACACTTCCTTGTGGGACCCCGTTTGCCTGGACAAAAATGTCCGAGAAAGTGACATTGTCAGAAAACAATTTGACAGAAAACGTTCTGTCAGAAATGAAATTTTGGATGAAACAAGGCAAGTTTCCACGTAATCCGAAAGCATAAAGTTTTCTGAGTAGGCCATGTCGCCAAGTCATGTCGTAGGCTTTTTCAATGTCTAGAAATACTGATATCAAAAAATGCTTTTTGGCAAATGCCTCATGAATATGACTTTCCAGTTTTACTAGCTGATCGAGAGTTTGACGTCCCTTTCGGAAGCTGCACTGCTCGTCAACTAGTAAATTTCTGGTATTTAAAAAATGCAATAGCCTACTATTAACAATTCTTTCCATGACCTTGCATAAGCAACTTGTCAACGCAATTGGGCGGTAAGAGATGGCGGATCTGGGATTTCCCCCTCCTTTCAATATGGGAATGATGTGGGCGAAGTGCCATGAATTTGGAAATGTCTGGCTTTTCCAAATATCATTGTACACTTCTAGCAACTTAATCATGTCATCATGATTAAGATGCTTTATCATCTCATATCGAATCTCATCGTGGCCTGGGGATGTTCCTCTACAGGCTTCTAGGGCTCGGACAAGCTCATTCATAGTTAGATCTTTATTATAATCAAAATTATCTCCTGTGGCAAAGTGAATTGGTTGCAGCTCGGCTGCTTCCTTGGTGGTCAGGAATGCAGGGTTGTAATTTTCCGAGCTGCTTGTATAAGAGAACTGCCTGGCGATTGTGTTAGCAATGTCTCTAGGTTCATCATAATTATTTCCCTCATCTAAGATGTTTCTGATTTTTATTGATTGTTTTTTTCTATTTATTCTATTAACTGTGGACCAAACCTCTGAAATTTTAGTGTTGCTATTGATCGTAGAGACAAAGCTTCGCCAGGAGTCTCTTTTGGCTTGTCTGATTGTTCTTCGAGCCCTAGCTCTCGCTTGTTTGTATTTGCGAAAGTTCTCATTTGTGATATTATTATGGAAAAGCCTGTAGGCCCTATTTCGTTCACATAGCGCCCTGCGGCAATCTGGTGTCCACCATGGAACTCTATGCTTAACGCTATCTGTCGAAGTCTTAGGGATGGTTGCCATTGCTGCATTTATAATACAATTTTGAACATTGTTTACTTTATCATCAATGGTTTCTCCAACAACTTCGAGCTTGACGCTCCTTGTGAAGGCAACCCAATCTGCTCTTTTTACGTTAAATTTGGGTGCTGAAGGCGTCCTCGTGTTGTCGCATGAATATTGAATACAAATAGGAAGGTGATCGCTTCCCAACGAGTCGTCAATGGTGTGCCACAGGCACTTGGCTGCTAGTGTTGAGGAAACCAGTGATAGGTCTATAAAGCACAAAATACCGGTATTATCGTCTATTCGCGTTGGACTACCATCATTTAGAAGAACCAGATCAGAGTCGTTGATCAACTTAACTACTTGCTCACCTCTACCATTCACCCGTGGGGAACCCCATGATGTATGACGAGCATTGAAATCTCCTAGAATTAATTTATTGTTTGGCAGACTGTCCTGAATAGCAAAAAGCTCATCATAGATTACCATTTTATCAGGTGGACAGTAAGCTGAGCATATAGTCAGATACGTGTTATTGAATTTTACTTTGCATGCGACGTGTTCCAAAGTAGAATTAATCGTCACTTCAATGAAAGGGAGATTCTGGTGGATGTACATGGCGACTCCGCCTCCACCCCTTCCCTCTCGGTCTTTTCTACAAAGATGGTAGTTTCTTAGCGATACGACCTCGTCAGAGACTTGGTCGTTTAAATGGCTTTCTTGTAGTACGATAATATCGGGAGCATAGGACGAGGCTAATAATCTAAGAGAGTTTAATTTTGATCTAAGACTTCGACAGTTCCATTGTATAATGGTATACGCGTGGATTACGTTTTATGGGGTTTGGAAGTGCCTTGTCCGCCGGTTTTTATTTTCTTTTTTTGGGAGGGAGGCGCCTCCTCTCCCTCGCTTCCCGAGGGCCTCTCTCGGGAATTTTTGGAGACAGTAGTCTCCATGGCCTGCTCCCCTCCACCAGAGAGACGCCCAGCGGAGGATGATCTGCTCTTACGAGCAGAACTACCACCAGACGAAGTTCTAGTAGGGGTCGCCTGGACTAGAAGGTGCGATCCGGATTGTGATTTGGTATCGACCTCCTTAAGATGCTGTTTTTGCTGGGTTGATTCAGCAATTTCTTTGTCTTATTCAATTCTTTGATCTGATTCCTTTACCGTTTCTTTTAATTCTACAATTTCCTGATCCTTAACTGCGAGCTGCTGATTAACACTGCTTGCACTGGAAACAGTGTTAGTTACTGCACCGATCCGACTTGCTTGCTTGCTTGTTGGATTTATTGGCTATCAACCAGCGGCACAGGCCAAGGTTATTAAGCCAATGATTCCATTTTATTTTATCAATCTAAAGAAGGTCATAAAGTTTTGTCTCCTTTAAAAAAGTGATTACTAATTATTTTTTCATTATCTGATAGTAAATTGTTTATATTACATTCAATATTTTTAATTTGTAAAAAGTTTTTTATTTTTTGTCTTGGTATATTATATACTGGACATGATATTAAAAAGTGTGGTATTGTAAATGGTCTGTTGCATTGACCACACTGTGGAGGGAAATTTTTATTCATGTAGGGAGTAAGGTGGGTATGTCTTGTGGCATTGACCCGAAGCCGAGCCAATACCACCTCCTCCCTTCTGTTCTTCCTGTGGGCTGTGTCCCACATTTCTATTTTGGTTTTGAATTTTCTGATTGTGAGGTCGGTCCACTCACTTTGCCATAGGAGATGGATTTTTGCTTTTATAAAAGAGACAAAACACCTGAGATCTGTGCGGATAATACCAGGCTCCAGATCGCCAGTCGACCCGGCTAGTTTGTCAGCCTGTTCATTACCATGGATACCCGAGTGTCCAGGTACCCATATCAGTTTGATTGATTTATTGGCACTATGCATTTTACGAATGATATTACCCTGTATTTCATTATAGGTGGTTTCTAGTGATTTAATGGCTTTAATTGAACTTAACGAGTCTGAAAAGATGACTATTCTATCGTGGGTCGTCGATAGGGCAAAATCTAAAGCTTTATCTATTGCAAATAGTTCGGCAAGAAAGATCGATGTATGATTCGGCAATCGAAATCTCAACTGACATTCAGTCGACCATACAATCGCTCCCACACACTCGTCTGTCTTGGACCCGTCGGTATATAAATGAAAAAAGGAAAGATGTTTAATTAGGATCTCTCTGAACCTCTGGCGTACCTCCACCTCCGACACCGTGGCTTTGGCTGTTGGTAGCCAGTCTACAACAGTAGAAAAATTGGGTGTTTCCCACGCTGCTATATTTGATTGAACCAGGGTATCGATGGTAGAGAGATCTATACCGACTTTATCTGTGAGGTCATGGAGTCTATTGCCCAGCGGCTTCCCGCCGCGATACTGGGGCCCTACCTGCCGGCGCAAAACATCCCTGTTGGGATGTTGGGGCTGCCTGGCTACCTTCGCGGCATAGGTCAGCGCAAGCTGGCCGCGTCTAAGACGGAGGGGAGGTACTCCCGACTCTACCTCTAGGCGCTCGGTGCGAGTGCACTTAAGGGCTCCAAGACAGACGCGTAAACACGCATTCTGCACAACATTCAAACCTTTCAGAGTTGAGCTCGTTGCCGAGCCATACACGATTGACCCATAATCTACTTTAGATCTAATCAGGGATTTATATAACATCAGTAAAGACTATCTATCAGCTCCCCATTTGTGTCCAGAAATGCACTTTAATAAATTAAGTGCTTTTTGACATTTATTCTTTAACTGACCAATGTGGTCTTTCCAATTTAATCTACTATCAAAGAGTAGACCAAGAAATCTAGCTGAATTTTGAATAGGTATTGGATGGTTGTCTAGAGTTAGCCTGATGTTGGGCTTTCTCCTATGTGTAAAAACCACGCCAATACTCTTTCTTATGGAAAACTTAAAACCCCACTGGAGGCCCCAGTTATGAATCATATCCAGTGCCAATTGGATCTGATTTGCCGAGAATTCTGCATTATTGCTGGAGTGCCATAATGCACAATCATCGGCGTACAGTGAGTATTTAAGATTCCGAGGAGGAGATGGTAAAATGTCATTTATTATACATAAAAATAATGTGGGAGACAAGACACTTCCTTGTGGGACCCCGTTTGCCTGGACAAAAATGTCCGAGAAAGTGACGTTGTCAGAAAATAATTTGACAGAAAACGTTCTGTCAGAAATGAAATTTTGGATAAAACAAAGCAAGTTTCCACGTAATCCGAAAGCATAAAGTTTTCTGAGTAGGCCATGTCGCCAAGTCATGTCGTAGGCTTTTTCTATGTCTAAGAATACTGATATCAAAAAATGCTTTTTGGCAAATGCCTCATGAATATGACACCGATCCGACTTGCTTGCTTGTTGGATTTATTGGCTATCAACCAGCGGCACAGGCCAAGGTTATTAAGCCAATGATTCCATTTTATTTTATCAATCTATATAAGGTCATAAAGTTTTGTCTCCTTTAGAAAAGTGATTACTTTACTGACTATTTTTTCATTGTCAGATAGTATATTGTTTATATTGAAATCAATATTTTTAATTTGAAAATAATTTTTAATTTTTTCTCTTTGGTTTTTATATTGATGGCATGATGTTAGGATATGTGATATGGATATAATTCTATCACATATGTTACACTGTAGAGGGAAACTTTTTTCTATGTAGGGAGTGAGGTGTGTGTATCGAGTGGCATTGACCCTTAATCAGGCCAACACCACCTCCTCCCTTCTAATTTTTCTGTGGGCTGTGTCCCACATTTGGATTTCCTCTTTTATTTTGTTGTTTAGTGTGAGGTCGGTCCACTCACTCTGCCACAGGAGATGGATTTTTGCTTTTATAAAAGAGACAAAACACCTGAGATCTGTGTGGATAATACCAGGCTCCAGATCGCCAGTCGACCCGGCTAGTTTGTCAGCCTGTTCATTACCATGGATACCCGAGTGTCCAGGTACCCATATTAGTTTGATTGATTTATTGGCACTATGCATTTTACGAATGATATTACCCTGTATTTCATTATAGGTGGTTTCTAGTGATTTAATGGCTTTAATTGAACTTAACGAGTCTGAAAAGATGACTATTCTATCGTGGGTCGTCGATAGGGCAAAATCTAAAGCTTTATCTATTGCAAAAAGTTCGGCAAGAAAGATCGATGTATGATTCGGCAATCGAAATCTCAACTGACATTTAGTCGACCATACACCCGCTCCCACACACTCGTCTGTCTTGGACCCGTCGGTATATAAATGAAAAAAGGAAAGATGTTTAATTAGGATCTCTCTGAACCTCTGGCGTACCTCCACCTCCGACACCGTGGCTTTGGCTGATGGTAGCCAGTCTACAACAGTAGAAAAATTGGGTGTTTCCCACGCTGCTATATTTGATTGAACCAGGGTATCGATGGTAGAGAAATCTATACCGACTTTTTCTGTGAGGTCATGGAGTCTATTGCCCAGCGGCTTCCCGCCGCGATACTGGGGCCCTACCTGCCGGCGCAAAACATCCCTGTTGGGATGTTGGGGCTGCCTGGCTACCTTCGCGGCATAGGTCAGCGCAAGCTGGCCGCGTCTAAGACGGAGGGGAGGTACTCCCGACTCTACCTCTAGGCGCTCGGTGCGAGTGCACTTAAGGGCTCCAAGACAGACGCGTAAACACGCATTCTGCACAACATTCAAACCTTTCAGAGTTGAGCTCGTTGCCGAGCCATACACGATTGACCCATAATCTACTTTAGATCTAATCAGGGATTTATATAACATCAGTAAAGACTTTCTATCAGCTCCCCATTTGTGTCCAGAAATGCACTTTAATAAATTAAGTGCTTTTTGACATTTATTCTTTAACTGACCAATGTGGTCTTTCCAATTTAATCTACTATCAAAGAGTAGACCAAGAAATCTAGCTGAATTTTGAATAAGTATTGGATGGTTGTCTAGAGTTAGCCTGATGTTGGGCTTTCTCCTATGTGTAAAAACCACGCCAATACTCTTTCTTATGGAAAACTTAAAACCCCACTGGAGGCCCCAGTTATGAATCATATCCAGTGCCAATTGGATCTGATTTGCCGAGAACTCTGCATTATTGCTGGAGTGCCATAATGCACAATCATCGGCGTACAGTGAGTATTTAAGATTCCGAGGAGGAGATGGTAAAATGTCATTTATTATACATAAAAATAATGTGGGAGACAAGACACTTCCTTGTGGGACCCCGTTTGCCTGGACAAAAATGTCCGAGAAAGTGACGTTGTCAGAAAATAATTTGACAGAAAACGTTCTGTCAGAAATGAAATTTTGGATAAAACAAAGCAAGTTTCCACGTAATCCGAAAGCATAAAGTTTTCTGAGTAGGCCATGTCGCCAAGTCATGTCGTAGGCTTTTTCTATGTCTAAAAATACTGATATCAAAAAATGCTTTTTGGCAAATGCCTCATGAATATGACTTTCCAGTTTTACTAGCTGATCGAGAGTTTGACTTCCCTTTCGGAAGCCGCACTGCTCGTCAACTAGTAAATTTCTGGTATTTAAAAAATGCAATAGCCTACTATTAACAATTCTTTCCATGACCTTGCATAAGCAACTTGTCAATGCAATTGGGCGGTAAGAGATGGCGGATCTGGGATTTCCCCCTCCTTTCAATATGGGAATGATGTGGGCGAAGTGCCATGAATTTGGGAAAGTCTGGCTTTTCCAAATATCATTGTACACTTCTAGCAACTTAATCATGTCATCATGATTAAGATGCTTTATCATCTCATATCGAATCTCATCGTGGCCTGGGGATGTTCCTCTACAGGCTTCTAGGGCTCGGACAAGCTCATTCATAGTTAGGTCTTTATTGTAATCAAAATTATCTCCTGTGGCAAAGTGAATTGGTTGCAGCTCGGCTGCTTCCTTGGTGGTCAGGAATGCAGGGTTGTAATTTTCCGAGCTGCTTGTATAAGAGAACTGCCTGGCGATTGTGTTAGCAATGTCTCTAGGTTCATCATAATTATTTCCCTCATGTAAGATGTTTCTTATTTTAGTTGATGTTCTTTTTCTATTAATTCTATTGACTGTGGACCAAACCTCTGAGATCTTAGTGTTGCTATTGATCGTAGAGACAAAGCTTCGCCAGGAGTCTCTTTTGGCTTGTCTGATTGTTCTACGAGCCCTAGCTCTCGCTTGTTTGTATTTGCGAAAGTTCTCGTTGGTAATATTATTATGGAAAAGCCTGTAGGCCCTATTTCGTTCACATAGCGCCCTGCGGCAATCTGGTGTCCACCATGGAACTCTATGCTTAACGCTATCTGTCGAAGTCTTAGGTATGGTTGCCATTGCTGCATTTATAATACAATTTTGAACATTGTTTACTTTATCATCAATGGTTTCTCCAACAACTTCGAGCTTGACGCTCCTTGTGAAGGCGACCCAATCTGCTCTTTTTACGTTAAATTTGGGTGCTGAAGGCGTCCTCGTGGTGTCGCATGAATATTGAATACAAATAGGAAGGTGATCGCTTCCCAACGAGTCGTCAATGGTGTGCCACAGGCACTTGGCTGCTAGTGTTGAGGAAACCAGTGATAGGTCAATAAAGCTCAAATTACCGGTATTATCGTCTATTCGCGTTGGACTACCATCATTTAGAAGAACCAGATCAGAGTCGTTGATCAACTTAACTACTTGCTCACCTCTACCATTCACCCGCAGGGAACCCCATGATGTATGACGAGCATTAAAATCACCTAGAATTAATTTATTGTTTGGCAGACTGTCCTGAATAGCAAAAAGCTCATCATAGATTAATCTTTTATCAGGTGGACAGTAAGCTGAGCATATAGTCAGATACGTGTTATTGAATTTTACTTTGCATGCGACGTGTTCCAAAGTAGAATTAATCGTCACTTCAATGAAAGGGAGATTCTGGTGGATGTACATGGCGACTCCGCCTCCACCCCTTCCCTCTCGGTCTTTTCTACAAAGATGGTAGTTTCTTAGCGATACGACCTCGTCAGAGACTTGGTCGTTTAAATGGCTTTCTTGTAGTACGATAATATCGGGAGCATAGGACGAGGCTAATAATCTAATCTAAGAGAGTTTAATTTTGATCTAAGAACCGATCCGATGTTTCTTTGTTTGTTTGTTGGATTTATTGGCTATCAACCAGCGGCACAAGCCAAGGTTATTAAGCCAATGATTCCATTTTATTTTATCAATCTATAGAAGGTCATAAAGTTTTGTCTCCTTTAAAAAAGTGATTACTTTACTAATTATTTTTTCATTATCTGATAGTAGATTTTTAATATTTAATTCAATATTTTTCATTTGAAAGTAATTTTTTATATTCTGTCTTTTGTTATGGTATTTTTGACAGAATACCAGAATATGTGCCACTGAGAGGTGTCTAAGACAGTGGTCACATTGTGGAGGGAAATTTTTTTCGATGTAGGGAGTGAGGTGGGTTAAACGTGTGGCATTGACCCTCAGTCGGGCCAACACCACCTCCTCCCTTCTGTTTCTTCTGTGGGCTGTGTCCCACGGTTCGATTTCATTTTTGTACTTATTAATAGTGAGGTCGGTCCACTCACTCTGCCACAGGAGATGGATTTTTGCTTTTATAAAAGAGACAAAACACCTGAGATCTGTGTGGATAATACCAGGCTCCAGATCGCCAGTCGACCCGGCTAGTTTGTCAGCCTGTTCATTACCATGGATACCCGAGTGTCCAGGTACCCATATCAGTTTGATTGATTTATTGGCACTATGCATTTTACGAATGATATTACCCTGTATTTCATTATAGGTGGTTTCTAGTGATTTAATGGCTTTAATTGAACTTAACGAGTCTGAAAAAATGACTATTCTATCGTGGGTCGTCGATAGGGCAAAATCTAAAGCTTTATCTATTGCAAAAAGTTCAGCAAGAAAGATCGATGTATGATTCGGCAATCGAAATCTCAACTGGCATTCAGTCGACCATACACCCGCTCCCACACATTCGTCTGTCTTGGACCCGTCGGTATATAAATGAAAAAAGGAAAGATGTTTAATTAGGATCTCTCTGAACCTCTGGCGTACCTCCACCTCCGACACCGTGGCTTTGGCTGTTGGTAGCCAGTCTAAAACGGTGGTGAAATTTGGGTTCTCCCACGGTGCTATATTTGACTGAACCAGGGTATCGATGGTAGAGAGATCTATACCGACTTTATCTGTGAGGTCATGGAGTCTATTGCCCAGCGGCTTCCCGCCGCGTTGTTGGGGCCCTATTTGGATGCTGGAGCTGCCTGGCTACCTTGGCGGCATAAGTCAGCTCAAGCTGGCCGCGTCTAAGACGGAGGGGAGGTACTCCCGACTCTACCTCTAGGCGCTCAATGCGAGTGCACTTAAGGGCTCCAAGACAGACGCGTAAACACGCATTCTGCACGACATTCAAACCTTTCAGAGTTGAGCTCGTTGCCGAGCCATACACGATTGACCCATAATCTACTTTAGACCTAATCAGAGATTTATATAACATCAGTAAAGACTTTCTATCAGCTCCCCATTTGTGTCCAGAAATGCACTTTAATATATTGAGTGCTTTTTGACATTTATTCTTTAACTGACCAATGTGGTCTTTCCAATTCAATCTACTATCAAAGAGTAGACCAAGAAATCTAGCTGAATTTTGACTAGGTATTGGATGGTTGTCTAGAGTTAGCCTGATGTTGGGCTTTCTCCTATGTGTAAAAACCACGCCAATACTCTTTCTAATGGAAAACTTAAAACCCCACTGGAGGCCCCAGTTATGAATCATATCCAGTGCCAATTGGATCCGATTTGCCGAGAACTCTGCATTATTGCTGGAGTGCCATAATGCACAATCATCGGCGTACAGTGAGTATTTAAGATTTCGAGGAGGAGATGGTAAAATGTCATTTATCATACATAGAAATAAGGTGGGAGACAAGACACTTCCTTGTGGGACCCCGTTTGCCTGGACAAAAATGTCCGAGAAAGTGACGTTGTCGGAAAATAATTTGACAGAAAAAGTTCTGTCAGAAATGAAATTTTGGATAAAACAAGGCAAGTTTCCACGTAATCCGAAAGCATAAAGTTTTCTGAGTAGGCCATGTCGCCATGTCATGTCGTAGGCTTTTTCTATATCTAAAAATACTGAAATCAAAAAATGCTTTTTGGCAAATGCCTCATGAATATGACTTTCAAGTTTTACTAGCTGATCGAGAGTTTGACGTCCCTTTCGGAAGCCGCACTGCTCGTCAACTAGTAAATTCCTGGTATTTAAAAAATGCAATAGCCTACTATTAACAATTCTTTCCATGACCTTGCATAAGCAGCTTGTCAACGCAATTGGGCGGTAAGAAATGGCGGATCTGGGATTTCCCCCTCCTTTCAATATGGGAATGATGTGGGCGAAGTGCCATGAATTTGGAAAAGTCTGGCTTTTCCAAATATCATTGTACACTTCTAGCAACTTAATCATGTCATCATGATTAAGATGCTTTATCATCTCATATCGAATCTCATCGGGGCCTGGGGATGTTCCTCTACAGGCTTCTAGGGCTCGGACAAGCTCATTCATTGTTAGATCTTTATTGTAATCAAAGTTATCTCCTGTGACAAAGTGAATTGGTTGCAGCTCGGCTGCTTCCTTGGTTGTCAGGAATGCAGGATTGTAGTTTTCCGAGCTGCTTGTATAAGAGAACTGCCTGGCGATTATGTTAGCTATGTCTCTAGGTTCATCGTAATTATTTCCCTCATGAATGATGTTTCTGATCTTTATTGATGATTTTTTTCTATTGATTTTATTAACTGTGGACCAAACCTCTGAGATCTTAGTGTTGCTATTGATCGTAGAGACAAAGCTTCGCCAGGAGTCTCTTTTGGCTTGTCTGATTGTTCTTCGAGCCCTAGCTCTCGCTTGTTTGTATTTGCGAAAGTTCTCATTTGTGATATTATTATGGAAAAGCCTGTAGGCCCTATTTCGTTCACATAGCGCCCTGCGGCAATCTGGTGTCCACCATGGAACTCTATGCTTAACGCTATCTGTCGAAGTCTTAGGGATGGTTGCCATTGCTGCATTTATAATACAATTTTGAACATTGTTTACTTTATCATCAATGGTTTCTCCAACAACTTCGAGCTTGACGCTCCTTGTGAAGGCGACCCAATCTGCTCTTTTTACGTTAAATTTGGGTGCTGAAGGCGTCCTCGTGGTGTCGCATGAATATTGAATACAAATAGGAAGGTGATCGCTTCCCAACGAGTCGTCAATGGTGTGCCACAGGCACTTGGCTGCTAGTGTTGAAGAGACCAGTGATAGGTCAATGAAGCTCAAATTACCGGTATTATCGTCTATTCGCGTTGGACTACCATCATTTAGAAGAACCAGATCAGAGTCGTTGATCAACTTAACTACTTGCTCACCTCTACCATTCACCCGCAGGGAACCCCATGATGTATGACGAGCATTAAAATCACCTAAAATTAATTTATTATTTGGCAGACTGTCCTGAATAGCAAAAAGCTCATCATAAATTAACATTTTATCAGGTGGACAGTAAGCTGAGCATATAGTCAGATACGTGTTATTGAATTTTACTTTGCATGCGACGTGTTCCAAAGTAGAATTAATCGTCACTTCAATGAAAGGGAGATTCTGGTGGATGTACATGGCGACTCCGCCTCCACCCCTTCCCTCTCGGTCTTTTCTACAAAGATGGTAGTTTCTTAGCGATACGACCTCGTCAGAGACTTGGTCGTTTAAATGGCTTTCTTGTAGTACGATAATATCGGGAGCATAGGACGAGGCTAATAATCTAAGAGAGTTTAATTTTGATCTAAGACTTCGACAGTTCCATTGTATAATGGTATACGCGTGGATTACGTTTTATGGGGTTTGGAAGTGCCTTGTCCGCCGGTTTTTATTTTCTTTTTTTGGGAGGGAGGCGCCTCCTCCTCTCCCTCGCTTCCCGAGGGCCTCTCTCGGGAATTTTTGGAGACAGTAGCCTCCATGGCCTGCTCCCCTCCACTAGAGAGACGCCCGGCAGAAGATGATCTGCTCTTACGAGCAGAACTACCACCAGACGAAGTTCTAGTAGGGGTCGCTTGGACTAAGAGGTGTGATCCAGATTGTGATTTGGTATCATCCTCCTTATGATGCTTTTTTTGCTGGGTTGATTCAGCAATTTCCTTTATAGTTTTAGTCAACTCTTTAACTTGATTCATTAAATTTTTAACTGTTTCCTTCAATTCCGAAATTTCCTTGTCCTTAGCTGCGAGCTGCTGATTAATACTGCTTGCATTGGAAACGTTGTTGGTTACTGCTGAGGCGTAAGAAGTATTGGGTTTGCTTGTCAAACCTTCAACTTTCTTCTTGGCCTCACGGTAACTAACATCGTGTCATCATGCCAATGTCTCAGTCTCCGTCTTCAGGCTGCTGCATTCAGCAGAGCCTGACTGATGGGGACCTCCACAGTTAGCACACTTGAGGGTCTTTTCCTTGCATGTAGTAGTATCATGAGCTCCAGCACATTTACCGCATATAAATTTATCTGTATCTTTATCATTGCATCGTAATGAGGTGTGTCCAAATTTTTGGCATCTATTACAATGCATTGGTTTTTGGATATAGGGTCGAACTTGAACGATCTCATACCCAACTTTAACAGTACTTGGAATTTTGTTAGAAGAAAAAGTCAAGAAACACAATCCGGTTTTTACTCGCACGTCTCCATCTTTCTTAGCCAAACAATTTACGTCTACTACGCTCTGGTCTTTCATGGCCTCAAGAATTTCACTTTCTTCCATTGTCCTCAAATCCCTGTGAAAGATTACTCCCTTACAGGTATTTGGGCCAACAGGAATAGTTACTTTAACTTGAAGGTCATGAATCTGCGTCAGTTTAAGCAAATTCTTAACCTGAGATTTAAATTGTAACTTAACAAGGAGGCTGCCATCTCGCAATTTTCGGACAAAATCAAACCCGCCTTCCACTTGACCATCAAGGACCTTCTTGATGATAAAGGGGTTGACATTCTGCAAGGATTGATTTTCTTTCACGCATCGAATGTTCAAGCACCTTGCATTCTCTGGAGGGATATCAATATGTCTTCTGGGTCGGTCATTGGTCGGGGTTCCATTTTTAGTCAAATTTGTCTTAGAAAGGGTCTGAGTCGCCCCTCCTCCTTGGGGAGGAGGAAGGGTAGCCGGGGGATCAATCATACTAGGGTGTCGGACCAGGTCCGATCCCTGGGCCAAAGCCCGTTGTCCTGAAAGGACTATCTTTCCCTTAACTATTGTATATCAACCTAATCCCAATAGCTAAGAGAGGATAATAAAAAAACAAGTCTTTCAGTTAAACGTCCTCGCCCCCCCTTAGTGGAAGCCTGGCTGCTTTCTCCAGTACCAACTAAGGGATCGGAGTTGGTGTGTAAGGCACCTTCCTACCGCCGAACCTGCCTATTGCGAGGGACGGTAAGTCACTGCCCACCCCCCAAGCGAATACAGGAGCTCACAAGGAGACTCCTGTAGGCTCAGGAAAGTCACACCAGAAAAATAGAAAAAATTCAGGGGGAGAAAAAAGTTGCGCCCGAAGGACGCCCCAGGCTACTGGGCCTCCCTACCCAGGGGTCACAGCCCGTAAGGGCTACCCTGGAGTAGGAGAGAGCTGCGGGTCTGGGGTGGGGGCTGACTACTCTACTTCTACTACTGGTCTCGTGTCACCTTCAAAATCAAAGCACTGAAGGTGCAGATAAAGCACTTTAAAGTGCGCAAAATCTGTACAAAAAAACAGCGTTTACTCGACTTTGTTTTACTTTAATCAAAACTTAGAAGCAACAATGCCCAGTGAGACGAGAGGCCCCGATAAACAGGGTATCTCCAGTGGCACAAGACTTATTGTTTGTTGCTGCTGTGTTTACAAAGAAACGGTGTGAGTAGCATAAATTCTCATACACGAGTCCCACCGATCCGAGGCCTCGCAGGGGGTTATATTGACCGCTTTCCAGGGAGAGAGTACGTGGCAGGCCCTCCTTCCAGGGAGGGAGTAAGTAGTGGGCCCTCCAGGGCAACGCCATCTCTTGGCGCCTCCTCCCCCTCGTGGCGATAAAGGGGGAACTCGTGTATTTTCCCCTGGAGGGATGGCTGGGGCGAAGCACATCACTACAATGGTTTGTAATGAGTGTCCTGGAGCAGAATGGCATGTTTGTGTCAAATGCCAGAGGCGATGAAGTGCAAACAAATGTGCAAGGAGTGGTCTTTGCACAGTTGTCTAAGAAATCTGCTGGTGGGAAAGATATAGCCTGGCCGTAAAGAGATTTTAGGATGTGTGAATGTTGTGTGTTTAAAGTGAAGAAAGTGTTATTTGTTTTGTATGGGAATGGGTGAATGTAATAAGCCTTGAAGGTAGATTCGGGGGAGAGTGGATAAGTACAGAGAGACCTGAAATTGTGAGGTAAGATTTTAGAGTAGAGTAGAACTGAATTCGTTGCTTTAGAGGAAAAAGAAGCTTAACATTAGCAGAGGAGATATTGTGGAGAATAGGGCGTAAGTTATGTGGAGTAATGAGACTAGGAAGCACTTCGCCCGCTGTTGCTGAAATGAAATCCTATTAATTGTCACTTGGTAAGATAGCATGTTAAACACGAGCTCTGTGAAACGGTTAGAATTATTGAGCTTTGTGGAGAGGTTTTCAAAGGTTGAGTTAATGCTGTGAAATGCTCTCTGTAACTCATGAACATTAGTGGCAATAGTGTTGACGGCATGAATCGATGCGTCAAATCTGTGAGTAATTGTTCTGAGATTATTCTGATATTCTGAGAATTTAGAAGTGAAAGTACTATCATCTACAACGCCAAATAATGCATGGGCAGTCTTTCCAAAAGCATTAATTAATCCTCGTCGTGAACGATGTTTATATTCTACAAAAGAAGAAAGTTGAATATGGATAGAATTAAGTGCACTGTCAAGAAGAGAGATTTGCTGCTGCATTAACTGTTCACGAGTAGCCACCTGGTAGCTCAGTGGTAGCGTGTCGACTTCATATCCCTTGGTCGGCAGATCGAGTTCCGTCCAAACTCGTGAGTTTCCACTGTCACCTGGCGGTTACTGACGTAGCTGGGCATTGTGTTGGGTAAGGACCAAGCTCAGATCAAGTCAACACTCATTGGCAGATTCTCTCACGAGTCAGCACACACTGACACACGTGGGCTCGCCTCAGTGCATACAAGCCCAGCGAACCATCTGCTCCGCAAACCTGGCTTATCCTTATCCTTATGTTCACGAGTTACCTGTACTTGAAGTAACGCTATCTTACGTAGGTGGAAAGTAGCCAGGTCAGAGACATCAGCAATCGGCTGAAGCGAAATTTTGATCTCCACATTGTTATTGGTAAGACTAGCCCAGGGTCCTCAACGAAGGATCCTGGTACTGCGCGAAGCCTAGGGGGTAGGGCATGGGGGTTGGAAGACGACAAAGCGAAGAATGAGAAGCCCAAGAGTCAGATCCGGAAGATAGAAATCAGTTAGTGTTCGTCGGCCGGGGGAGAATAGTACTTGTGAGCAAGCTTTAGGACGTCAAAGTGAGACCAAGAGTGTTCACCTGACTGTATGCATTTACTGTAGGCTTTGTTGTTCTTTACACTAATTACTCTAAATGGACCTAAATGGAACTTAATATTGAGTTGCTGGTTGACTTTTCTAAATACTAGAGCTCCAACTTCAGTGTCCTTGTGGTGGGCAACTTTGTGTTGAAATGACAGTATTTTATCTCTGGAATTAGTCAAATACTGCTTTGTTATCTAAAAGATTGACTTGTGAATACTGCCGCGCCTACCGTTGAGGATGCTTCGGAGGACGAGATACGGCCTGCACATGTTAACCGATTGACTATATAAAAGATATTTGATTTTCATCAAAGAGGTCATAGGGTAGTCTTTTATCCATTCCATATAAAAGAAAATGTGGGGTATCACCTAAGGAAGAATGGAATGTACTATTGATACAAGATTGGATTGTCAATAGCGATTCATCTCATGTGTCCGATGTCGCATCAACAAGCGATCTCATTAATGAGAGGATGTAGGAGTTGAGCCTTTCTGTAATACCATTACTTTGTGGGCGGTAAGGGAGAATGTTAACACGAGTAACATTCATGATATCACATAACTTATCCATGACTTTGTTATGAAATTCAGTCCCGTTATCAGTTGAAAAATACATGGGGGCTGAATATTTATGACAGAAGTCGTGAAAAGTATGTGCAACAATATTTGCTGATTTGTTGGGCATGGGGACTAGTTCACAAAAACGAGTGTTATCAATGAAGACTAAAATATAACGATTTCCATTGCGAGAAGGTAGAAAACCTAACAATGTGTCGCAAGAGACTTTCTGGAAAGGAAAGTCTGGAATGTCATATTTCAATGCAGGGGCTGGGTCATTGGTAATTCCATTGCAATATGGGCATTGCTTACAAGACTGAACATGCTTAGCAACCTTGCTAATGAGGTATGGGAAAAAGAAGCGTTGATGAGCTAAGTGAATTGCCTTATACTTACCGCAGTGTGCAGCTTCTTTCGATTCATGAAAAAGAGGAAGGACTCGACCTTCAAGAGATTCAGGAATAACTACAAGTTTATGAGATGCCTTGAGCTTTCTAGTCCTATATCGAGACTTGTAGCAAAGTAGACCATTATCATCGAGGTAAAGTTGACTTTACCTTTCTAAAGCTTGAATTAAGGGGCCGTACAGATTATCATTACGTTGCGCTAGCCAGATCTCGTCCTCCGTGGGGGGGTCCATGGGATGTAAGGCTGGAGCAGCCAAGACCGGGGCAGTAACAGAATGAATGGGGTCGGAACGGCGACGGTTAACATGTGCAGGCCGTATCTCGTCCTCCGAAGCATCCTCAACGGTAGGCGCGGCAGTATTTACTAAGATAGGTGCAATGTCAGAGAATTTCACTTTGCGGGAGGCAAAGGTGGGCGAGGAGCTAGAGGCAGGCAGGTTGCGAGCGTCAGAGAAAGGAGTGCGTGATAAACAATGGTGACGTCAAACTCTGCTAGAATTTCAATTGCGCGCACGTGTCGTCCATGAGTGTCCCTACCCTTAAATATGGACGTGATGGGGTAATGATCAGTGTGCACTTCTATCTGATATCCCAAGATAAACTCTCGAAAATGACAAAGGGCCCATGTGATACTTATTAGTTCACGGTCCGTCGTATGGTAGCGTTTTTCCGCTGAATTGTGACTTGTAAAAGCAATGGGCTGCATTTTTCCAGAATGGCCATGTTTCTGGTGGAGTACTGCTCCGAGCCCGAGGATTGAGGCATCAGTGATGAGGATAAAAGGCAAATTGAAATCAGGGAAGGCTAAGAGTGGAGCCTTAATTAGTCGAGTTGTAAATGCAGCTTTTTCCTCGTCTCCACTGCCAAGTAGAATTCTTTTTAAGGAGATGAGTAAGCGAGGTCGCGATGGACCCGTAACTTTGAATGAACGGCCTGTAAAAATTATTTCAATTCCTTCTGGTTCTTAGGTGTTGGAAAGTCGGCAATGGCTTTAACTTTTGAATCATTAGGTGCAATACCTTTAGATGGCCTAAGAATTCTAATTTAGATTTGAAGAACTGACACTTGCTAGGTTGAATAGTTAATCCTGCAGTTGATAGCCTATTGAAAACCTGACGCAATTTATTCTCGTGTTCAGAGAGGGAGGGTGAGCAAATTGAAATATCATCTAAATACACGAGGACCTGAGCATTAATTAATCCTGATAGTACAAGTGACATTAATCTACTAAATGTGAGAGGGCAATTATGAAGGCCAAAAGGGCAAACTAAAAATGTCTTGCAACAACAATCTAAGATTAGGAATTGGGAATGGTTCTGGCACTGTTACTTTATTCAACTTGCGATAGTCGACCACAAGGTGGAAAGTATTATCCTTCTTTGGAACAAGGAGGAGGAGGGAGGCCCAGGGTGAATTGCTTGGTTGAATAAGATTCATGTCTAACGTTGTTTTAACCTCCTTTTCCAAGGCCTGTCTCTTTGAATGAGGGATCTTATAAGCTTAGCATCAGGCTCGAGGGTATTGGAGTGTTGGAGCAATATCAGTAATATTATACAAGGAATGTAATGTAGCACAACCTTTTACTCGTATATTATCAGGTAATATCAAAGCAGTACCATTTGCCGAAGGACAAGAAATGTCTATCAGTAAATCATGAAATGACGGAATAGTAGTGGTAGCACTAGCAATAAACTTAGGAGCATTATCATTAGCGGTCCAAGATTTCGCAAAGTCGTCAACGTGTTTTGCGCGCGAAGGCTTGCGTAATGTGGGTGCCGGTATCGGAGCTGGGGAGAAGGAGCGCGCAGCGAGAGGAGAGGTGAAGCGAGGGCGGTTTGGAGGGGTAGGGGGTGGTGGGGAGGAGAGGGAGGTGAGTGAATTGTAGACAAGGGGTGACTACGATCATGTGTGACCTTATCGATTGTGCGTGCGGGTGTGAATGGGTCGACATGCGTCCATAGACAAGAGGGAGTCTTTAACAGGTAATTCTGACCATTAAAAGTAATGCTATTACTCTGAGGGTGGAGGGAAATTCCTGTACGGTATAAGAAATCATGACCCAACAAGAGGTGTCCCGGGATAAAATTAAATTCTACCACAACAAGCTTGTGAGCAAAAATTTCACTACCAAGAGAAATGTTAAGGCTTTTGTTGCCTAAAGTTGATACCTTATCTCCTGTTATCCCGCAATTGGTGGTTTGACTCGGTTGCAAATCTAATGATACTTCAAAATTCAGCAAAGTATCCAACGAGACCATGGAACAAGAAGATCCGGTGTCTAAGAAGAAATATGCAGGCTTGTCATTTAACATAGATGGAAACAATGGCAGTTGAGTGGTATTATTAGGGATGCAACTAGTTGAGACAATGTGATGTGTTACCGGTATTGTGATTGTAGTGTTGCCATATCTGGATGTTTTGGCTTTTCCCTAAAAATTGACAGTTTGCTTGGCATTCTGGAGCAATTTGTGCATTTGACTCACCTGATCTGGGAACGCTGTGCATGCTGCCCATGGATGTGAGCATGTGCCATGATAGGGACAGTATGGTGTCAAATAACATAAGTCAGCACTGTGACCTTTCGCACAACAGTTGAAACACTGATCCCTGTCCGGTGCCCAGTTCGTGACACAGGGATGTCTACGTCTGGGAACATGAGGTGAGTTAGATGACGGGAGAGTGAGTCTTATGTCCCGCTTTATATCTGAGGGGAGTTGTGTCTGGACTGTTGTGGTCTTGTGTCATTGTTGTGGAACCGCGGGTTAGAGTTGCGTTGTGGTTTGTCGTTTGGTTGTTTGTGTTTGTTTGTGGTACGCAAGGGTGTGTTGTCTTGTGTGGTCGTGTTTGTCTTATTAGTGGGAACGCCTGCACTGACTGATACTGTGGGGGCCTTCTCTCTGATTGACTTGGCAAATTCGCCGGGTAACTTAAGTAAATTAGTATCTTCATAAGGTTCCCAACTTGCTCTTGTACAGAAGTAGGTAACGAAGCAACTAGGAGAGATTTTACCATATACGTCATAGAGGAGACGTGATGTTCGTTAAACAAGGATTTGATGTGGGAGTCATGGTTGTGGGGAATACTTTTAACCCATTTTGATACTTGAACCCGAAGTTGATTGATAAAATATCGAATGTCTTCTTCAGACAAAGAAGCAGACTTACATCCAAGGACTTGAACGAAGATCTAAAAATATTTATCACCAAGAAGAGTCATCTCTAGGCATTCCACCTTGAATAATCATAGATTCAACATTTTCCAGGAAATCTTCGACCGGAATGGACGAGCCATCAAATTTCTGTACGATATTGAATATCTGATGAGGTTCAAATGCCATGTTGGAGACGGGGGGGTGGGAAAGGGTCAGATCAGAGGGTGGGTTAGTGGTGGAATTAGCAGTTGAGGGGTTAGTGGGGGGGGGGTCAGAGATGATCGGGAAACAGGACGGGAGGGAGAATGCGACTGAACAATATCCAATCTGAAGATAATTTTGGTAGTTTCCCTGAGATTTCTGACTATTTTACCACTTCGTAATTCACTCATGAAAAGGTGCGAGAAAGAAATCCGGTCACTTTACAACGTAGAAGAAGTAGAACGAAAAAGAAAAAAAGTGGGTAACACCAGGCACAACACGAGGGTGGGAAAAACAATTAAGATTAAGAAAAATGACACGAGGGATATCGACCTTAGCCGTCACTAACCTTCATAATCGATGTCTTGGCCCTTTCTTCCAACTTGGTGCGCTGTTGCTGTGAAAGACACTGAAAAAAATATTTGCGATGGTGGTACCAATTATTGCGAAAAAAGACGTGAGGTTCTTATCTTGCGCTGCCACCAGATTATGTGATGGGTATAAGATTACTCTAATATCCACAAATAGAGAAATAAAAGGTTGGTGTCAAAAACACAGCAGCTGATACGATAACAATAGATAACTTCAAAATAATCAAAGTATTAAGACACGATATAATATATATATGACAAGAAATGACTCTGAAAGTAAAGATCAAGATTAGCACTGGTACACAAATCATAGGTGCAGATGTGTTGGAGGTCGGTGAGGGCAGTCGAGGTTAGAAGACCTGACGCTACCGTCAGCACATCGCTAGGCTCGCTAGGCGGGGCGATGACCCGTCTACAGGAAAAATAGGTGGGGCTGATCCAAGTGTCAGCCTAGGCCGCTATTTCCTGATTGACTGGCTTCGGGTCATCGCATTTCAAAGGTCCGCCCTTCGGTCAGCCTTTGAGGGTGGTTTTCCTATGAAGCAGAAATGACCAGATTCTCAAGAAGGACCAAAGTCGCCTGCGCTGCCTGGGACGTGTCTTTCTCCGATCCCTGGGTGATATGCGAAACCCGGTAATTAAGATCACATCTGTGTATTGTAACTAGATCGTATTTTCTCAGGTCAGACATTTGTGTTGTTAACCGTTACTTTCATGTATATGTATATATATATATATATATACATATATATATATATATATATATATATATATATATGTTGTGTATGTGTGTGAGTGTGTGTGTGTGTGTGTGTATATATATATATATATATATATATATATATATATATATATATATTATATATATATAATATATATATATATATATATATATATGTATATATATACATACATACATATATATATATATAAATATGTATATATATATATATATATATATATATACACACCATGTTGAAAGGAGGAGAAAGTTGGAGAAGCTAGCTAAAGAAAAGGAAATCAGTCCGAGTTTAACAGTACGGGGGGCTTTCCCTCTTGTCTATTTGGGTTGTTTTTCTCTGTGACACGCACCTTGCTGGGTTTGCTTTTTCATGTTGTTGTTATGCTCTGCTTTCCTTCCGGTTTTATATGTTTAGTATTAGAGATACTCAATCGTCACGCACTTCTCTATCCTCCGTCTCGTTCTCTTCACATGGGCCAGAGAAGATCATGGCATCAGCTGTGAGAAGTAGTGACTCCCGTTTTTTCAATATATACTGTTTCGGTATACTTGGATATACCTATCTCTTTTACTTTAAATCCTTTACCTTAACCCCTTTTTTCTTCTTTTTCTTTCTTTTTTGTTAATCTCCATCTCGCCCGTCTTCGTGGTTAGCGTATCACTTTGTGCCGAGGTTATTTGACCTCACACACATTAGTGATATCCAAACAGCGGATCTTCGGCGAGTTTGTAAGATTGTTTGTTTATGTTTACTTTCTCTTTCTTTTTCAGGTTTTGTTCAGTCTACGCAGGATTGTCTGCATCGTCGTTTTCATCATGGTTCGGGTTCTGTTCCGGTAATTGAAATGCGGTGGTGGTTCCTGTAAGGTAGGTGATTTTTTGTGCCAAAGTTGTTGTTCGTCATTTTTGCAGTTATCTTCGGCAATATTATCTTTTTTTTGCAAAATTATGAATTCTTATATTTATAGTTGGGATATTGTAGTATGTGTGCAATGTTGCAGCCCAGGGTATATTTGGATATTGTGCCCCTGATGCCCATATAAGGTCTTTATTTTGGACTTCTTGGAGAGTTCACATTTGTGTTTTTGATAAAGTATTCATTGGGACTGGAGGGTATTCCATTATGGGTCTGATTAGAAACTTACATAGTTGAAGTTTGATTCTTTCAGTACAGCCGCTGAATCTTTTACATCTTTGCAATTGGGTTTTGTCTCTTTCACATGAGTTGTGATCCCTCTGTCAGTGATTCTGAGGCCGAGCATTTTTACTTTTTGTGTGAATGGTATTTCTATGTTGTTTATTGTTATTGGCAGGAGCGATAGTTTAGCAGCTGCGATCACTTCGAATTTGGTGGTGTTTGTTTTGATCTTCCAGCATTTTCAAACTCGTTGATGTCTTTGATGGCGTTGTGAGGTTGTAGTATCATAATTATCTTTGATTTACTTGGGTGCCTTACTATTTGAGTGATGTCAGCATAAGACACAGTTGTGGTGGTGAGTTGTTAGTAGATTTGAGGTATATAGAATGAACACTGTTGGGGATAGTACACTCCCCTGGGGAACTCCACTCAGTAGGCTTATCGGCTTTCCGATATATTCTCTGAGCCTGATCTGAGCCGATCTTCCAGTTAGGAAGATGCTGAATGTTTTTTTTTTCATGGTGTCCGGTTACTGTATGTCTGTTAGTAGGTGTCTTAATCCGTCATGCCAGACTTTATCGAATGCTTTCGAAACATCACTCAATATTATATTGCATTGTTTTTGGTCAGCTAGTGAATTTGCTATTTGTTCTTATGCAACTGTTATTGCGGCTGTTGTGCCCCTGCTTTTTATAAAACAATATTAGTTTTCATTGAGGGTGTTTCTGTCTTCCATATGTTCAAGTAACTTTTCCAGTAACTTTCCAGGGATTTCGAAGAGTGAAATTGGTCTGAAGTTTTCGACTCTGTTTGCTGGTTTCCCTGGTTTTGGAATAAAACATATTATCGCTTTCTTGAAGATTTCTGGGAAGTATCCGGATGCGAGACTGACATTGAATATGTTTGTGAGTTTGGTGATTATGTTATTTGGGAGGTAAGATCTGTTTTGTTTATCTTGCTCTTTCCTGGTGATTTGTTTTTCATTTTCGTTAATACGGCTTTGACATTATTGTTTGTTATTACAGCTGACAAGCAGTTATCACCTGACAGTCTGTTGATGTTCATATTTTGGTATGGCACCAGTTTGTATGGAAATCGTGCAAGGTCTCTTTGAATGATTTCTTCGAATTACGACCTGAACTGTTGATTTTCGTCATTTTATTTTAAATGCTTTAGTCCAGTATTTGTTATGGAGTTTTTCTCTGCTTACAGCATCAAAGATTTTGTTGCTTTGGAAGTCATATATGTATGGGCAGTGGGTGCTGCTATTTCCCATTAGCTTGTGCAACTTCCTCCAAAATGTTGCTGGGTCTCTCGTGTGTATTGACAGTTCTCTAGTCAGTCTTTCCCGTTTTTGTTGCGATAGTTATCTGGACTGTTTTCTGATCGTTAATTGCAATAGGCTGTACTGCCTCCTTATATTTTCACTCAAGCCATGGTGATGCGGTCTGGTTCTGTACTGTTTTAGAGGGATGCTTTGTTCTTTTTGTTTTACTTCTACGAACCAAGTCGCCGTTGCCGAGTCTATTCCTTTGTGATGTTTGTTTAGTAGTTGTGGTGTGGGGGTGTTGCTAAGGATATTTTGATACTTATCCTAGTCAGCATTCCTGTAATCAGATTGTGGTGGTGTTGGTATCATGATTGGTGATGTTGAAAACATGAGCTGAATTGGGAGGTGATCGGTTGTGGTTGCATCGCCTGGTGTTGTGTGCATGCTCAGGGTGCCATATTTATTGGTGACGACTATGTCGGGGGTTTAACCAGAGTTGTTAATGATGAAGGTCGGGAAATGTGGTCCAATTATTATTGCTTATTCATGGTTGACATAACTAGTAAGTCTATTGTCCACCTGATTGTTATCGTTGTTGCTTAGGATTCTGTGACGAGCATTGAGATTTCCTGCTATGTATACAGGTTTGTTGGTTCATAATAGACGCATAATGTCGGCCTCTGGCATATATGGTCTTCTTGGTGGGAGATATTATGATGCAGCCTGTGTTGGTGTCGATTTCAATTCCCAGGAATTCTGCTTGGAAGACGTCAATTATTCTGTGTGTTATGGTTCTTTTTATTGCTATAGCAACTCCGTCACTATGTTCCCCTATTTTATTGCTCTGGTATGTGTTGTATTGGAATATCTTTATTTAATCTGTGTCATTGAAGCCGTGGCTGTTTATTAGTATTATGTCTGAATCGAATATTCTGTATGTATTTGTCAGTTCGTTCGCTCTTTCTTTACTCCAGTGGAGAACATTATGTTGCATTAGCTTGGCATTGTGGGTTGACCATTTCTACGACCATCAGATTTCAAACTTCTGCTGGGGAGATTTGTAATTACCCTATTAACTTAGCAAGCTTAGGCAGGACTTTCGGTTGTATTTTTACTGATGCATAATGTAACCACAACCATGCCAAGAGTACGCCGCAAGGTCAGGGGGAATCTATCTTATCCAGCAAAGACATCATCCTGACCAGACTACACCCCAGCCAAGACGGATATGTAGCCCAAGTCGAGACCGAAAAAGACGAGAGCAAGGATTTCGATTGTAGACACAGGTCGAAATAGCGTTCCAATCGAGAAGTGTATTATCCCCAGAGGAACAATACAGTAAACTCGTACATCTTACCTCAGACCTCATGACTCTGTGATGGACATGCTCGAGCATCTGCTTATAACTATGTATTCTCAGCTGAAAGCCGCCATCCTAGAACATGCGATGCCGGACCCTATAGTCGCACTCACAACCTTCAGGGACTAGCCCCTCCTCAGTTTCTCTGCCTCTTACGACTTCTTCTTAGTGATGCTAACCAGGCCTTGACTGATGACTATATCAAAAGCATAATCATTGGGCAGCTTCCCCTTCTCATCATACCCGCTGCGGAGTGCTCCTTCCCCCCTTCCTTCAGTGCTCTAATAAAGACTCTTGACAAACTAGTCCCCATACCACCATACCAGACCACTACGACTGCATCTATCCATTACAACACAACAAATGACTTTTTTGAACGACAAATTCACAGAGCAAGAGAAGTATTCCATACACAGACCGCTACCACCGAGACTCATCCCCCTCTCCCGGGCGACTACCGCACTCCCCACCATGATATAATCACTGCAGTCTCTCCTCAACGCCGCTCAGACTAGGAAAGACAGTGCGATAGCCCAGTATGCTGCAATGCCTTGCAGAGCATGTGGTGCCAACCTCAGCAGAACCACGATCTCTGCTGGTATCAACATAGCTTCGGCCGCCACATAAGGAATTGTGCACCTCACTGCCCATTATGGCAGGGAGACAAATCACACGAG
>NW_028234431.1:15866865-15881865 GCF_977035675.1 Penaeus japonicus
GGTGTTAAACAGAGCCGGGTTAAGGACCCCCCCCCCCTTGTGGAGTGCCATTCTCCAGGGGCAAATGCCTGGAAAGGTGCCCTTGGAACTTCACTCTGGCAGTTCTGTTCTGAAAGTAGTCACCAATCCAGGCAAGCAGTCTGCCTTTGATTCCCTTGCAGATCAGGACCTCCTGAATGGTGTTGAATGGTGTTGCTGACAGTGCTCAGTAAGGTGGCCATGCTGTGAGCAGTGCTCTTACCCCTTGTGAACTCATGTAGGTGTTCATGTGGAGGTCCCAACTTCCATTGAAGCTGGTTCAGTACCATTCTGCTGTCTTTCCCAGACAGCTGGGGCGGTACCGTCGCGGCTCCTTTGGTTTAGGGATGGGAACTGTGTCAGCCCTCTACCAGCACTGTGGTAGTGAGGAAGTCTCCCAGGACTTGTTGATGAGATGCAAGAATGCAAGCTCACTTTCATGTCCTAGGTAGAAAATGATGGGGTAGATCCTATCACAACCCGGGGCTGAACGGGAACTGGTCTTATACGTCCGCCATAATTCCCTCAGAGAGAACATCTGCATCTGCATCATCAGGCTCGACCGCCTTTTCTCTGATGAGGGCATGCCTGCCTGAAAGCAATTGTTCTAGCAGAGAACTCGAGTGCCAGTCTCTCCACCTCCGACCGCAGGTCATGATGGGTCTTTCTGGGGGCTGAGCGATTTGTGACCTGTCTGATACGGTTCCACAGCTCTGAAAGGGAGGTTTGGTGGCCAAAGGACTCACATCACTCCAGCCACATTTCCTGCTTTACCCTCTTTAGCATCCCTGAGAGCTTCTTTCAAAAGAGCGTGGTTCTCAGAGGTTCTCTGTCTGCAGAAGTGTCTTCTGCACATATTGAATTTGTGGTTGACCTCCTTAATCTCATCATTGTAGTACCAGGCATCTTTCAAATACCTGGACCACGGACGAGATTTGGGGATGGTCTCTGAGGCTATCTCGTCAATGGCATTTACTAGTCTGGCCTCAACTATATCCACATTATCGTTAAGTGAAAAGTCACTGATTCTGAGGCACCTGGCCAGGGCCTCCTGAAAAGCTTTTCAGTTGGCCCTGTCCACCTTCCATCGAGGATTGTGCCAGGGAACAGGTGCCAGCGTCCAAGATTTTGGTGATTATCCCATAGTGATCGCTCGTGAAAGTGTTGCCCACAGACCAACTAATTCTGTCGACCAGAGCCGCAGTGACTCAAGCACCTCGGCTATGTGGTAGCCTGCCACATCACGACTCCTAGTCAAGATGGGGTGGTGGGCATTGAAGTCTCCCCCTATGAGAATTGGCTCATGTGCCGCAGCAGTACAGACTTCACTAATATCTAAGCTCCTACATTTTGGCTTGCTATACACATTGTACAGCTTGAGGGGATCTCCGGCCAAATGGATCTCAACGGCAAGGAATTTGACGCCTTCTCCACACTGCACAGGATGGGCTATCAAGGTCGCTTTGCAATGACCTCTTGCCGCCGAAGAGCCTCTTCCTTCCTTACGGAACAGCCGAGGCTCCAGGCGTGGTGCTTTTTGTGGCAGCTGGGACACTTTGAGATGGTGTCCCGCTTGCCCTCCTTGTGTGCTTTGAGGCACATCTCCGTACTGTGTGCCTGACTACAGACACTACACTTTGGCTTTGCAGAGCAAATAGCCTGGTGGTGCCCGTACTTCTGGCATGTGAAGCAGCTGGGCTGGCCAGGAACATATGTCCTGAGGTTGTAGGAGCCTCAATTGCCAAAGTCTAAGGACACATCTGGGGCTCCCTTCAAAGTGACCAGGACTTGCCTTTTGGAGAGTCAGGAAGCTCCCACCACCTTGGGATGAGACTTTATGACCAACGACTATGTAAGGGAAGACAGGAAAAAGCCAAAATAAGGTGTAGAAAAGGCTAACTGATTATTCACTAGTTACTTAGTCCGCTATCGTGATGATGTTAGTATCTCTTGCACGTCGTCTGCACGTTCCCGTTTTCTAATCAGCTGATTTATGCCGTGACAATTTGACAACAACCATGGTGTTGGACATCCATGTATCATTTGCAAAAAGCGAAAAGATACTTATCCTCAGTTTATTTATGTCATGTAAAGTAAATTGTATCAAGTAAAAAATTATATTTCCATAGTACAAAATAAACCATAACTAATTTAGTTTTCATACCAATAAGTAATTATCTTTACAAAGACTTCATATAATTGTAATGAAATCAGGGACTTCATGATGTGATATTGTATATGTATATATATGTATATATATATATATATATATATATATATATATATATATATATATATATATATACATATATATATATATATATATATATATGTATATATATATATATATATATATATATATATATATATATATATATATATATATATATATATATATTTAGATGTCATAAAGGGATGGAAGCAGTCGGGAATGTTTTCATTAAACAAAAAACTGCAGCACAATTAAATAGAAGTTATAGTGTGTAGTCAACATTTTTCAGTTGTTCAATACCAAACTCAAACACGATTAAGAAATGATGCATATCCAGACATAAATTTGCCAGGTAAGTGTTATCTTCTTATATTTGGTAAATCATTACAATAGTGCCGTGCCATATTAACGGCACCATTAAAGCCATTGTTATTATAATGATAGCTTTCCTAACTTAAAAGAAGGGCTTTGCAACTTTAACTCTCTTTACAAAGGGAACTGCTGTTCCTCAAGACTCAGTCCACAACTCCAATCCACAATCTTGCGAAATCAAGGGTTTTATGTAATCATTGAAGGGCCAGAACTAGGTGTGTCCTTTGGGCACTGCCTTACGATTGAATTGATGGGGGGGAAGCCCCCCAATACCCCTTAACACACATTCTATCCTCTTTGTCTGTAGAGGCCAATATCCATGAGATATTTTCTGCATTTGTGACTTGATCTATTGCTTTTGTAAGATGATACTTATACCACTAAATATAGATTTTCCCTCTATTCGATAAGTGTACTCAGATTTTCACTACCTTAGTGCGGTCCTCTTGGTAACTTTGAACCAATTTTTTTTTCTCTGAAGTTTATCCATGCATGCTAATGCTAAAAAAAAATTATTGTATATTTTTCTTTCTTCATCTCTTACCATGTTCTATTTTCAAAGATGTGCAGATTTGCATGGGAAAAAGCTATTCGTACAAGCTATTTCAAATATTCTTTTAGAAGTTAGCAAAATTTGAGCATGGTATTTTGGTACCGCCATAACATATAGCACTACAGTAGATATATTTTTATATATATATAAATATAATATATGTGTAAAATTGACGAAGTACACGTGACTTACCGTAGGTTAGTTGAAATGTGCTTCTAATTTTACGAAGCAAATCACGTCTGCTGAAGGGAGCTTTCACATGAGATACACCACGTCATCCCGCGCCGCCAGACTTTAAAGTGTACGTCCATTCACATGATAAAAACTTTCTTCGCCTAAATCGTAGTCAACGTTGTTCATTTCACGTCACTCCATACAATTATGGGTGGGAGAGGAGGGCATGTGAAAGCTCCCTTCAGCAGACGTGATTTGCTTCGTAAAATTAGAAGCAGATTTCAACTAACCTACGGTAAGTCTCGTGTACTTCGTCAATTTTACTTCAGCAAATCACTTTTCTGCTGAAATACGCTTTCCCATGAGGTTTTAAAGCCATGTGGATGACATACCTCAATATTAATATTTTTCATATTTCTTTTTTATTATGTTAAGAAGTTAAATAAAACTTAAAATAACAACTAGTGTTTATTGAGAAATTGCAAACTGCTGAAACCCAAATTATTTATCAAACTTTATGGCACCTTCAACAATAAACTAACTATTCTAATACTGCCTCTTGAAAGGGGTCAGTATCTTGTGTTATGGTTTTATCATAATATTTAGCAAATGTTGCCTCCCTAGCCCAGCCAGCCTTTGCCATGATGTGGGCAACTGGAACTGTCATTGCCTTGGCTTTTGATGCTGCAGCTGAGCGAACACTACCTGGAGTAAATTTTTTAGTATCCACACCAGACATGTGAAGAACTGACTTGATCCACCTAGAAATTGTGTCTTTAGAGGCACTTTTATGTGGTTTAAGTGGAATCAGCTGAATAAATCGGGTGTGTTGGTCAACAATGGTAAGTACCCATCTCATTGGTGCCTGACTCAGATCTAAAATATCCATGGAGATCCACTCTAGAGGGTAAAGGGCTAATGGTGCTTCAGCCATGGGAACCCTTTGGGCAATTCCTTTTGCCTGCTGACATGAGAGACAACGTTCCACATAGTGACAGGTGTCACGCAACATGTTTGGCCAATAAAATATATTGCGGAGATTGTTGTAGGTTCGATGAATCCCAGGGTGCATTGCAAAAGGTGGCTCATGTGCTGTTTTTATTGCCAAGCCTTGTAGGTTTTCAGAAACACAAACCTGGTATAAGATCTTATCTGGCAAGTGTAGAAGTCGATACATAGCTCCATCCTTTAGCTCGAAGTCCGAAAGTGGGATAGGCAGCTTCCGTTTTGGTACAGTTCCATCACGGAGATATGCCAGATCATGCAACTTCAGATCTTTACTTTGTTCGAGTGCTAGCTTTTGTGGAGACATATCATTAACATCTAAAATAGCAACGTGTCGAGACAGCAGATCAGGTACGTAATTGGTAGGTCCTCCTTTGTATTTTATCTCAAAGTCATAGAATGATAGATCATAGGTAAACCTAGTCATTCTTGGTGACTTTGTGCGGCGCTTGAAAACATAAAAGAGCGCCGGTGATCTATGAAGATGGTAAACTTCCGGCCATAGAGATAAGAATCGAAGACGCGAACACCTTCGACCACTGCTAGGGCTTCACAGTCTATTACAGGATACCGTGTTTCTGGATCTCGCAATTTCCTGCTATAGTAGGCGACACCATGGGGTGTCCCTTCAGCATCTCTCTTGATTAGTGCTGCTCCTACAGCAAGGCTGCTGGCATCAGTATGCAGCTCAAAGGGGGCAAAGAAATCAGGTTGACGAAGAACTGGTGCAGAAACAAGATGTTCTTTGAGGTTACTGAAAGCTTTCTGATGATCTTCACCATAACCAAGACTGACCTTTCTTTAAGAGAAGATGCAGTGGTGCAGCTAGGGTTGCGTACCCTTGAATATGTTTCCTGAAAAACCCGGTGGCACCAAGAATTTGGCTGGACACCTTCAGGAGAGATTGTAAATCCCAAAAAGTTGATGGTGGTAGCAGCAAAGCTGCACTTCTCAGAATTCAATTTTATGCCAGCTGCTGTGAGAAGCTTCAGTGTTTGCTCCAGATCTATCAGATGTTGAGGAAAGCCTCTGGAGTAAATAATGATGTCATCCAGATAAGCTAGAGTATGGCGCCCTAGGACGATGTTCATAGTCCTCTGGAATGTGGTTGGTGCTGTGCTGAGGCCAAAGGGGAGTCTGGAAGAGCCTGTGGCCATCACAAAAGGCAGTCTTTTCTCTATCCTCTGGATGGACCTCAACACTCCAATACACTGCCTCAGCATCCAAGGTGGTGAATGTATCTGTCGGGCCTAACTCAGTTAGTCAATGCGAGGTAGCGGATATGTGTCAGCTGTGGCAACTGCATTCAAATTACGGTAATCTACACAAAACCGAAGTGATCCTGCTTTCTTGAAGGCTGGATCAATTACACCTTGCCTAAGCATGGAGTCACACTGTTCTCGGATGATACTGCGGGTTGCTTGAGGGTTGGTGCTGTGCTGAGGCCAAAGGGGAGTCTGGAAGAGCCTGTGGCCATCACAAAAGGCAGTCTTTGCTCTATCCTGTGTGCACTGCCGAGTGCACACAGGATTGGTGTCACCAGTGTTGATATGATGCTGAACACCTGGAATTTGACCAACTGCTTCCTCTCCCCCATCTAAAAGATCCTGGTAGTGATGAAGGAGTGACTGCATCTCCTGACGCTGGGCTTCTTCCAAGTGCCGTAGATCTGGTGCAAGTCCTTCCAAGCCTAGATGAGGCAGATCCTTCAGACCTTCCTCTACTTTCACTGCAGCAAGGGCCAAAGAGGGTGGTAGTTTGTCCGGAAAGAGTTCCTGGCCGTCACAGTAGCCAAAATCTTCCAGACCATACATCTGATCAAAGAGGTCTTCCTCCCATGAAAAGTCTGCCGCTTCCTCGCTGTCCTCCCAGAACTCAGCTTCGATGGGATCTGTATTCCCAGCAGCAACTGGATTTTGTGGCACAGCTTGTGATGTATCCGTAGTGTAGATTTCTTCAACAGCAGTAACAGTTCACAAGTGTGTTCCCTGTGTCAGTTGTACAGGCCTTGCCGTGTGATTCACTACCCACACAGGGCAACGGCGTCTAGAGGCTGTAGTAACTAAGTAGGGAGAGGTGCACACAGCTGAAACTTGGGGCATTAGAAGAATATCTCCATCACTAGGGCCAGACTTCTTGATGGTACCCTCCAGGAAATGCCCAGCATGTGGTGGGAGCTCCGTGGTCTGTCAGAGGTGTACTGCAGTAGATGAAGGGTCCTTGGTGGATTGTGAAACAGCAAAGGAAGACGAGGAACTGCATCTAATAAAAGCAGGGTCTGTTACCATTGGTGTATCTTCCACATTTACAAGACACAGTTGTAATGAACAGACGTCAGAGTAGGTGACGGAAAAAGTTTGACCTTCCAGGGTGAAGCATGCCCAGTTGTCTTGCAAACTGGATGACAGACTGAAAGAAGTCCTTAGGAGTAGATCCATTCCTAGGAGGATGTCACCAGGAAACTGGACATCGCACATAGTTACTTGATGGCGTATTTTCAAGTCAGCATCGGGGCAGAAGGTCAAGGTTACTTCACTACAGACATCCAGACACTTGCCTGTCACACCTCTAAGTTGATGGGTAGTTTCCTTCCGTCGTAAGCAACCTTGGGGATCAATCAGCTGAAGGGTCTGTGGCTTGATGATTTTTTACCTCTGAACCTGTGTCGATGAAGCATACAGCTAGCATCATCAACACTGATTGCCACGAGTGGCCGTCCCACGGGACCCAGAGTGGTCATTGTGGCTATTGATTTGGTCACAGCTTGAATGTTGGTGGCTCCCTGAGCTGGTTTTGCCAGCGGCTCTGGGAGCACTGTTGCCCTGGCATAGCTGAAAGGGACAGTCTTTGGCAAAATGACCTGGTCTCTTGCATTGGTAACACAGGTGGCTGGCTGAGGATTGAACATTTGGGTTGTTAGCAGACATGACACGACACTCAGCCGGGTTATGGGTGGCGACCTTGTGATAGTTGTACCACTTTCCTTTGACTGCTACTGGGAAGGATGAGTGCATACAAGAATTATCAGCTGATACAGGCATTGCATAATGATCACGGGCACATGGAGGACGGTCAGGGTGATGGTAAAAATCTGGCGGTGGGCTGTCATCATGTCTGATACCATTACGCGAATTCCAAATTCGTTGCGCGGCTTCAGCCATTTGGGTAGGGCTCCCATCCTCCTTCAGGGTAAGGAAGTCTTGAAACCAAGCTGGAATGCCACTAAGAAAAACCCTCCTGACTAGCTCAGCAGGATCTCCTAAGGCTTCACGATGGTCACGATATCCCTGATATACACTTCCCTGAAGCTGAAGGAAGTAGTCCATGAGGGCAAGCTTTTAATGCAGACAAAGAAAACTACGACCCTGAAAATCTGTAAAAGATGTAAAATAGAAAAGTAACACAAAAATAGAATGACAAAGTGGCTCACAAAAATCTACGTAAAACATGCATGATATAAAACTAACGGAAAAAACTATGCTGAACGTCTCAACATTAAGGAGTAATACAAAAGCGAAAGCTTATTCACTGGAAATTCACGCCATATGCAACTAATGAAAACAAAAGGTGGCGTAGCAAATCCAACCGCTGCACACCAAAATGAAGCTGTAGCGTATCAATTGTATGACAGGGGCCCCGCACTACCAACCCCCTCCCCTGAAGCTGGGAAAATGGGATGTGAGTGTGAACTTGATCAGACCCCTGCAAAGAACTGAGCCGCCATCTGATCGATCCGGGTGTCCAGGGGTAAAAGATTGGCCTCCAAGAGGAGGTTGGAGACCTTAGTCCACCCAGGGACACCCAGGATGATCCTGGCAGCCTCATTTTGCATGATGTCAAGCTTTTTCCTGAGTCTAGATTTTCCCCCTGAAGCTGGGAAAATGGGATGTAAGTGTGAACTTGATCAGACCCCTGCAATCAGATCCCCTTGAAATTAGGTAGCGTGGAAGGAGGGAATCTGAACAAAAACAGAGTGGAGAAGTTCCAGTGCCTATCTTCCATTAGATAAGATATAAACTAAAACACTAGACAGTACTAATAGACAAAGCAAATAAAAGGATAAACAGGTTAAGGAAATCCTAAAATTACGTTAAACTGCCATGAAAATAAAAGCAGCTACAAAGGGAAGTGCTATGCTAAGGGCTTACTATAAAAAAAAAACTAACTAAAACGAAAAAGGAATCTGAAATGACCCTCTGGCAAAAGGCCTTACATAAAAGAAACAAGTTACTAAAACATGGCAACATAAGGTTCACTGAAGGTGATTCTCAAAACAAAAACTGAAGTAAAACAAAACAATAGCAAAGGCCAAAAACTAAAAAGCAAAGAATTAAAGTTAAAATCGAACACAGCAAGTCCCGAAGGGACGATAAATGAGAAGTAAAAAAACAAAGCAAACAAACCTATAAAAACACAAAACTTCACTGTTAACATCTGTATATATATATATATATATATATATATATATATATATATATATATATATATATATATATATGTAAAAAGAAATCACGTCCAGCTCCTATTAATAATGAAATGTCAGGATCCCAAGACTTAACTTTTCTCTGCTGGTTTCTTCTGGCAACCGATGTTTCAGGTAGAAAAAGGGTAACAAAACAACCGCTGACTGGTATAGACTGACTGTATTTGGTGTAACTCGGGTCATATTCATAAACTTCGTAACGTCACAAGTCACGTAAAATAATAAATACAAAATAAAATCTAATTGCAGTAAAAAAAAAAATATATGGGGAAGGTTGTCGTAAAATACAAAAGGATAAAATCACAAAATAAATAATGAACAAATAAAATACGACATTTGTAAAGATGTACCTTCACTTCATCATGATTTGGCAAAATTATATAAAAACAACTGATAAGAAAATAAAATTACCCTGTAAAACAGCGATTCAAATTCAAAAAATGACAAATTAAAATATGAGATAAATGCAAAAACAGACTCGGTAAAACATAGCAAAAAAAAAAACAAAGAAAGAAAACGTTTGGTAAGGCAAACTGAAAAAAACAAGCGAACTAAAAACAGACAAAAACATGCCAGGAGCAAATAAAAACACGACAGAAACATGCAAAATAATAATATTAAAAAAAAAATGTCAATTCCCCTCCGGACTCCAGCGCTGTGCAAGCGAGAGATCGTGGGTATGCTCGTAGGGAGGAACGAAGAACGGAGAGATTCCTTACAGTATAAACAATGCCAGATAATGACACACGTTTTCTTCCTGGTACTTTATTAAATGAAATGGTCCAACTGAAAAAAAAAAAAAACATGTAAAACAAAAATGAATAATAATATTCGGTATCACTGACAAACGTATTATCAATATTTTCAGACAAAAACGATAAAAAAGAATAGCATCAATACTGACGAATGGTTACTGGCAAATGATGACAATGAAAACTCTTTTCACAATAATTATTAAGAAATCTTAATATAATGTAAACATCAATCTCTTCCATATAAAATTTACAGTTTCTGGCCTTCTTCAGGTGCTGACAATATAATCAAACTGATATAATCCTTCAAATACATATTGAAATCTAAAATCAGTGGTAGCTACATATGTTTAATCCGTACTTCTCCCACTATAGGCGGGAAATTTAAATTTATTGATTACGGAGTTACAGGTGTTATATCCAGGCCCCAAATGCGCCTAACACCTGGGTGCATTTACAAGAAAAACATGGAACATCTAAGAGATCTAGGATCCATTATAAATCAAATTATACATTCCAAGATGTACAAAACAGAGGTATTTTGAGTAAACGTCAAAATCCACAAAACATGAAAACCACCAAATCAAAAGGGAACATAAAAAAAATAAAAATAAATAAATAAAAATGAAGTTTCAGAGACAGCGATCCGCCTACACCTCATTACTCATTTCAGAATTCAAAATCTAGGAACATTTTGGCTGATCAGTGATGGCACTTTCTAGTACACAAAGTTGTGGTGATGGACCTCTTATAGGTACCTGTTGCTGTCCTGACTTAGTAATTAGCATTAGTCTCCTATCTTGAGATTAGGTCTTGGTGTAAGCCACTTTTGACGCTTTTGTAGAGTAAGAAGATATTCTCGAATCCATCCGTGCCAGAAGATATCTGCCAGGTACTGCACCTGCTTCCATCGGCGACGTTATGTATCCCTGCTCTCAAACTTTCCAGGAGGTAGCATTGGACCTGACCTCAGCATCAGCAAGTGGTTGGGTGTCAGAGGCCTGTCATCTCTAGGATCATCAGACAATTTTGTGATAGGCCTACCATTCACTATGCCCTCTACCACTGTCATCAGAGTCACTAAGGTGTCATCATCTATAGTCTGTTGCTTAAGAATACCTGCCAAAACAGCTCTAATGGTTCGTATTTGTCTCTCCCAGACACCACCCATGTGAGAGGCTCCGGGGGGGTTAAACTTCCAGGTGATCTCCTTCAACAAGTGTTCATGGATCTGGTTCTGGTTCCATTCCTGTATGTCTAAGGTATTTGCTACTTCAATGTGTACAGCTCTGATAGAGAGGCAGGTGAAAATATAATCATACCTCTTAACTTCTCAACGATTGTCTGAGCCCTGCAGTGGCATGATGAAATCTGCTGGCAGGGAGTGTTGTGCCATAGACCAGTTCAGCTGCCGTGCACTTCAGGTCTTGCTTGAATGAAGTTAAGGAGTACGAATGTAAGCTGGTCTACACACCCTATCCTTGATAGAGTGACAAGGAGAGCTTTCAGCTGGCGGTGAAGGCCGAGAGTGCAGGTGAGGTAATTGAAGAGGCCGGACTCGAACTGGGGACCTCTGTTCAACTAATGACTAATCCGTCGGCCGTGGTCCCACGATGAAATGAACTTACTTGCTACTAAATCTGCTGCTACGTCCCTCAGTGGCACTGCCTCTGGCAGGCTGTGGTCCCACAATGTCCAAGTGGATGTGCTGGAAGCCTCTGCTGGGAAGAGGGAAAGCAGCAGCAGGCAATCTGGTGTGGCGTGTCACCTTTGCATGCTGGCAATGCAGGCAGGTGCAGCTCCATTTCCTAATATCGGATTGATGCCAGGCCATACAACCTTGCTGGTAATGAGCCTGTGTGTGGCATTAATTCCATGGTGTTGATAGTAGGCATAGAAGAATTTTCTCCTGTGTGATGGTGGTATGTATGGCTGTGGAGTGGAGTATCGTTCTATCACCCTCGACTGTGATGTTATCTATAAGTATGAGTGGCTGAAGGCGGAGCGACATGGACGCTTTGGTGTGTGACGTCCTTGCGTAGCTGTGCTGCGACCTCTGCAAATTGGTCGGCGTGTTTTGCATTGTGGTGTTTGCGATCACTATCCAGGAGAGTACATCCACTGCCTGGTTGTATTATGCTCTCTGGTGAATCCTCTAAACTGGTGGGAGAATTAAACACCGAGGTAAAATTAAAGTAGGTTCTTTGGAGGTGTGAATACAGCAAAATAAATAGGATGTCTGGGTCCAGTCTCCTCGCGGCCTGGCAGGCTTGCTCCTCTCTTCTCTCTCTGAGGTTGTTGCCAGATGCACGAGGTATACATAAAGTATCATACAACAGAAATATTATTCTCATACATATAGAATACACGCTACATATTGTACATAGAACGAAATGTAAATATAGCAAACAATGTAAATAATAATACATGTCCTTTTTTTGTAGCATGTAGTAACTTTGGAAATAATATCACTGCAATAAATTAAATCATAATGCAACATATCACAATATTTGGCCTATCGGATTCAACACCATGCCTGTCAATCTTACAGCGCGGGTTCGAGTCCTGGTCAGGGAGGTAAATTTTTTATTTCTATATTAAATGCGTTACTGCATTCTACCATCTTTTTCACATATATATAACCTCGGTAACCTGATTTGGGACTTGAATTTGTGATTCCGTTGCTGCCGAGCGCCCGCGGGAATTGTCTGTAAAACCTCACTATCACTGCTCTGCTAAGAGTAAATAGGTAAATTTCCATGACGTCTCATAAGGCGTCTGGTTAGACAATTCTTTTAGCGGGTCGTGTAGCCTATCGGATTCAACACCGTGCCTGTCAATCTTACGGCGCGGGTTCGAGTCCCGGTCAGGGAGGTAAAATTTGTATTTCTATATTAAATGCGTTACTGCATTCTACCATCTTTCTCATATATATATATATATATATATATATATATATATATATATATATATATATATGTTTATATATACACAAATATATACATGTATATATATATATATATATATATATATATATAGATATACATATATACAAATATATATATATATATATATATATATATATATATATATATATATACATATACATATATACATATATATATATATATATATATATATATATATATATATATATACATATACATATATACAAATATATATATATATATATATATATATATTCATATATACTTACTTGGTTACTTGGTGGTAGTTACAGCTTGAGCCTTGTTATTGGCTCATGCCAGGGCCATCCTGGGGGACCGCCCGTTTTTTGTCAGTTGCAAGCAACTGAATTTGATGAGGGATGGAATTTGATTCAGCCCTCGTTCTTTCACTACCACATGTTGGTGGTTCATCTGGTACTGAGTGTAGCCATTTATCTAGTTTTATTTTAAATGCTTCAACACTACACTGATTTAAGTTTCTTATATCCTTCGGTATGCTATTAAACAATTTAGGTCCGTTTGTTAGGAAACTTTGTTTTTGCATTTTTCTTAACAGGCATGTTTGTGCACTTATCCCAGTGCGATAGCATGTTCTTCCCTACCTGGGGGAATGTCTTACCTGAATTCCCCCTCCTTCAACAGGTCTTGGATTTGGTGTTAAGTTTTCAATAATTTTCCACACATATATAATGAAGTATCTCTCTCCGCCTTTGTAGTGAGTACAGTCTTAGTTTTTTTAGTCTTTCCCAATAGTTTAGACCCATCATATTATCTAACTTCCGTGTAAAGATTCTTTGGACTTGTTCTATCAACATTATATCTTTTATAAGATTTGGGCTCCATACTTGGCACTGGTATTCTAATCTGGTGGTCACTAATGTTTTCCATAGTGGTAAAAGGTGTTCTGGGTCTCTTGTGTTAAAAGTCCTCATTACCCATCCACTCATAACTTTTCCTTTGTTGACAATCTGCTCTATATGGTGACTGAAACTCATGTCATTACTCATATAGTCCTAAATCTTTTACTACTTTTTTCTCCTCAATCTTCACATCTTCGACAAAATATGATCTTGCTCTTAAATTTCCAATTGGACTATATCTTATGATTTCAAATTTATCTGCATTGAATTTCATATTATTGTCATATGCCCACTTACAGATGGTATGTAGATCCTCGTTAAGTTTGTTTTCATTATCTTGTATATCTAAGGGTGTACTTATTCTTGTATCATCTGCAAATGATGTTACTCGTGAGTGTAATAAGGAATAACAAGGGCCCAAGAACGGACCCTTGTGGCACCCCACTCATAATAATCGTTTCATTTGAGTAAAGCCCATTAATTTGTACTTTTTGTTTACGATTTATTAGGAAGTTGTAAATCCATCTTCCAACTTTCCCGCCGATTCCAAGGTCTTTAATCTTATGTAGCAGGATGCCGTGATCTACTTTGTCAAAAGCTTTTGCAAAGTCTAGATATATTACATCAACTTCTCTATTTTCAGTTAGGTCCCTTAGTATGTGTTCGAAGTGTGTTAGGATCTGTGATAAACAAGATCTACCACTTCTGAATCCATGATACCCGGGGTTTATCTTGTTTTCTTTTTCTAAAAACTGAACAATTTTTTTCCTCACTACCCTTTCAAATATTTTTATTATATGAGATGTTAGTGTTACTGGTCTATAATTTTTGGCCTGACCTTTGTTTCCACCTTTATATATTGGAATTATAGTACCCTCTTTCAGTAAGCTGGGGATAATCCCCATGTCCAAAGATTTCCTCCACAAAGTTACCAGTGGTTTTGCTATGATTTCTTTGCAGTTTTTTAAAAAGATTGCTGGGATTTCATCTGGCCCAGCTGCTGAGTTTGTTGGTATTTCACTTACTGCTTCAAGAATATCTTTTTCGTTACTAATAATACTAAAATGTGGGTCTGATATTCATTTTTCTATTCTTGGGACACTATAATCTTCATATTGCAATTTGAGTAATTCAGCCATTTCCTTTGAATCAGTTACCAATGCACCATTATTCTCAAGAGGCCCAATTTCTGTTCTCCTCCTTAACCTGTTGTTTGCATAAGAGAAAAAATATTTTGCATTCTGTTTAATAGCTTCCATAGCTCTTTTTTCTTCGGCTGCTTTTTGGTTACTTATAGACAGTTTTAATTTATTTTCCAATACCCTTATCTCTGCTTTGATCCTTTCTCTCTTGATCTGATCTGTTGTTTTTTTCAATTTGTTAACCTTATTCTTTTTTTTCTTTTTTTGTTTCTTAACATGATCCTTCGATCTCTTGGTATAATATTCTTGTTTCTGTTGTTTTTGGGGGGCACAAACATTCTACAAACATCTTTAAATGCATTATAAAGCTTCTCTAGTATATCATTTGGTGTTAAGAGGACGTCAATATCTTTCAGTGACTTTTCTAGTGTTGTATTTACTTTTTTCCAATCTATTTGAT
>NW_028234431.1:15891865-15901865 GCF_977035675.1 Penaeus japonicus
CTCTTGGGTTCTCTACATTCATCAATTGTTGGTAGTACTCCTTCCATCTTTCTTTTATCTGTTTGCCGTCTGTCAACACTAGTCCTTCACCGTCTTTTATCCTCTTAGCTTGGTATACATCTTGCGCCTCCTTATGTTTCTGCTTGGCTATCCTGATAGCTTTCCTTTGCCCATCTTGCCCGTCTAGGCTACTATACAACTCCTCGTACGCTTTGCTTTTGGCTTTTGCCACTTCTCTTTTCGCTTTCTTATTTGCCTCTTTAAAGGCTACAATAGTTTCCTCACATCTATTTAGATCTCTCTCCTTCTTCTTTTCTCGCTTGTCCCCGATCGCATCCTGCACCTCGGTGTTCCACCACCACGTCTCTTCTTTCTTCCCTTTCCTGCCTGAAGTACGCCCTAGTACCTCGACAGCCGTGTCCCGTGCTACCCCACTCAATGTGCTCCACTCTTTCCGCTCTTCCATATCCAATTTCCTCTCCACCTCCTGGACAAATTTATTTCGATGTTCCTCTTCGTTTAGCTTCCACCAGCGCGTTTTCTTTGTTCCACATTCGCTTCTTTTAATCTGTTGTTTCATCTTTACTTTGCAGACTACCAGCTTGTGCTGTTTAGCCACCGCTTCTTTTGGCAGGACATAGCAATCCTGTATTGTCTTCAGTTCCCTTCTCTTGCACATGATGTAGTCCACCTGTGTACTTTGTCCCCCGCTAGTATAAGTTGCTCGTCGGGTCAATCTCTTTTGGAAGTAGGTGTTAACTACTGCCATGCTTTTTGCTGTTGCAAAGTCCACAATTTTGTCTCCTCCTTCGTTCCGTATTCCGACACCGTACTTTCCCGTAACCTCTGTGTCCAAGCTCCCTTCCCCGACATGACCGTTGAAGTCACCTGCTACCCACGTCACCTCTGCATCTGGTATCTTCAGCATCACATCCCCAAGCTGTTCCCAGAAGTCGTCTTTCTCTTCATCCGTACACCCCACTTGAGGAGCGTAGATGCAAACCACATTCATAATGGTTTCTGCCACCTCGATCTTGACCCATATTATTCTGTCTGATGTTCTGTTTACCTGCACCACTCCTTCTTTCATTTCCGGACTCAGCACCACTCCAACACCGTTTCTTTTGTTGTTTTCCCCCACGTAGTACAACTTATAGCCGTTTCCCAGTTCTTTGGCTTTTTGCCCTTTCCACCTTGTTTCCTGCACACACAACACGTCTATTTTCTTCCTCTCCATTACATCCACCACTTCACGTCCCCTTCCGGTCATTGTACCCACGTTCAGTGTTGCGATGACCACCGTTCTGTCTACCATCTTTGACTTCCTCCTTTCACCCCTCTGAGCTATCTTCTTTAGTCTTACCCGCTCCTGGTAAGGTAGCCGTCGCTCACTTCTCACAGCTTTACGGCGATCTTGCTGCGCATCGCTTGTGGGGAATGCCCTAGCATTATTGTCTTTCCTCTGGTTCCGTGTCATATTGTGTTTGGCAAAGGTTTTAAAGCCGGATGCCCTTCCTGATCTACGGCATATATCAATATCATTTAATTATATTTTCACTGAAAAAAGTAAGTACCTGGAGATGGATCATGTGTCTCAATTTCATCCGGGCTCTGTGTTTCTGCAAGAAAAAATATTAACTGTAAACAGAATTCAATTTTACTTCAGCAAATCACTTTTCTGCTGAAGTACGCTTTCCCATGAGATACACCACGTCACCCCGCGCCGCCAGTTGCTTCGGTAACCTCACGCTGTCCAGACGTCCGTCCTCCTTCTCTGGCTTGGGATTGACATTTTTTCCTGTTTCACGGAAAATATTCTGGTCACACTGGTTCCTGTGACTTTTTCTACCTATTATGTGATTGCGGAGCGGGTTGGTGCTTATATTTTGCCCAGTTAAGTGTTATTCTGCTAGGTTAAGGGGTAGCGGCAGTGCCCCACCAACATGGCTACTGTTGACATAAGCTCCCAGTCAGGGAGACATGGTTCTAGCACCAGATCCTCTTACGGAGGAAATTCAACTAGTTCTGGAAGAACTAAGCACAGAAACTCCTCTTTACACCGAGAGAGCTCGAAACGTAGCCGTACCTCAGACATAAGGAATGATCGAGGACAGGAATGCCAGCCTTCAGGGCAACAAGGGCAGCAGGTGCCGCCTCCTCCCACATTCTGTACCTTAACTGATGATGCTAACTCTCCTCCCTGGACAATAATGTTTGAGGCTATATCTGAGCTACGTGAAGAAATCAATGAATTGAAGAAGGAAAATGATAAGTTTGCCTTCGACCGGCAGCAATGCATGTTGGGTGCAGTGGCAGTCAAAGTGACGCCAACACCAGCACCAACGCTGCACATAGCCTTGAACGTGAGGTAGCTAATCCTCTCTCTACACAGTCAACACGTACGGATTCTACAGGCTTCTCTGGTTTTAATGTTGGTAGTGATGAGGATGAAGATGGTGAAATTCATGATGAACCAAGTATTGGCAGCGCACTCTTGCATAGTGCTAAGACATACGGGCCTTTGGAAGACATTTCTGAAAATATGGAGCTGCCAGTGGCTGATATGGTGAATTATCTATTTGATCACGGCATGCGTGAAGAAGAATACAAGCAGATTGTAGAGGACGAGGCTACCAAGAGGCCCGGCAACTGCCATGCACTAACACCTGTTGTCTGCAACGCACAGATCTTTGACGCTCTCAAGATTGAAGCAAAAATGACTGATTCTCGTATGAAAGAGGTCACCAAGGACATTCTGATGGCTGCCACCATCATCATAAAGTCTCTCACTGCTCTAGACAAAATTGCACAAGATGAAGGTCATGCAGGGGTTGCCCAGGAAGTGGGTATGATAAATGGAGCGCTTGCATTACTCGGGAACGCCAACCACCATAATAACTTGGCCAGGCGATTCATCATCAAGCGGGAAATTAATCCCAAATACACTCACTCATGCTCAGATAAGGTACCCATGACGCGGTATTTGTTTGGCGACGATGTCTCGCAGTCAGCAAGACAAATTGAAGAATCTGAAAAGCTCAGGAATAAGATCGCGCCAAAGAATTCTTTCACATCTTGAAAATCTGCCGCTGGCAAGTTCGGTGGGGCAAGAGCAAGAGGATTTTTTGGGAAAAATCCCTACAGGGGCTTCTCATCCAGACTCCACCCCTATGGGCACCGCAGGGCTGGCTTCACAAGGCACTCCTCCAGGCAGGAAACTGAGCCAAAAAACGCAAGGGGCCGGGGACTCAGCAATCCCCGGCAATAACTCAGGTAAGCCACAAATTTGAAGCAGGTAGACTTCATAAGTTTGTGCATGAATGGCAGAAGATCACAAGTGATCCATTTATTTTAGATATTGTTTCAAATTGTCATCTTGATATTGATGTAAACAACGTTGAACACATTTCATAATGAAATTGAATATGTGTTTAGCACTGATGAACACAGAATCATATCTCAAGAAATTACTAAATTGCTTGAGCTTAAAGTGATCGTAGAAACTCAGACAGAATGAGCAGATTATTTCACCAAATTTTCTGAGGAAAGGAATGGAGAATATAGAATGGTCCTTAATTTAGAGAAGCTAAACAAGCATATTTCATATAAGCATTTTAAGATGGAAAATTTTGAGCAGGCAATTAGGCTCATAAATAATAATGACTTCATGGCTTCAGTTGATTTAAGACAAGCATACTATTCAGTGAAAATAGCAGATGAGCAACAAAAATATCTTTGTTTTAGATGGCAAGGGAAAATTTACCAGTTCACATGCCTTCCCAACGGTATTTCTGATGGCCCTCGGCTGTTTACTAAGTTAATGAAGCCCATTTTTGCTAAGTTGAGAGAGATGGGATATATTATTACCAGCTTTATTGATGACACTCTCATGTGCAGCAGTTCATGGTTAGGTTGCAAGGAATGCATTCAAGGCACAATGCAGGTCTTAAGAAAAATGGGTTTCTGCATCAATGAAGATAAGTCTGTGTTACAGCCAACCAAAAGAATTGAATATTTGGGTAACATCATCAACTCAGAGACCATGACAGTTACGCTACCGGAGCGCAGAATAATTAGCCTTGTGAATAGTTGTAAACAATTAATGAACAAAAAGAAAGACAAAATCAGGGAAGTTGCTAGAGTAATAGGCATTTTGGTCGCTGTAATCACAGCAGTTGAAATGGGTAAGTTACATTACAGAAAGTTAGAAAGGGCAAAAATTGCAGCTTTAGCAAAGGAAAGAGGCAACTTTGACAAACGGATGGAAATTACAGAAAAAATGAAAACAGATTTGAACTGGTGGATAAATCATGTGGCAGGTGAAAATAGAAAAATTTTCAGGCCAGGTACTGATATTGAGCTGTATACTGATGCTTCTAACTTAGGTTGGGGATGCTATCTTAACCACCAAACAGCAAATGGCAGGTGGTTGCCAGGAGAGAGATAATTACATATTAATGCACTGGAGCTCAAAGCCATCCTTTTTTCCCTGAAATCATTTGAACAACAAATTCAGGGGAAGAACATAAAAATATTTTGTGACAACACCACAGCAGTAAACTATGTTAATGAAATGGGTGGTATAAAATCTGAGATCTGTAATGATATCAGCATTAACATATGGGAATGGTGTGTAGAGCACAAATCATGGATCTTGGCTGACACAGCATCCCGCAGATTTAATGATAAACATGAGTGGAAACTAGGATGAAAACATTTTTGGGGTTATCTGCAAATTTTTTGGACTACCAAGCATTGATTTATTTGCATCCAGACTTAACAAACAGGTGAAACGGTTTTGTTCATGGAAACCAGACCCTGAAGCTGAACATTTGGATGCATTCTCAATAAATTGGGCACAGTTTGAATTGGTTTACATATTTCCACCCTTTTCATTGATTGCCAGGTGTCTGCAGAAAGTTCGGGCAGAAAAGGCAAAAGGATGGATGGTTGTGCCCCTATGGACATCCCAACCCTGGATGGGAATTTGAGTGAGAATGCTCATCAGGGAACCTCGCCTTATAACGAGGAAGAACATATTAAGGCTGCCCATCTCGTCAGAACATCCCATCATGAAACATACAAAGTTGATGGCCTGTCTACTGTCAGGGAAAGAATGCGTAACCGAGGAATTTCTGAAACAGGTACGGAACTCATCATGGCATCCTGGAAACCAGGAACAGGAAAGCAGTACAGACCGCATCTCAAAAGATGGACACAATTTTGTAGTCAATGGGAAGTTGATCCCTTTACTCCCACTGTAGAACAAGTTATACATTTTTTATCTGAAACTTTTTGCAGAGGTGTCGGGTATGAGTGTATCAACACTGCAAGGGCAGCTCTCTCCTCACTTGGGATAGTGGTGGATGGTCACAGGGTAGGGGATCACCCTCTCGTTGTCAGGTTGCTAAAGGGAGTATTCTATATGCGTCCAGCAAAACCCAGGTATACTGAAACTTGGGATGTCCAGCCAGTTTTAGAAAAATTAAGAAGCATGTGCCCTTTACATTCTCTTTCCTTGAAAGATTTAACTTTGAAATTAGTTATGTTGTTGGCACTTACACAAGCAGCCAGAGTGCAAACTCTACACTTATTACTTTTAAAGGATATCATCATAGGCAAGGATTTTATATGTATGTGGTTAGCAGGCAATATTAAGCAGTGCAGACTAAATTTTAATGTTCAGTTTATCTAAGTGAAAGCTTATGAAAAGGATAAGAATATGTGTGCATTTGAAACTTTGAAAATTTATATCAGTTGAACTAAGCATATAAGAAGTAATGATGATGAGAGCAAATTGTTTATTAGTTTCATTAAAGATATTACAGCTTCCAGAGTGCATCGTACTTTCCTTGATCACTGAGTGACATACTTCGGTCCGCCTCGAGTCATCCAGACAGACAATGGTCGTCAGTTCATCTCCCAGGTGTTTGAGGAGTTGGTGGAGATTTTACGAGCTTCTCATCACTTCACCATTCGGTATCACTCACAAGCAAATGGCCTCATAGAGAGGACAAGTCGTGTTGTGAAGGCTGCCCTTAGAGCTGTTATTGGTGAACAACCTGGAAGTTGGCACAAATATATACCAGAGTTACAGCTTGCTCTTAACTCGCCATTCATCGGACTACTGGAGAGCAGCCGTTATACTTATTCACAGGAAGGCATAGATATCTTCCTGTGGGCTTGACAAATGAAGCCGTTTTTGACGACAACAATACCTTTCAACAACGACTAAAGGCTGCCCGCCGTGCTGCTGTTGAGGCTTCCAAGGATGCCCGGGAAGTTTATGGAAGATCGTACAACCAACGTGCAAAAGGAACCTTTACTCCAGAGGAAGGGCACCTTGTGTGGTGCAAGGAAATGGTACCTCGTCCACTAAGACCAAAGTAGCGTGGATCCGCTCGCGTTTGCAAGCGATTGGGTCCAGTATCTTTTGAAGTGCAGCACCTGGAGTCTGGTAAGGTGCTCTGAGCCCATCTTAACCACTTGAGAACATACAAACCATCCAGAGAACTGGCATATGCTGATGAAGAAGGATCCAGATGAACTTCCTGAAGCCATTGATCCTTGGGTAGCAATTCTCACAGCCTGTGTTTGGGATCCTGCTTCTCAAGGAGAGTAGCCAGAACCAACTGTTCTAGCTTGTAGGGAACTCATCTCAATGAGCCATTGGCCTAGTGCCACATTGAGTTGAGAGACGCCATTACATTTTTTTCTAGGGAATGTCTGCATTGCGAGACAAGCTTTGCACATCAGCACAAGCTACAGTTTGATGTTATAGGGACTCTACTTTTTGTGAGCCATTGGCCTTGTGCCACACAGATGTAGAGAATGCTGTCTATGTTTTATCTTTGCAGATTTTAGGGAATTTTCTTTCCATGAACTATTGGCCTTGTGCTTGTGTTTTTAGTTCGTTTGTGTTTTTGTTTCAGTTTGCCTTACCAGACGTTTTCTTTGCTTTTTTGCTTTTGTTTTACCGGTCTGTTCTTGCATTTATCTCATATGTTAGTTGGTCATTTTATTGAATTTTGAATTATTGTTTTACAGGATATTTTTATTTTCTTATCAGTTATTTTTATATTCTTTTGCCAAATCATGATGAAGTTAAGGTACATCTTTACAAATGTCGTATTTTATTTGCTCATTACTTTATTTTAAATCTTTTATTTTGTGATTTTACCCTTTTGCATTTTATGACAACCTTCCCCATTTTTTTTTTTTTTTTTTTTTTTTTTTACTGCAATTAGATTTTATTTTGTATTCATTATTTTACGTGACCTGTGACGCCACGAAGTTTATAAATATGACCCGAGTTACACCAAATACAGTCAGTCTATACCAGTCAGCGGTTGTTTTGTTACATTTTTTCTACCTGAAACAACGGTTGCCAGAAGAAACCAGCAGAGAAAAGTTAAGTCCTGGGATCCTGACATTTCATTATTAATAGGAGCTGGACGTGATTTCTTTTTTACACATATACAGATGTTAACAGTGGTTTTGTGCTTTTATAGGTTTGTTTGCTTTGTTTTTGTTTTTTTACTGTGCTCGGTTTTAACTTTAATTCTTTGCTTTTTAGTTATAGTTTTTGGCCTTTGCTATTGTTTTGTTTTTACTTCAGTTTTTGTTTTGAGAATCACCTTCAGTGAACCTTATGTTGCCATGTTTTAGTAACTTGTTTCTTTTATGTAAGGCCTTTTGCCAGAGGGTCATTTCAGATTCCTTTTTTGTTTTAGTTTTTTTTTCTATAGTAAGCCCTTAGCATAGCACTTCCCTTTGAAGCTGCTTTTGTTTTCATGGCAGTTTAACGTAATTTTAGGATTTCCTTAACCTGTTTATCCTTTTATTTGCTTTGTCTATTAGAACTGTCTAGTGTTTTAGTTTATATCTTATCTAATGGAAGATAGGCTGAACGTTGAGGAGTTATACACTGGAACTTCTCCACTCTGTTTTTGTTCAGATTCCCTCCTTCCACGCTACCTAATTTCAAGGGGATCTGATTGCAGGGGTCTGATCAAGTTCACACTTACATCCCATTTTCCCAGCTTCAGGGGGAAAATCTAGACTCAGGAAAAAGCTTGACATCATGCAAAATGAGGCTGCCAGGATCATCCTGGGTGTCCCTGGGTGGACTAAGGTCTCCAACCTCCTCTTGGAGGCCAATCTTTTCCCCCTGGACACCCGGATCGATCAGATGGCGGCTCAGTTCTTTGCAGGGGTCTGATCAAGTTCACACTTACATCCCATTTTCCCAGCTTCAGGGGAGGGGGTTGGTAGTATATACATATATATACATATATGTATATATATATGTATACATATATACATATATGTATATATATATGTATACATATATACATATATATATATATATATATACATATATGTATACATATATATATATATATATATATATATATATATATATATATATATATATATATATATATATGTATATATGTAGCCTCAGAGACCATCCCCAAAACTCGTCCGTGATCCAGGTGTTTCAAAGACGCCTGTTACTACAATGATGAGATTAAGCAGGTCAACCACAGAATCAATATGTGCAGAAGACACTTCCGCAGACAGAGAACCCCTGAGAACCACACTCTTTTGAGAGAGGCTATCAGGGATTCTCAGGAAACTGCTAAGAGGGTAAAGTAGGAAAAGTGGTGGAGTGGTGTGAGTCCTTTGGCCACCAAACCTCCCTTTCAGAGCTGTGAAACCGTATGAGATGGGCCACAAATCGCTCAGCCCCCAGAAAGTCCCACCATGACCCGCGGTCGGAGGCGGAGAGACTGGCACTCGAGTTCTCTGCCAGAACAAGTAGTGCCGGCCTACCAGCAGAGTTGAGGGTATGCCAAGAGGAATTGCTTTCAGGCAGGCATGCTCTCATCAGAGAAAAGGTGGTCGAGCATGTTGACGTAGGTGCCATGTTCTCTCTGAGGGAATTACGGCGGACGTATAAGACCAGTTCCTGGTCAGCCCCGGGTTGTGATGGGATCTCCTACCTCATCATTTCTCACCTAGGACATGAAGGTGAGCTTGCATTATTGCATCTCATCAACAAGTCCTGGGAGACTTCCTCGCTGCCACAGTGCTGGAAGAGGGCTGATATAATGCCCATTCCTAAACCAAAGGAGCCGGGACGGTACCGTCCCATCTCTCTACTCAACTGTCTGGGAAAGACGGCAGAGAGAATGGTACTGAACCGGCTCCAATGGAAGTTGGGACCTCCACATGAACACCTACATGGGTTCACAAGGGGTAAGAGCACTGCTCACAGCATGGCCACCTTACTAAGCACTGTCAGCAACACCAGCTCTTCCTGGACCTGGAGAAGGCTTTTGAACTGGTGAGCCTGCTCGCCATTCAGGAGATTCTGATCCGCAGTGGAATCAAAGGCTTGCCTGGATTGGTGACTATTTTCGGAACAGAACAGCCATAGTGAAGTTCCAAGGACACCTCTCCACGTATTTGCCCCCGGAGAATGGCACTCCACAAGGGGGGGGGGGGGTCCTTAGCTCGGCTCTGTTTAACACCCTCATGTTAAGCATCCTCGACATTCCACTCCCAGCGGGATGCAAGATCATTTCATATGCAGATGATCTTGCAATTATCTCTGCTGGGAGACGAAATGAGAATCTAACTAGAAATGCCCAGCGTTGTCTGGACCTAATGTCTAAGGAATGCCGCAGAGTCGGGCTTAAGATAGCAGCAGCCAAATCGAAGGCAATGGCGCTGAAATACGATGTCCGCGACCAAAAACTGCGAGTCCAAGGGTTAGAACTAGAGTGGGTTCACGTCTTCCAATACTTGGGGTTGTGGCTCTGAGATTAAATATCTCCTAGACCGGGCCAAGGCAAGACTCTCCGTCATGAGAGCTCTGTCAGGGCTGCGCTTAGGGGCTGGGCACTGTGTACTAAGATCCTTCTATGTGCACGCTGTCCGTCCCATTGTGGACTACGCCTCCGTTGCCCTGATTACGGTCAAATCTAGACTC
>NW_028234431.1:15911865-15916865 GCF_977035675.1 Penaeus japonicus
CACAAACTTTGAATGAAGAGATTTTAAAGAAAAAATGTTTCAAGTTTGAAATTCATACTCATGATGACAGCATTAATTACAACTAATATATCAATATTAATAGTAACACTACTAAAACTACTACTGCTTTTACCCATGACCAACAGTATGGGATACCCAAGAGCCTGAGACAGGGCAACCAACTTTAAGTTTAAACTTTATCTATTAAATATTTGCCACCAACTGCAAGTTGTCTTTTAAAAATGCCAGTGAGGAAAACAAGTAGAGAGAGTTTCTGTTTAGTATCAGACAGTCATTGACTAATGGGCAACTCACAGCACAAAGATTTTCTCTTACATGATCATTAATCCATTGCATAAGAGTGTCATGAAATACATGACGCAGGAGCTTTGGCCTGACAAGTGTCATGACGTTCAGGGATTTTAGATCACTTATTTTATTGTTTCGTATTAGTTCATGAAAGTACCTGAATAAGAAAAAAAGTTGTTTTCTGTCCTTCTCAAAACAGCAACACTTCTCTCACACTGAGTGTAAAGAATATAATGAGCTGATATGGACCCTGTACTACAATTTTAGTCAACTGCAACATTGATAAATCAAAGCCTGCCATATGACACACAAGGCTCTCAATACAAAAACAAAAATAAAAGCACAAAAATGGCTCTAGCTTTACAATGAGTGACTGAAACAGAGTGGGAAACGTCAAGGTATGTTGCATGAAGCTGTCTCGCACTAAAATAAAAACCATTCTGTAGATTGGGCAAGCAAATCTATCTCAAAACTACAAGGTGGTTTGGATAGGGTCGCTCTTTGATATAAGTAGAGAATTTTGGGTATTGTGTATGTCAATGAGATAGAAATAGACATTTCTAACAAATGATCTGACCTAAATATGATTAAGTTGTTATTGTTGTTTTAAGGGCTATGGATATGGGTGGGTTTTTGATTTCATGACCATAGTCGTTTAGTTTTGGAAAGAATGAATGTGATTGTAATATATTGACATATACAATTCAGATATATGATTATATAATATCCACAGTAAATAATTATATACAAATATATATATACACATATATACATATATATATACATATATATACATATATATCTAAATATATACACATACATATACATATATATATACATTTATATACATATATACACATATATTTACATATATATCCACATGTATATACATATATATACACACTGATAATATACATATATATACAATATAAATATACAGTATACATAAATATGAGTACTATATTCACATATATACAAACACAAATAAATAAATTTAATACTACATACATATAAACATATAGATATATATATATACACATATATATGTAAAAATATTTTTTTAATTTACAACAATATATATATATAAACATATAAATATATATATACACATAATATATAGTCAATATATATATACAACATACATAATATACAAATATATACACATATATATATTTCATTCATATATAATACATATATATTCATATATATACATATTATATATACCACACATATAAATATATATATATAATTTATAATGTATACAAATTATACAAATATATATGTTATTAAACCACATATATATACATAAATACCATATAACATATATACACATATACATATATATACACAATATATACAAATACTATATATAACACATATATATACATGTATATAATATATATATACGTATATATACCCACATATAAATACAAAACACATATATATATTTGTTTATAATATATATACATAAATTATATATATAACATATAAATATATCACATATATACATTTATATATAAATACATATACACATATATATATATGTATAATATACACATATATATACAATATATACATATATAATACATATTAACATTTAATACACACTATATATATAAATACTATATATATACAACACATATAAATACACATATTCAAATTTTACCTCCCTGACCTGGACTCGAACCCCCCGTAAAACGACAGGCACGGTTGATTACCGCTACACTACATATATACACAATATATACATTTTATAAATATACAGCTTATTTAATACCACATATATAAATATTATACATATATATATACATCATATATAAATATATAATATATATATATATATTATATATATAGTAATATATATTATATATATACATATATATATACGATATATACACAATATATATACAAATAATTATATACAATAATATATACAAATATTAAACATATATATTACATATATACAAATTGATGATAATTATATATAACATATATATAATTATATGGAAATTTATATAATATATATATATACTATATATATACACATATCAAATAATATAGACACCATATATAAAACATATGTATATATATACATATATACATATATAACGATCTATATATATAATATATAAATATACATATAAATCTATATATAAATATATATATACATATAGAATCTTTTAAAACATAGATATATATATTACTATGTATTTAAATATTACATTATATATTACATGACTTAATACATATATATGCTATGATATACATATATATACATATACATGACCATATAGTATACATATATATACATTAATAAATTACATACATATATATATACATATATGTATACATATATATATAATTTACATATATATACATAACAATATACATACATATATATACATATACCTATATATATACCATATATATATCATCTACAAATTAAACATAAGCCTACATGGCTCCAGTATATAATTAACATATACATAACCCTATATAAATATATATACATATATATAGATCACCTTTAAAATTGCATATTCAATCAATATATATGATGTAACTAAATTTCTTCAAATTATTGACAATAGTGACATACTTTGGCTATTTTGGTTTACAAACAGATGGTTTTACAAGTGCTTAGGCAATAAGGAGTCAACTTGTAGTCCTACAATTGATCACCTATTTCCATAGTCATGTAATTTTGGTGGGATTTTAAAAAAATAATTCTACTTTCCTTAAAATCATTATTATGGTCATTATCATTATAACATCACTTACACCATTAACCCAATAACTCCAAGTGGTAAGACATATATGCCATGGCTTTGGTCAAGGCTTTAAGTGGCATGTATGTCATGCCACGCTTCAAACAACCTTGTCAATGGGTCGTGAAAAATCTATGCCATACAAGGATTGTATTTTCACTAGCTGATCACAATAATGATTATATAATCATACTTGCCATTTTGATTATTGACAAGGTTTAGTTGAAAACTGCAAATATAGAGGACACTAGAATACCTACTGTTCCTTAGTCATTCATGGTTTTGGTCCAAGAGGGTACTATGCTAGTTCCTTGACATGGCAATTGTGGATGCTTTCATGGTGCACAAGGCACTTAGAGACAAGATTCAGCTGGGGTGTGTTTCCCAATAAAACAAAGTACATAACAATAATAAATTATTTAACTTGTTGCATGGCAAGGGAAAAGGCTGAAAACTATACCTGGGTGTGGACCAGGTAACTAAACTTGTACTCACCACACACCTCAAGTTATCTGGATAATAGCAACAAAAAACGAAAATTCAAGGAATAGGGAAATCGGTAAGGTCTAGCTGGCCGATTGACTTCTTGATAATAAAACAAAACCAAATTGGATTTCCCAGTTTCAAACAGGCAAAATTAACGGAAAAAGGAAAACATATTACCAGGTGAGATGAAGGAAACGGCCATTACAGTCAAAGCTGTCGATAGTCTTCATATCCTCATCTGACAGAGCAAAGTCAAACACCTGAAATGTAAATGAAAGATATCAGCTTAAAAGTTTGGCCTGTGCAGAGAAAAATAATCATAACCTGTTGTGAAGATTGAGTTGTACTGTGGAGAAGCGCAGATAGCTATGAATTTAAGTTCAATCACAAGTATCCAACAAGTAGTAGTATAGGCTCCAAAGCAACAACATCACAAGTTGATTCTCCCACCCAGAAACTTGTTTCCAACTATCATATACTTGATTTCCCCCTCAACACATCTGCAACCATTCTTTAACTGCTCAACCCTGACACAAATTCATCAAGCTGGACTAAACTAAAAACACTCAAAATACACAACATAGGTGTTACATTTATTGATCACTAACTTAAGAAGATGTTACTAACACCTCTCTCTACCAGATATCCTGGAGCTTTACTCAGAAAAATATAGTTAGAAGAACAGTCAACTCATAAATAAAAACAACGTGAGCAGCCCTGTCTAATTGTTTGTACTCTGCTCGTAGTAATTTATAAATAATGCTATTAGTTGATTGATGAGAAATCCAATTTATGCATGGTAGAATGGATTACATGAAGTGCCACACGAAATTACTATTTGTCGCTATACTAAACTCAATCGAACATATCTTACAGTCAGTATCTTTGGATTAATATACATAACAGTGTATGTTCCCCCACTATGAGGTATTTTCCGGTCACATAACATATGGATATTAGTCCTGACTTTTTATATATGACCCTCGCTCTCCTCCTCTCACTCACGTCTCTTTTTCCCCCCTCACACTCCATTCTACACAATGATATCCCGTAAGGAATAAATCAAAGACGCGGTGACTCAATCTGAGAGTTCCTTCCTCCGGCTGAAACAAGTTTTGTTGAAATCAGTTCAAGAAAGGAATGAACTACTGGAATAAAGTTTTTATGTTAGAAGCTGGGCAAGTGAAACTTTCTAAATGGGAATTTATTCTACTTTTGATGGCTACTCTCCCAAGAAGAAGTAGTCTAGTTAGAATGAAGGACAGGGTTGAACGATGGTTGTAGCCTTTATGATCAGCGATTTAAAGAATTCACCTACCAATTTTACGTCACAACCCGGTGAGTTTCGATCATTTATTGGTCCTAGCTTTAGCTAGGACAGCAAACGATTCATTTACCTATAACTAGGTTTTGGGACAAAAAAATTTCGCACAATTT
>NW_028234431.1:15944365-15956865 GCF_977035675.1 Penaeus japonicus
TGTGTGGTTGTGAGTTATGTGTGTGGTTGTGAGTTATGTGTGTGGTTGTGAGTTATGTGTGTGGTTGTGTGTTGTGTGTGTGGTTGTGTTGTATGTGTGGTTGTGCGTAAGTGTGTGGTTGTGCGTGCGTGTGTGTGTGGTTGTGCGTGCGTGTGTGTGTGGTTGTGCGTGCATGTGTGTGTAGTTGTGCGTGCATGTGTGTGTGGTTGTGCGTGCGTGTGTGGCTGTGTGTGCGGTTGTGCGTGCGTGTGTGTGGTTGTGCGTGCGTGTGTGTGTGGTTGTGCGTGCGTGTGTGTGGTTGTGCGTGCGTGTGTGGTTGTGCGTGCGTGTGTGGTTGTGTGCGCGTGTGTGGTTGTGTGTGAGTGTGTGGTTGTGAGTGCGTGAGTGTGTGGATGTGAGTGTGCATGTGTGTACGTGCATTCATGTGTTTGTGTGTGTGCATGCACATGGTTGTGTATGTGTGTGGTTTTGTATGCTTGCATGCGTGCATTTGTGGTTGTGTGCATGCATTTGTGGTTGTGTCTGTGTGTGGTTGTATGTATGTGGTTGTATCTAAAGGTGTGGTTGTGTGTGTGTGTGTGTCGATAACGGTGCATGCACCGTTATCGACACACCGTTATCGACATGTGTGTATGCATGCACCCACGCACACATGCACACTGTGCATGTGTGCGTGGGTGCATGCATGTGCATGGGTTCACATGAGCGTGCATATATGTGCACATATGTGCGTGTGGTTGTGTGTGATTATGTGCGTGTGGTTGTGTGTGATTATGTGCGTGTGGTTGTGTGTGATTATGTGCGTGTGGTTGTGTGTGATTATGTGCGTGTGGTTGTGTGTGATTATGTGCATGTGGTTGTGTGTGATTATGTGCATATGGTTGTGTGTGATTATGTGCATGTGATTGTGTGTGATTATGTGCATGTGGTTGTGTGTGGTGTGTGTGGTTGTGTGTGTGTGTGTGGTGTATGTGGTTGTGTGTGTGTGGTGTATGTGGTTGTGTGTGTGTGTGGTGTATGTGGTTGTGTGTGTGTGTGTGGTGTATGTGGTTGTGGTTATGTGTGTGTGGTGTATGTGGTTGTGGTTATGTGTGTGTGGTGTATGTGGTTGTGGTGTATGTGGTTGTGTGTGTGTGTGGTGTATGTGGTTGTGTGTGTGTGTGGTGTATGTGGTTGTGGTTGTGTGTGTGTGTGGTGTATGTGGTTGTGTGTGTGTGGTGTATGTGGTTGTGGTTGTGTGTGTGTGGTGTATGTGGTTGTGGTTGTGTGTGTGTGTGTGGTGTATGTGGTTGTGTATATGTGTGGAGTATGTGTGGTTATGAGTGTATGGTTGTGTGTATGATTGTGTGTGGTTATGTGTGGTTATGTGGTTGTACGTGGGTGTGTGGTTGTGTGTGTGCGCTTGTGTGCGTGCGTGTATATGTGGTTGTGAGTGTGTGCATGTGTGGTTGTGAGTGTACATGCGTGTATAGTTTTGAGTGTGTTTACGTGCGTGCATGTGTGTGGTTGTGTGTGTCTGTGGTTGTGTGTGTGGTGTATGTGGTTGTGTGTGTGGTGTATGTGGTTGTGTGTGTGGTGTATGTGGTTGTGTGTGTGGTGTAGGTGGTTGTGTGTGGTGTAGGTGGTTGTGTGTGTGGTGTAGGTGGTTGTGTGTGTGGTGTAGGTGGTTGTGTGTGTGGTGTAGGTGGTTGTGTGTGTGGTGTATGTGGTTGTGTGTGTGGTGTATGTGGTTGTGTGTGTGGTGTATGTGGTTGTGTGTGTGGTGTATGTGGTTGTGTGTGTGGTGTGTGGTTGTGTGTGTGGTGTGTTGTGTGTGTGGTGTGTTGTGTGTGTGGTGTGTTGTGTGTGTGGTGTGTTGTGTGTGTGGTGGTGTGTTGTGTGTGTGGTGGTGTGTTGTGTGTGTGGTTGTGTGTGTGTGGTGTGTTGTGTGTGTGGTGTGTTGTGTGTGTGGTGTGTTGTGTGTGTGGTGTGTTGTGTGTGTGGTGTGTTGTGTGTGTGGTGTGTTGTGTGTGTGGTGTGTTGTGTGTGTGGTTGTGTGTGTGGTTGTGTGTGTGGTTGTGTGTGTGTGGTTGTGTGTGTGTGGTTGTGTGTGTGGTGCATTTGTGTGGCTGTGTGTGCATGCATGTGTGTGTGGTTGTGTATGTGAATGCGTTCATCCTTTCATTTGTGCATGCATACATGAGTGTATGCATGGGTGAGTGTGCATGTGTGCATGACTCTGTGCGTTAGTGCATGACTGTGTGCGTTTGTGCATGACTGCTTGTGTTTGTGCATGACTGTGTGTTGTTGTATGTGTGTGGTTATGTGTATGTGGTTGTTATGTGTGTATGTGGTTGTGAGTGCACGGTTTTGTGCATGGTTGTATAAATGTGTGGTTGTGTGTGTATGGTTATGTATGTGTGGTTGTGTGTGTATGGTTGTGTATGTGTGGTGTGTATGGTTGTGTATGTGTGGTGTGTATGGTTGTGTATGTGTGGTTATGAATGTATGGTTGTGTGTATGATTGTGTGTGGTTGTATTATGTGGTTGTGTATGTGGTTGTGTGTGTGGTTGTGTGTGTGGTTGTGTTGTGTGTGGTTGTGCGTGCGTGTGTGTGGTTGTGCATGCGTGTGTGTGTGTGGTTGTGCGTGCGTGTGTGGTTGTGTGCGTGTGTGTGGTTGTGAGTGCATTCATGTGTGGTTGTGAGTGCATTCATGTGTGGATGTGAGAGTGCATGTGTGTACGTGCATTCATGTGTTTGCATGTGAGCATGCGAATGTGCATGTCTTGTTGTGTCTGTGCATGTGTGGTTGTGTTTGTGTGCGGTTAAGTCTGTGGGCGGTTGTGCTGTGGGCGGTTGCATCTGTGGGCGGTTGCGTCTGTGGGCGGTTGCGTCTGTGGGCGGTTGCGTCTGTGGGCGGTTGCGTCTGTGTGCGGTTGCATCTGTGTGTGGTTGTGTCTGTGTGTGGTTGTATCTGTGTGTGTGTGTCGATAACGGTGCATGCATGTGTGGGTATCAGTGTGTGCAAGTGTGCGTGGGTTCACATGTGTGTACGTATATGTGCACGTATGTGCATGTGGTTGTAGTCATGTGCATGTTGTTGTGTGTGATTGTGTGCTTGTGGTTTTGTGTGTGTGGTTGTGCGTGGGGGTTATGTGCATGTGGTTGTATATGTATCTCTATACATCAACAGATAATATCATTAGTGGAGTGTCCAGAGGGTGGGGTTTAGTAAGAGTGCTTTGAAAGTAGATATCAATATTTACCTTGCTTGTGATAAACAAGTCTTCCCTTTTTACAGTGCCATCTGCAATTTTTGCTCGAATAGCTTCACCAACTTCACATTCATTGCCATAAATAAGGGCACAGTCAAGATGGCGGTATCCACAAGAAATAGCATCCTTGACAGCCTGCATCACCTCTCCCGGTTTTGACTGAAATAAACATTGTTAATGGTTACTGAAACACCTACAATGACCCAAAATGTTATTGTAACCTATGCACATCTGGGACCTCAGCAAAGTTCATATGAGCTCTGCTATGTGCATTCAGGAAAGATACACTCTGACTGGTTCTTTATTTGACAATTAGTTAATAGAGAGGTTTACATGTAAAAGACGAAGGCCTTGGTAATTGCTTGAGTCACTTTCCCCTAAAAATTAAAAAAGTAAGCAACAACAGTAAATACTTAGAAAACACCTCCACAGGTGTCACAGTTTCATGGCTGTCAGCAATCTGGCATAGGCCAACAATACTCCACAATGAATTTTCTGGCAAATTAGAATATGTAGCCCTGTCTGACAATCTATCTTCAAAGTAGGAACCAAGTCAAGGTCTATCTGTCCAGAATACACATGGTGGAGGTTTCCTGGTCTATTCTAGAGCATGAAACACAGTGGCTGGAACAGCTGCTTGACACTGTGCCATTATTGAGTTGTACTTCAGATTGTAGGGTATCTATCATATATTACAGCAAGTTACAATTGCTATACATCGAACAAACAGTATAATTACCAGATGAAGATTTTAAAACATTTACCTTGATACTTTCAAGGAATTAAAACAGAATACATTTTTAAAATCTAACTTCCCCAAAATGTTAATTCTAAAAGCACATTACACTGTATAGAAATGTAGCAGACTTCATCAGTTGTTTAAAGTATCCAACAATTACTTAATCAACAGACCAATTTTAGTAAACCAAGCAGCAGTGCCAAATTGACTTGAAATGGCAGGATATAAAGGTGCAAGAGGTTGCATGGTAAATTTTGAGACAGAGAAAGACTATGGAAAATCTCTTGTTAAATACATCAAACTGCACTAATAATTTTAGAAAATAATCTGCAGAAATGACCAAGTCCAAACTCATTTCTCAAAGCCATGCCAACAGACACTCAAGCTTTTCTTTCAGTGGAATTCTGAAGGCATTCTCTTGAAAGGACTATAAACCCTCACCAGTATATTCTTCTGGCTAGATAGAGCTTGTAAACCACCCTGGTGATTTGCCAGATATATGTGGAAGATTGTTGACCTTAGCCAAAGTTTAGCCAGGTCTTGTGTTTAAGAATTACCAGATGAATTTCCTATGATCAAAAGTAATGAATAGCAAAAGGTAAATTTTAGAACAGACTACCTTACTAAATACCACAATTCCCCCTCTATATCCCACAATCTAGCAGGAGGAGGGTATGAAGTTGATCTGGGAAGTTGTAGAGTAAAAAATAATTAATCTTGAGCATTAATAATTGCCACAATTATCTATATAGGCACCTGCACAGGTTTGTATCTCCTTACCCTCACCCTGGAATACAAATATCCTCTACAGTTTTTATGACAGGATAAAGGGGGTAAAAAAAAAAAAAAAAAAAAAAAAAAAAAAAAAAAAAAAAAAAATTGGCTGGAATTTTGCAAGCAGTGCTAGTTTTGAGGTTAGCCATAGACAAGATTTGGCCCCCTGAACTCCCTCCCCCTTTCCAAGCACTCCATGCCACTTAACTTAACATTTGCCAAGATTATTTATGAGGAAGAAAAGTCTTAGCTATGTAAGACAGGTTATAAGGGGTCGCGTTTTGTATCTGGGGTACATTTATGGCATATATCAGCCCATTTTAGCAAATTTCTCTGATCTATCTCATGCACACCCCTGCTATCTGGGCCAAGGTTTTGATGTTATAAGGGGGTCAATTTGGTACAGTAATAATTAATTACTATGTTACTTTTATGGAATATAGTATATGGAATCAAGACACTTTTCATCTGACATTTCTTGCACAATTTGAAAATATAAAAGTTATTTCATCTGGATATATAATAGTTGCAGCAGCTTTTTCAACCTTCATCTTCATCAACAAATGCCTTTTTATTTTACCTGATTTGCACTTGTTTAATGAGCCATATATCACAAGCAACAATTTTAAGATGGTCAGTACATCTATGAACAACAATAAGTGAGGCCAACCCTTAGATCAACAGGCCAATTACAGTGATTTCATAATTCTCATTGTTCATGAATCTGCAGGCTGGTTGTTGTATCAAGAAGACCTGTATTTTCAATTTATTCAAAAGATTTATTGTTAAATGAGGAACCAGTCCAAGCTCCACATTTACTGAAATAAACCCATTTAATTCTACAAATTCCTTCTCTCAACAACCAACTTAACCTTACCTATTTTTTAGGTTAACCCTAGCCAGAGGGACCCTTACCACCCACCTATTCAGCCCACTTGTGTTACTATCCTCGACTTTTTTGGATGCACTGTTTTCGGGGTATTTCTGGTCTGTAAAAGCCCAACCCAACAACCAACCTGCTTTACCTAGTTTTGAGGTTACACAGTCTAAAGGGTGGCTCCACTTAGTAAACATGTCTCGCCCATTAAACATGTAAACAAGTGCTATTTTACTAGTTGCGTCAAGTAATACGGCAAAATTAAGTTAGTAGACATTCTCTAATCCAGTGACACCCATTTCGATACATTTGATGACGCGGACCTGCTCTAGAAATTTACCAGGATTATCTAAATAAAGCAGTCAAAATATATACTATGAATAAGATTATTGTCATAATCGAAAGATTTACAAAAGCGCTATTCCGATAATTTTCGAAATGCTTTAACACAACTACATTCATAACATTCTAATGTACTTCACCTTCCAAGTCCCAAGGCCAAAAACCGGGACTTTGTTATCGTTGTTAAATGTAAGCATTGGTATTTGAGCTGTCATCGCGAAAGACCTGAAATACTGGGATAATAAAGTCTTGCTACGAGAAGGCAGGAACGTTGCAATCCTAAGGCCAACCGGCATCGAGCGCTGCGCTGCTGTGGGAGGTGCTCAAGATGCGGCGGTTACGACAGCTAGTGAAAACATATGACGTCATCTCTCGGTACACGTTTTCTTTTGACATTTTCATGTCATACTGAGTTAAATCAATATAATTCTGAATTTGCTTGAAAGTAGTGAATAACTTCCTGTGTTTAGTTGTATCATCTTTAATGACGTAAGCATTTATCAATAAAAATGAAAACAACAATCTTGTTACGGAAGTTTATCAATAAGAATTGATAATAATGGTTGGATGATCTGCATTTGTCAGTTATTAACCCGCTGATACCGACATTGCATGTATACACGCATTGTCCACTAACGTTTTGTCTTTTTCACAATGAAAGTCAATTAGCTGGCCTACCTGAACCTAATCTCACAAGGTTTTATCCGTATTACTGACAATGCTATCAATATTATATATACGTTTTTTTAATCAAATCCAATTGATTGTTTAGTTGCCAAAATTGTTAGTACAGTAACGAATCGTATAACTGCAAGATAATTTCTATCCATAGTTCAGACCGATCTGCCAAGAACGGCCAATTTTGAACTGAACATTCAGCCAATAAGATGAAACACTACATGTGAAATACAGAAAATCTTTCAGCCAGAGTTAATTAATGGCACATCTATCAACTATCTCGGGGATCACTAAGAATACATTAAAGCCATCCTTCATGCTGAGTACTAAAAGTTGTCACTGACTACTACCTTACTTGGGTCTGCAAAGAAGACTCCAAGAAAATAAATCCCCGTTCCTCATGGACCAAAGTGGATAAATGACCCCTTTTTAAGTACGGAGCATAAACAAGTTCAGGAGCTTGCTAATTGTTATAGGAATGGCATGCCGTTAATCTCTTGCGGTATCTCAGAGATAAAAGAGAATTCTAAAAATTAAAGGCTCAAATTCGCAGTAAACACCGGAGACAATTCCTGCAGATTATCATCAAACTTCTGTAGCTGAGGTATAGAAAAATAAACAGGTTGTCAGTTAAAGCTCTCGCCACTTAGCAGTTCCACAACCCATTAGGCCAGGATAACATATTACTAGGATAGTGGGCCAGAACCTCCCAGCTGAATTCACTTCCGAAGAGGCTAAAAGATAAACTTGACAACTCAATAATAAATAGAAATTTTAACGTTGCCATAACCTGTTCTATCGGCAATCCCTCTGAATTTGCCGAAATAGCTGGGTGGGGATTAAAAAATACACTTCGCAAGGATAAAGCGACCGCCTCGGGCGAGGATGACATAACTCACAGTGTCCTTCAGCTCACTGCTCAGGTACCAGGTAACCCACTTTGAAGCTCATCCAAGGAATACTCCCACACTAAAAGCTTAATCATTCATATACCCAAAGTGAACGCTGATAAATACCACCCTATTTTAATTACCTCTTGTTTGTGCAAAGTACCTGAGATAATTATTTTGAGCAGACTCATGTATCGCATACATGCTAAGTTATCTCCAAGACTAGGCTTTCCTCCCAGGACGTAATACTCAGCACTACTTTGCAGATTACTTGACAAATTCTCAGCAAGGAATGCGAACTGTATCTCTTGATCTTAATTCTGCATTTGATATTGCAAACAGAGACCTTATCCTTGAGCAACTGGCTAGCTTTGATATTCAAAGTAAACTTTTAACATGGATTCAAATAGATTTATCGACCCTAATAGCTCATGTTCTATTCAAAGGAATTAAAAGTTCGTACTCTAAAATGTTTAAGCTTGGCATGCCTCAGGGGTCGTATTTAGCCCTAAGGCATTTGATATTTTTATGCACAGATTATTAAGTGATATACCACTTATGAGCAGAGATTCCATTATTTGCTATGCTGATGGTATCCTCATAGTGAAAATCCTCATCCGAGGATAGAATGTAACAGATTCTGAATGTACTGTTAGTAAAAGGTACTGAATGTGGTTTGATAATCTCAGTTAAAAAAAAAAAAAAAAAAGGACCGTCTTCTCACATTCCCTTTGCCAAACCTTCATATAGATGACATCGAGCTAGATCTCTAGCACAAATACAAGTATCTCGGGGAGCGGGGGGGTTGCCAACGACACAGAGTTCATTGTGAACCTAAGGAAAAGACTCTGGGAGGGCCTGAAGCCACTCAAGACTCTTGTTGGTAGAGAACATAATATATATCAATGTTAATATTGCTACACACTTTTACTTGTCATAAATACGATCAGTCGCAGATTATCATGCTTTACTCCTTACATTATTTAGGGTATCAGAGTTTAGTAGTCTAGAATTTGTACAAAATGCAGCCATGAGGATCATTCTTGGTACCTCCAAAGTCCAAACACCGAGGATTGTGGCCATGAGAACGGAACTTTATTAACTTGCCATATATTTACACAAGAATATCATACATCAATACTATAATTGGTGTCAAAGGCAACTTAAACATAAAATAGAGAATCCAGCCTTGCATAACAACACCGAGTCATACTCAAAGTAACATTTAACTTTAAAATGTCAGCAGTGAACGTATATTATGCAAATGACTAGTTTTACTTCAGCTGTACGCTCTTGCAACCATTAGTGAGCATCTTCAAACTCTGAATGATGTCTGCGACTCGCAGAGTGCTCTCCAAGCTCTGAACACTTTTGATAAAGGTGCTGGAAATATAGTAAATGATATAAGAATAAACGTACATCGCGCTAAGGAACGGGGTCATGTTATACATTTTGTGTGGATACCATCGCATGTTGATAAACTCTCAAAGACCTGAAAGCTGTAGCATAAAACATAATGACCAGTTTTCGCAGGAGAAATTCTTTGTGGCTCATATAAGATAAAAACAAGACAGTGTGATATTGTGGCTGCAAGAATTGACTTGATACAAAATGGATTGGCAGATCAATGCAGAATGCAATGTAGAAGAAACAAAATGCAGACTTTGCAACGACGAATATAAATGAACACTTGAACATTATATTACAGTGTTGTGTGATACATCGTTTCAGGCTGTAGTGATTTATCGACAGATTCCCTTGCCCCAAGGCAAATTCCCGATCAAATCTGTGGTAACGTGCATCAAGTCCTGTGTAGGGGTAGGCTGCCACCAGCTGATAAGGGATCAGCACCCATGTACGTGCGAAACAGTGGAAGACGTGTAAAGTGTATGTTATTTATGTGTGTGAGTGTATGTCAGTTTGTGTGTGAAAAGAAGTCTAGTTCCCACACAGTACATAGCCGAGCAGGCGTGGCTAGAGTCAGGCAAGCATTTTTATTCCAGTCCTTTACAGGTTCAGTCTTAAAAGATATAAAAGAAAAAATTCCGATCAAAGTTTTTATTCTTTATTTGGAAGCAAAAAGGTCTCTCCTCTTCCCATACTCCCGTTATTCTCTGGCCTGGCCATGATTTAACCATGGCCCGCAACCCATTAAAACAAGATTCATAATAAAAAAATCAACACGTGTCAAAAGGACACGTGTTGAGAGCAGTGCAGCTGCCGAGCTAAGGGCTCATGAGCAAGAGGCCATCTGCTGCCATCTGCTCCCGAATCAATTTCGTTTCGTTTGTTGGATTTATTGCCTATCAACCATCGGCACATGGCAAGGTCATTAAGCCAATGATTCCATTTTATCTTATCAATCTATAGAAGGTCATAAAGTTTTTTCTCCTTTAGAAAAGTGATTACTTTACTAATTATTCTTTCATTGTCAGATAGTAAATTTTTAATATTGAATTCTATATTTTTGATTTGTAAATATTTTTTTTTATTTTTTGTCTTCGATCTTTGTACTGGTGGCATGCTGTCAGGATATGTGGTATTGACATAATGCTATTGCAATAGCTACACTGTGGAGGGAATTTTTTTTTTCCATATAAGGAGTCAGGTGGGTGTAGCATGTGGCGTTGACCCTGAGTCGGGCTACTACCACCTCCTCTCTTCTATTTTATTTGTGGGCTGTGTCCCACATTTTTATTTCTTCTTTATTTTTGTTGTCTATTGTGAGGTCGGTCCACTCACTTTGCCACAGATGGATTTTTGCTTTTATAAAAGAGACGAAACACCTGAGATCTGTGCGGATAGTGCCAGGCTCCAGATCGCCAGTTGACCCGGCTAATTTGTCAGCCTGTTCATTGCCATGGATACCCGAGTGTCCAGGTACCCATATCAGCTTGATTGATTTATTGGCACTATGTAATTTACGAATGATATTACCCTGTATTTCATTTTTGGTGGTTTCTAAGGTTTTAATTGCTTTAAGTAAACTTGGTGAGTCTGAAAAAATGACTATCCTATCGTGGGTCGTCGATAGGGCAAAATCTAAAGCTTTATCTATTGCAAAAAGTTCGGCAAGAAAGATCGATGTATGATTCGGCAATCTGAATCTCAACTGGCATTCAGTCGACCATACACCCGCTCCCACACACTGGTCTGTCTTGGAGCCGTCGGTACACAAATGAAAAAAGGAAAGATGTTTAATTAGGTATCTCTCTGAACCGCTGGCGTACCTCCACCTCCGGCACCGTGGCTTTGGCTGATGGTAGTCAACCGAATCACTTACTTGTTGGATTTATTGGCTATCAACCAGCGGCACATGCCAAGGTCATTAAGCCAATGATTCCATTTTATTTTATCAACCTATATAAGGTCATAAAGTTTTGTCTCCTTTAGAAAAGTGATTACTTTACTAATTATTCTTTCGTTGTCAGATAGTAAATTTATAGTATTGAATTCGATATTTTTAATTTGCAGATAATTTTTTTATTTTTTGTCTTTGATTTTTATACTGGTGGCATGCTGTCAGTATGTGTGGTATTGACATATTGTTATTACAATAGCCACACTGTGGAGGGAATCTTTTTTCCATATAAGGAGTCAGGTGTGTGTAGCGTGTGGCGTTGACCCTGAGTCGGGCTACTACCACCTCCTCTCTTCTATTTTGCCTGTGGGCTGTGTCCCACATTTTTATCTCTTCTTTGTTTTTGTTGTTTATTGTGAGGTCGGTCCACTCACTCTGCCACAGGAGAGGGATTTTTGCTTTTATAAAAGAGACGAAACACCTGAGATCTGTGCGGACAATGCCAGGCTCCATATCACCAGTCGACCCGGCTAGTTTGTCAGCCTGTTCATTGCCATGGATACCCAAATGTCCAGGTACCCATATCAGCTTGATTGATTTATTGGCACTATGTAATTTACGAATTATATTACCCTGTATTTCATTTTTGGTGGTTTCTAAGGATTTAATTGCTTTAAGTGAACTTAGTGAGTCTGAAAAAATGACTATTCTATCGTGGGTTGTCGATAGGGCAAAATCTAAAGCTTTATCTATTGCAAAAAGTTCGGCAAGAAAGATCGATGTATGATTCGGCAATCTGAATCTCAACTGGCATTCAATCGACTATACACCCGCTCCCACACACTGGTCTGTCTTGGAGCCGTCGGTATATAAATGAAAAAAGGAAAAATGTTTAATTAGGATCTCTCTGAACCTCTGGCGTACCTCCACCTCCGGCATCGTGGCTTTGGCTGATGGTAGCCAGTCAACTACGGTGGAAAAATTGGGTATCTCCCACGGTGCTATATTTGACTGAACCAGGGTATCGATGGTAGAGAGATCTATACCGACTTTATCTGTGAGGTCATCGAGTTTATTGCACAGCGGCTTTCCGCCGCGGTGCTGTGGCCCTACCTGCCGGCGCAAAACATCCCTGTTGGGATGATGGGGCTGCCTGGCTATCTTGGCGGCATAAGTCAGCGCAAGCTGGCCGCGTCTAAGACGGAGGGGAGGTACTCCCGACTCTACCTCTAGGCGCTCGGTGCGAGTGCACATAAGGGCTCCAAGACAGACGCGTAAACACGCATTCTGCACAACATTCAATCCTTTCAGAGTTGAGCTCGTTGCCGAGCCATACACGATTGACCCATCATCTACTTTAGACCGAATCAGGGATTTATATAACATCAGTAAAGACTTTCTATCAGCTCCCCATTTGTGTCCAGAAATGCACTTTAATAAATTGAGTGCTTTTTGACATTTATTCTTTAACTGACCAATGTGGTCTTTCCAATTTAATCTACTATCAAAGAGTAGACCAAGAAATCTAGCTGAATTTTGAATAGGTATTGGGTGGTTGTCTAGAGTTAGCCTGATGTTGGGCTTTCTCCTATGGGTAAAGACCACTCCAATACTCTTTCTTATGGAAAACTTAAAACCCCACTG
>NW_028234431.1:15959365-15964365 GCF_977035675.1 Penaeus japonicus
TACTTCTAAACCAAGGTATTTTACTTGTGAGAGCTGTTTGTGATAATTCTAAAAAGCTGTATTTAACAAATGACACCATATGGGTAATGATATTTGAAAATACTGCTTTCTGCACACAGTGGAGTGTAATAATTTCTTATCTGGGACTCAGATTATTTAGTCCTAATTAATGATAGGAATTCCACTCTTTGTCTACAAATGTAAACTGCACATACTCAAGAATATTGTGATATGTAATGCTTCATTTGTTTACCATGTATGGTTACTCTTGGTTACAGCATTAAAAATACCAAGACTTATGTTTGTGAATGACAATCAATTCAGAAGTCCAGTTGACCATACAAAATTTTAAATATGCAACTACTTACTGCCTTACTTTGATTCAGTTTTGGCAGTTATAGCCTCAATACGAAATAGATTCTTGAATTCTATATACATTTTCAATAATTTGAACCAATTTTTAAATAAAATTTCACATTAAATTTCATTAATTCTAGATAGGAAATCCTATATTCATTTATATACACTATACGCCATCTTCAACTTCATGGTCCAAAATCTTCCAATTTTAGCTCGAGTTGGCTACTCTGGACAGTATAATGATAGATGCTTATAGAAATGTATGCACCATCTTTGCTTTTCACTCCACTAATTTATGGTGGGAAGCTATGATTCCATTTAGAGTCACAATTCCTTGGTTGCTATTATTATGATTTTCTAAAATGAATGAGTTTTTGTCATTACAACACATAAGGGCCATATAGTCATCTATGGGAAATAGTGATGTGAGTCTAGCCAATCAATTGATGCAGTTTTGTCTGTGGAAAGAAGCACATCAGGACATCTGTACTGAGGAAATTGAAAATTCTGTTTGTCCACACCACTCAACTGTACAATATTCCTGGAGTAGGGTCATAGGTAAGTATGCAACAAACACACACATACACATATACACATGCTTACAATCATAACATACCAACATAAACACTTTCAAACACTTTTACACTTGTTTTACTGATTCACTATTCAATCTTTTCTCTTTGTACTGCATAAGTTACATGCAAATTTGCTAAATTTCATTTGTGCAATAATAGATGTTTCCCTGACAGCTCATCAATTGACTTTTCATGAGATTTACTATCTTTATACAAAGTGCTGATTAATTATTTTGGCAATATGTTGCATATTACCTACATGCCAATTCATTATGTGGATACATGTATTTCTGTTGACTAATTTGTTTGCTGATTCTGAGATTTGCTTTACTTTATTTTTTAATTCATGAACAAAACTGTCAAAAAGCTTTATCTTTTCTTTTCATAAAGAGGATTTCCTATCTAGGATTAAAAGGATTTAATAACAATACCCCTCAAATGATATTCCGTTTGAAATAAACATACAATAATCTCAGGCAAAATACTGATTTCTGTTTCTTCATATTGAAGGTGTAATAAACAGTGATCCATTTACCTTAATCAGCTGCATGAATGTATGTTCTTCCTCTAATATTATCTAATGACCATAAATATTACTGAAATATTTTAATAAGCACTGAGGAAACAGGTTGAGCTTATTAGATTCTGGGAAGGATGTTTGACCGCTTATCTCCTTATGACTATCTACAACCAGCTATCAGCCTTTAGACAACAATCTTTATAAATGTGCCATTGCATTGGATAGAGCTGGAGCTTTTGACTGCATATTGCATCTGGGGGTTTCATAAAAAAAAAATACATGCAAAAAGGGAATCTCAACACCCCCCCTGATGACTATCTTAACGCAATGTTGATGGGCATCAAGACATGCATGACAATTGAGATTTGCTACTGATGACAAGAATCAAGACAAACACGATGATGGTCATCATATCATATTTAAAGCTAAGGGAGAGTGGTGTGCTGTTTCTTTATTACCTAAAGAGTAACATTTATATTATAATAATGGTAATGATCATTATAATTGCCATAACATTTCACTAAAATAGATTTTGTTTAAAAACATAAACAAAGATCAATTTCCTTTTCCAAGGAGTTAAAAGATTTAATTCCTATGTAGTTCTCAAAGGTATCTCGTCCAACAGGAGTTTTTCTTGGTCCTTTCCTGTAAAGCAAAAATATATCCTGATGACTGTACTATCTATATCTCCTTTGCTCCAGACCACCAAGCAGATGTTTAGGATGCTCTCTGCATTAGAAAATTGTGGACATAACAAGTTTGGGTAAAGTTTGGAAAGTTTCCTCACCCCATAAAAACTCAAAGATGACATTGCTGAGCTTTGTGATAAACCCAAACTTGATTTGTGGATGGTTAATAATAACAATAATAATGATGATAATAATAATAATAGTATAAAAAAAATGCAAACAAGTTATGAACTATGCTACCCTTCCTCATATTTCTCCTTAATTACTTCACTGCAGAAGAGGATAGACTTGTTTGACACAAGTACCACCTTCAAGGTACCTAAGAGGGTTATATTTCAGAGCAAAAGAGTACACCCAATGTATAGAGACCTTTTATGCTATGTTTTATTCATTCTTTTTACTTATAGAGCCATATTTATGTTCATATTTTGTGTGTGTTTTACTGTCTTGTAACTCTTACAGGTGCCTTAACCCTAATCCATTTGTGATGGGGTGATTATTTGCCTAATGCCATCTGACAGTGTTTATCAGTCTTATAGTAGATAGACTAAAATTTTAGTATAAGGTCCACATACATTCAGAATATTCTTTATAACACAGTGATACAAATATTAGTTATATGAGAGGACAAAAAGCAACTTCACTCCATATTTTCATATTCATAAATGAATATGGAAAAAATAATGATCCCTAATGAAAATAAATGAAGAGAAAGAGGAAGGTGACCTGTCTAACAACTACAAGTGCCACATCACAAAGTCCTGGCACAGGGTCAAATGGCAGACAATGCACATGGGGTTGATCAACTTCCTCTTCTCTTTGTACCTGCACATCTTACACTGATGGTACTACAGAACCAGAGGTTGGCATCTTGGTGTTTTTCATCGCTTTCTGAGGATACTGTTTGGTAGACTGTGCCATTTGGGATTTTAAGCAAAACCTATTTTGATGAAAATTACAGTAATTACAGTAATTATAATTAGACATGGCATCATAAATCACTAAATGGAGTTAATACTCAAAGTATAAAAGAGAAATACAGTGATCCACTCTCCCCTAACATCAAATATGGCATAACAACTATCTGTTGCCCCTGTCCTCAGCCAAAGACTCATTTGGTGTATGTGGGTGCCACCCATCTGTAATGGCTTAACCCATTCATGATGGGGTAATTATTTGCCTAATGCTGCTCTTGCCATGACTATAACAAACACATACAGCCTCCAAATGCGAGATCTCTCTTGGTGCCATGCTGAATGCTGTGAAGCACCTCACGGAGCGCTTTTCTACGGGGTGATGAGGTGTTTTTTGTATTTATACATATTTTTGAAGTCAAAAAAATGTGTCTAGACACATGGAACTGCAATGAGTACATACATACATAACTATGTAGAACATGTATTTAAAGGGAGAGATCATGATGTGATAGAACGTCATTTGGCCGGAGCAAAATATTCCCATGACATGATGTCATGTCATCAAGTGCATCAGAGACATTTTTGTGTTTTATTGTATTGAGAGACTTATATGTATCATATCACAGGCTCTATCTATGCTGCAGTTGACTAAAATTGTAGTATAGGGTCCATATCAGCTCATTATTTTCTTTATACTCAGTGTGATAGAAGTATTGCTGTTTTATAGGAGGACATAAAGCAACTTTATTTTTTCATATCCGTGGAAAGTCCTGAACGAATACAAACCATATAACCATCCACAATGAAAATAACTTGAAGAGGTAGGGAAGTGGAAGGAAACCTGTGCTTATGACCGTGAATGCCGCAGTAAAAGGCATCCCTACTGGGACAGGAGCACATTGTAGACACTGGGCATGGTTTGAGTTACCTTCCTCTTCTTGTTCTAGCTGCACGTCCTTCATTTGCAGTACTTTAGGGCATGAGGTCACCAACTTGCCATGTGCCATCCCTCAATAAAGATAGTGCTTGCTAGAGACCATGGATGGGAGCCATTCAACTCTCTCTCTCCTGCTGGTGCTAGAAGAAAGTGGTTCCATCTTGGTTTTGAATGACAGGTGAGACCTATTTAGTTTAATATCATGGCAATTAAAGTAAGTATGACTGCAATTGTCTTCATCACTCACCTATTACACTCATGGCACAATAAAATAAAAGACATCCAAAATCCTTGAATGTCACATACATCCTGATACCTGTTATCAGGTCATAGCTCCTGCATCATGTATGTTATGACACCCGTCCGCAATTGGTTAAGGCGTTTGTGTTACCAGGGGAGGTAGATTAAGTGACCTAAACCTTGTCATTCACTTCACCAAATGTATTTCATAACTTGAATGATAAGGTTTAGGGATAATTTTAAAAGTCCAATTGCTAATCAGAATTCAGCTTTGCTAATTTTATATAATGAGTTGCAATAATTACAACTCATTTCACATAACTCAGTATTTGAGCATTACTTCATCATCATCATTACTTAGATAATTTCATAAACCAGGGCCGTTGCAGGTGAAAATCCCGAGGCATTAGGCTGATGCGTTTGAAATATCCTAGCGTTTCGACCATTTGGAGCCAAAACAGCCCTGTTGTTAACGGGTTAACAAAAAAGAAAGAAAAAAGGAAGGAAAGAAAAAAAAGAAAAGAAATGGAAAGGATTTAAACATTATCATATTACTTGTATGTATTATTGTAAGTAAAAACAAGTAGGCAAGTATCAGAGTAGAACATTTTATATACCAGTAAAACTTTGTGTAAAAAAGGCAATAAAATACACACACCAATGATAATACTAAAATGAATAGGCATAACATGATCTCATGATTATTGACTTTGTTATGACAAAGAGTTGTGCATAACTTTTACCTTTTCTAACAAAATTAAC
>NW_028234431.1:15981865-15986865 GCF_977035675.1 Penaeus japonicus
TGGAGACGAGTAACAATCCAAAAACATGATTCTTATCATTTAACCCATTCACGCCGGGGCCGTTCCGGCTTTGCGCGGTCGCAATACCGGGGTTCTCGAACGCATAAGCCTAACGCCTCGAGATTCTCGGGCGCACAAGCCGCGAGCCTGGGTTGCCCGCTCGCTCAACCCAAGCGCACGGCTTCCCCTCATAGCTCGTCCAGGGCGTCTGACGCGAAAACCACAATACGTGCTATCACGTCAACCGGTGTGAATGGGTTAAAAATAATATATTCATTATATAATCAATTATTTTATGTAGATTAAAGATTTCTCTGCATTATTACAAAAAATAGGCAATGTAAGTAATATATTTGTGAAGATATGAGGTGTTAACCCGTTAATGACGGGTGACTAGATATCATGTCTAGTGGTTTTTGGGCCACACCCTGGGGACGCGTTATTTTGTCCAGCCCAGCGCGCGGGAGGAGCCAGTGCACAACGCTGGCTTGCGGCCAGCGCGGCCGAGAATCCCAACGCGTTAGGCTTATGCATTCAAGAGTCCTGGAATTTCGGTCTTTTTAAGCCGAAATGGTCCCATCGGGTAGGGGTTAAAGATAAAAAAGTGAAGAATCCCAAAAATTGTCTATCAATTTTCCCAGTACTGTATATATATATATATATATATATATATATATATAAATATATATATATATATATATATATATATATATATATAATATATATATATATATATATATATATATATATATATATATATAATATATATATATATATATATATATTATATATATATATATATATATATATATATATATATATATATATATATTATATATATATATATGTATATATATAATATATATATATATATATATATATATATATATATATATATATATATATATATATATATATATATATATATATATATATATATATATATATATATATATATATATATATATATATATATAATATATATATATATATATATATATATATATATATATTATATATATATATATATATATATATATATAATATATATATATATATATATATAAATATATATATATATATATATATATATAATATATATATATATATAATCCAACTTTAGGAATTTATGAAATATTAATTAATTCAATATTTTCATGGAATAATATAGAATCTAAACATCTCATGCAATTCTTACCTGCAACACTTTCACTTACCCATGCTCCCCTATCTAAAAGATATTGTGTTGCCCTTATATCTCCTGACAAACTTGCCATGTGAAGTGGTGTTACACGGTCATAATGTAGTTCATTAACATCATGTCCACCTTCCACCAGACGTTGAACTTCATCAAAATTTCTTGAGGCAACAGCATTGTGTAAAGGGAACATCTGGGTTCCTGTAAATATGTGAATTAGTACTTTGGGAAATAATTCAGATTACTCTAAAATGGCTTATAAAAAATATATAATTGGTCTCAAAATTTTCATATGACATGGAAATCAATCAATCTGTAATGAATTATTTACAAGATATATTCATATAATATTCTCATTCCTTCTCCTCCACTTAATTTCTGTGGACTAGTGTATTTCATGGCATTGTGATTTATTCAAATGATTATGCCATGAAATGCACATGAACATTACTTGAAATGTAAAAATTGGCCTAATGTATAGCTGTTTTGATTGTCTGAGTAACAATCAAATATGTTTCTCTTACAATCTCTTCAGTATCCGATGCTGACAAGTGCTATACTTTTATTTGCCTAGTAAAAGAGGGAAAAAACATAAACATAGTGAGTTTTCCCATTACTGAACGGTTAGCTTTTAACATGCTGTACTTTCATACATAAACATCAGTATAACAAAAAGGCTAAATATGTGTGTGTGTGTATGTGTGTGTGTGTGTGTGTGTGTGTGTGTGTGTGTGTGTGTGTGTGTGTGTGTGTGTGTGTGTGTGTGTGTGTGTGTGTGTGTGTGTGTGTGTGCGAGTGTGAGTGTGAGTGTGAGTGCGAGTGCAAGTGTGCATGTGAGTGTGAGAGTGTGCAGGTGTGCGTGTGTATATTACCCAATTAGGGCTATATCAAATATGTGAAGGTGTGAAAAAATATTCATGTATTTTGGGGCAAAGCTACATCATTGTGTTGGACTTTGTAGGACTGTGATTCACATCACAAACAACAGCATGTTCTCAATTGGTTTGGATAGAACACAGCTACTATGATTACCAGAAGGAAGTCCTTTTTACAACCCATGCAGGTGTTTGCTAAACCTTTACCTTATGCAATTTCTTTTGCTGTTGATTACAAGAGCACTTACTTGAATATTCTTCCATGTTTGCTCAACTTCTATATGTTTACTCCAAGTTCATGAGTTCGGAATCAAGTGCATCAATTTCTTTTACAATCTCTTCAGTATCCGACGTAGACGAGTGCTATACTTTTATTTGTCTTACTATCTCTTTTGTCCGGAATTTTGTACGAGGAGTGGTCCAACATTAGTTTGGACTTAACCAGATATACTTGGCATTGATGGATACATCATACATCATAAACACTATTTTTGATAGATAAATACAATAGAGCATACTTTTTTTTCAAGTATTAACTGACGAATGTTTCCTTAAGTATCTAGTTCCATTGACATCCACAGCATTGTGAGAAGAATGAGAATTCTGTACGAACGGTCGTCTCATGAAATCAGCTGATGTATGTTTACAATGGTAGTGACGCTGGGCACCCACAGATGTCTCTGATGCAATCATAACAGACGACAGCCATACTCGGTTGAAAAGGAAATAATTTTCGACATATTGTTTCACGTCTAGTGCAAGTGCAATCCCACCAGGGGCATGGGACAATCTAGCAGTGCCTTCTGTCAGTCAGGTAAGTCAGTATAAAGGCATTCATTTTATTGTATTCAAATGTTCGCAATTGAAAGAATCATGATGCCAAGCTATTTAGAATATTAAACTGATACTGGTAGCATGACCATCATTTTAATTTTTAATGTTTTTAGAAGTTACCTTTTCAAACCACACAATACTAAATCATGCAGAGAGTCTAAATGTTTTTAGACAATATGATTTTAAACATATAATAATCTGTTGACTAGATCTGCCATGCATGCACATGAATACATGCACCTACACATACACTTGCCCCTGCTTCATTAACTCTCACTTACACTTACACTTTTACTCACACTCTCTCACACTCACACATGCACAGGCACATGCACTCACGCACACGCACTCATGCTCACGCACATGCACACGCACACGCACACGCACACGCACACGCACACACACACATACATACACACACACACACACACAGATGATTGATTATCATGATTGATTCCCACACACACATAGGCAGTCACATGTTGATTAATCCATTGTGGACGGGGGATAGATTTGCTTGCTCAGTCTCCAGGATGGGTTTTATTTCAGAGCAAGGCAGCTTCACGGAATGTACCTTAAGTTTCCCCACTCTCGTTTAGTCTCTCATTGTAAAGCTTTTCTATGTTTTGCTGTATTTAGAGACTTATATCTGTCATATCACAGGCTCTATCAATGATGCAGTTGACTAAAATTGTAGTGTAGGTCCATATCAGCTCATTATTTTCTTTACACTCAGTGTGATAGAAGTATTGCTGACTTATGGGTGGACGAGAAGCAACTTTATTTTTTCATATTTGTATACTGTCATGAACAAATACGAAACTTATAACCATCCAAAATGAAGAGGTAGGGAAGAGGAAGGAAACTTGTGCTTTTGACAGTGAGTGCCACAATAAAAGGCATCCCTACTGGCACAGTGGCACATTGTAGGCATTGGGCATGGTGTGAGTCACCATCCTCCTCTCGTTCTGTCTGCACATCTTTCATCTGCAGTACTTTAGAGCAAGATGTTGGCAACTTGCAATGTGCCATCCCTCTATAGAGATAGTGCTTGCTAGAGACCGTAGATGAGTGGCATTCAAGGCTCTCTCTCCTGCTGGTGCTAGAAGGAAGTGGTGCCATCTAGGTTTTGGAAGTGAGTTGAAATCCATTTTGCTTAATATTACGGCAGTTATAATAATTATGACTGCAATTGTTAGCATCACTCACTTATTACTCATAGCACAATAAAATAACATAGTGATCCAAAATCCCCGAACGTCATAACTCCCATTGTCAGGCAAAAGCTCCTGCGTCATGGATGACGAAAAAACACATCATCCGTCGTTAACGGGTTAAGAGAAGTCCCATGATCACTATGGCTTCTGCTTTCAGCGCAAATGTCCACCATATATATATATGGCAAGATAGAGCTTAGACTGGTTCCTTAACCCGTTAATGACAGGTGACGTGTTTTTTCATCATACATGACACTGGAACTCTTGCCTGATGATGGGCGTCTTGACATTCGGGGATTTTGGATCACTATGTTATGTTATTGTACTATGAGTAATAAGTGAGTGATGTTGACAATTGCAGTCATAATTATTATAACTGCCATAATATTAAGCAAAATGGGTTTCAACTCACATCCGAAACCTAGATGGCACCACTTCCTTCTAGCACCAGCAGGAGAGAGAGCCTTGAATGGCACCCATCTACAGTCTCTAGCAAGCACTATCTCTATAGAGCGATGGCACATAGCAGGTTGCTGACCTCTTGCTCTAAAGTACCACAGATGAAAGATGTGCAGGCATAATGAGAGAACTCACACCATGCCCAGTGCCTACAATGTGCCAGTAGTGATGCCTTTTATTGTGATACTCACTGTCAAAACCACAAGTTTCCTTCCTCTTCCCTACCTCTTCATGTTATTATCATTTTGAACGGTTATAAGTTTCGTGTTCGTTCGTGACAGCACACAAATACGAAAAAATAAGTTGCTTTTTGCCCTCCCTTAACACAGTAATACTTCTATCAGATTGAGTATAAAGATAAAAAAAAGAGTTGATATGGACCCTGAACTACAATTTTAGTCAACTACATAATTGATA
>NW_028234431.1:15996865-15999365 GCF_977035675.1 Penaeus japonicus
CGTTTTTAATTGAATTTACTAAACTTTGAGTTTTTCAACGTGAATTGATGGTTTAATTATGCTACCTGCCCTTTTTCAAACGAGATATCACTATTTCATATGGTTTTAAAAGAAAGGTCTGGGTTATGTCTAACAGCTAAAAATACTAAGTCTACAAAATATTTCAAACCTTCAGTCGGTAACCTCATTATTTCCAGTGTGAGAAACCCGACACTTTATATACACTATATAGGTGGGGACAGAGCCTTGCCACCCCCTCGAAAGATTCAACCAAAAATCCCAACAACAGATGGAAGGAGGATAATCTAGAGCGAAGACCAACCAGCCATTCCTTTCTGTCAGACGGCATTGTGGGCATTTACCTCGCGTGGAGGTCCAAGAAAGGGACCATCTTGTTTATTTATTTCTTTTTTTTTTAGTATTATCTGATCATTTTGTCACAACTTGATTTGCTTTCATAAGTTTATGGTGTCTGGTTTAATTTTTCCTGATTTTATTTTGGAATTAATTAAAGTATTATATCTAAAATAATACCGATAATAATAAATATGGCAGTGAGAACCCGGCGCGTGTATGAACATCTGCTAGTTGGGGGCGGGGGTCAAGAAGGGAGATGGGGGAAGGGGGCTAGCTACTGTGTGCTGGTTGTTAAGGTCGAATCTCTCTTGGGTATGTGTGAACTTGTAGGCCCTAAAAACACAGGCACGCGCTTTGTCCGGGTTAGTGGGTGGGATGGCGTGGGTATCCGCATGTAAGGCTAATTTCATTTTACAGTAATATTTACTTTAGTATCGTGTAATATTTTTGTCTCAAGTTTAGAGCTAGTCAAAGCGTGATTAATCCTAAATATTGTTCTACAGTAAAACATCAATATTCAAAGTAGAGAACGTGCTCTAGTATTCTCTGAATTAAAAAATCAGAAATATCTTTCATTCCAATGTAATTTTCTTACGCAACTAACACTAAATACATAAGTGAATCCGCTAAAGGAAAATCATGACCGCACTAGAGGGAGAAGGAAGAAACTCCCTGTGACTGTGGGGCTAGGACGTTGTAGATCCTGAACAGCGAAATGTAGGGGCGCAGGAGACGGAAGGATGGGGGAGCGGGCGAGGGTAGTACCTGGCCATAAGGTCGTTTTGCCTCTAGAATAAAGCCAGAAACCAGACTTTAAAGTTGCACGTGCGGGATCGGAAGTGAAGATGAGGGAAGGATGGTAGGGTGAGGAGGGTGATGTGGCCAAACGTGGCAGTCATCATCACCTGGCTTTGGGAGTGAGATAGGCGATGGGAATTAATTGGCATAAAATTTTATTTTTCATTTTCGATGATTCTTTATTTGGCATGTATCAGTGGGATAAATAACGTGAAATACCCAAATGTTATAATGAATTACTAATTTCATTGAAAGCAGTTACAACACATACACACACACACACACACATATATATATATATATATGTGTGTGTGTGTGTATGTGTATGTATGTCTCTCTCTCTCTCTCTCTCTCTCTCTCTCTCTCTCTCTCTCTCTATATATATATATATATATATATATATATATATATATATATATATATATATATATATATATATATATATGTATATATATATATATATATATATATATATATATATATATATATATATGTATGTATGAATTATTTTCTTAGTTCTTAAGTTAAGCAGTGAATATATCATGAAATTTAATTTTGTTAAAGCAATTATTTTAACAAGAATCAGATCTCAATATATTTTCAGCATTCCCATTTATCATGTATTTTAAGGTTTTTGTACGTTCAGTCACATCTGTGAGTTAGTTTTAGGACCATATACAGCGCATATTCTTAGAAGTCTAAACTCTTGATTAAAAAATGATACGTGAAAGAATCAGTAGTATATCAGCAACCATTACCATTTTTTATTAATCACACTTTGACTTCATTCTAGTAGCTCTTAATAAAACTGACACAGGTTTGAGTGTTTTAGAGAAAATAAGAGTGTGAGCGACCAAGAACCTTATTTACACATTCTCAGCTAGTTCCTTCTCGTCTACCTAAAGTTACCGAGGCAGACATAGCGAAAAAGTTAACATCTCTAATTCAGCTCAGCTTTCCAGGCCAGGAAATGACATGAAATGTATCTGTAGATATATATATATTTTTTACTAGACTGCTCTGTATCTGTATATAACATTATATATTCAGGTTATCACTCTGATCTTCTTTTGTAAATTTTGATATTAGTTCGAAGATCGCAAGAATAGATAGTTATACAATTTCCACAAATAGTTTCCACGTTTTATACTTAAGCAATGATTCCAATTGTGACGAGGTCCATTTTAAACATTCATCACATTGAATAGACCTAGGTAAGGATGAAACTGGATGCATGTGTATCTTTCGCATCACACATTTATGTGCCTCTATTCTACTGACAGCCACTAGCTGTCAATACTGTTCGTACTAGTGCTACCTTTGATGATGATACATTTGTTGTTTA
>NW_028234431.1:16011865-16021865 GCF_977035675.1 Penaeus japonicus
CATGATTATACGTTACAGTGAAACCGTCAAGCAAAACAGAAAATATGTTAAAACGTGCCAAGGAGTGAGAGTCGGTCGGCTCGTGCGTCGAACATCTGTCCCTCATCCCCCTCCTCCCCCCTCACCGCCTGCACTTCTCTCCCCCTCCTTCTTCCCCGCTCGCCCCTTCCAACCATCCAGTTTTCCGGTGTTGCCATGGGAGGATCGTGAATTATGAAAAGGAATTAGGATTAGTTCTAAGGTTCTTGTTGATTAAACTTTGTGTCAAACTTTATTTGTTCTTACATAAATTAAAACATATCACAGGTGGATTTATTTGTTTACGTAATTAACAGCAGAGATAAAAGTAAATCTGATTGTTACTAAAGATTTAATCACGTACATATTACGTTCAAAACTTATTATTATTATATATATACATATATATTGAGGTTGCAAGAAATGTGAAATTTATTTCGAGATGTTATATTATCGAAGTACAACTTCAGGGAGTATTAATAAGTGAGTGAAAAAGACCAACACCCAACTCGGTATGAATTGTTTCCGTCATCGTTGTACCCCCGCCGCGTTCCCCTTCCCCCGCCACCGCTTGGGAGAGTGATAGGGAAGGGGAGGAAGGGACGGGACGCAGCTGCCTTCCTACCATTACCCCCAGGTCTGTTTAGTCTCTAGTCACACAGCGGATGGAGAGGACGTACGCTCTCCGGCATACTACTGAGTCCCGTATATATTTGCGGGAGGCTTGTGTGTATTAATCGCTTATCATTATGGAAGTGTGTACATGAGTTAACCAGTGAACTTATCAGGACAATAGCTAGAACTATCTTGAATTGAAATTTAGCGAAGATCGAAAGAAGCGCCTTCAGTGAAAGTGCATACTCGGGACGTCGGCTGTTTGAAAGTGTTGTGTTAGAAATAGGCTGAATGGTCGACACTTTTTGTGGTCGGGAGTAACCACTGTGATGCCTGCCTTATGTATTGAAGAGTACGCTGTTGAACCCACTGTCACTTGTTACACAGCGGGCCCAATATTCAAGAAAATGAAGGTTCTTAAGAAATTCAAGAGACGCATGGGTCTAGGTATGTATGCAAAATGCGATTGCTCTTTAACATTTGATGCTCAATATTAACATTGTATATCAATCGTAATTTTGGCTAAATTGCGAAGATCAACCAAAATTGGGCGGAGGTAAAGGGGAAATGGCGATCGGTTTGGTAATGGCGGAGGTACTCGCGGTTCTTGACATCCGGTAACCGTGACTTCCGGCCGCCAACCCCGTAGGAAGATGTAGGACGTCACTACCTTGAGACGAGATCTGTGACTTGGCTTGTTATGGAACTTATGTGCAAAGGAAGTCATTATGTTGGGGCGAAAAAAGTTAAATGTCTTCTATTTATCTATTTCCTATATATTTTAACAGGAAAGGGATGTAGACGTCTTTATTAATTAAATTCAAAGGTTCATCGTGAATGAATAATAAACTGTTGGAAAGTCCTTCAATAACCCCAACCAAGATATTCAAAGTTCGAACAATATGCATTTTATTCAAGTAGAGTAGACTACTTGCAATATTATTTCTTCACATTTACTTTAATGTATTTCTCCACTATTATATTTATGCCACATCACCCTAACAAATAAACCCATGTAGGTATAGCCTGACCCTTTCATTTGCCTAGTTTTATGGGGAATCTAGTGGGTTATGTGTTAGTTTATGTATTTCCTCTAGTTTTTAAATAGATAAATGCCAAGATAAGAACTGTGGGATTAGATCAAATTAAAGGCTTAGGAATAACAAATGTATATAAATCACCTAGAGTATAAATGGTATAAATGATATCCCCATGTCTACACAGTCCACTTGCAGGAAAAAAAAAATAGTATAGACCCTAGTTGGCATAAACCTCCGCTATACATTTTCTGGCAAGATTGAGTTGGTAGAGCCCTTGGTAATTTGTTTGGAAATAAATCTCTGGATCTTAAAGTGTTGAAACAGTGCTGATCATTATACAGCAAGCAATTTCAACTTGTTTTGTAGTCAAGGTTGCCTTCAACTCCGCCCATATATCAGCCACTTATAATATTATGACAAGATTGAGCTGGTAGGCTTCTTTTGTGGGCTTTATCTGGAGTTAAGGAACTAATCCAGTTTTTATCTTACTGAACATATGAAGTGTTTGGGCCATGATGGCACTGGATGTAATCCTTTCCTGGACAATTACCCACTTCTGTTGTGAATAATAGATTAAATCCATGAATTGTTATTTAAATTACCTATTACCTATGCAGGCCTATCCTGGATAATTGCCCACATTTGTCAACAACATTACTATTGAAAATGTACCATGAATTGATTCTGAAATGCAATAAGTAACTCAAAATAGTATCTCGTTAAATTTTTACACTGGTTTTGCTGTGAAGATTATCTATGGTTAGCATTATTCATTGCCTATTGGTAAGGATTATTGTCATTAATTATATTTTATTGTTACAGCTGGTCGTGGGTCGTCATCTTCTAACCAGCCTCCATTGACATTCCACTCAGTATGTGGTGACAATGTCCGCATCAGCAACGATGGCAAAGTAGCTCGGCGTGCTGAAAGCTTCTGCAAAGGAATCGCGTTCTCAGCACGCCCTATAAAAGTTGGTGAACGGGTGTGCCTTCGTCTTCTTGAAGTATCCACAAACTGGTCTGGGGTAATTCGCTTTGGATTCACATCTCAAGACCCTGCTGGACTCCGAGATGCACTACCAAAGTATGCATGCCCAGACCTAACCAATAAGCCAGGTTACTGGGCCAAAGCATTAAGTGAACGATTTGCTGAGCAGGGAAGCATCCTCTTTTATTATGTTGATTCAACTGGTGATGTGCATTTTGGCATTAATGGAGAGGAGCGTGGTGTGTTCTTTGGGGGCGTGGATACACGGTCCCAGCTTTGGGGTCTCTTTGATGTGTATGGCAACAGCACTGCAGTTGAATTTGTGGATCCTTTAGCACAACTGAATAACCGTGTACGTATTGTGAATGATCTCAGCCCTAGTTCATCCACCTCCAACTCGAGAGTCCTGCCACAGCCTCAGTCGTCTTCCCCTCAACAGACACAACCACAACAACAACAACAACAACAACAACAACAATCCCAACAGCATCTTCCACAACAGCAAAGGCCAGATTCAGGTGTTGATAGATTACAACCGTCCATGGCTCAGCTGGCACTTACTCCTCGCTCCCCTGATGCTCTACCCCTGCGTCACCATGCTCACACTGCATTTGCTCCATTGCCCTTCCACCGTGTTCGTGGTCGTAATGTGCGTATGAATAATGACCGCACCGTGGCTGCACGCACAGAAACGGAATATTCACATGGCTATGTGTTCACAGCACGCCCTCTACGCCCAGGGGAGAAATTGGTTGTGCAGATTCTTCAGACTGAAGCCATGTATGTTGGTGCACTTGCTTTTGGTTTAACAGCAGCAAATCCAGCAGGCCTTGAATCTGCTGATCTGCCAGAAGACTGTGACCTTCTGCTAGATAGACCTGAATACTGGGTTGTGAGCAAAGATGTGGCTGCTTCTCCCCAAAGTGGTGATGAACTAGCCTTTTCTCTGACTCATCATGGTGAAGTTACTTTCTCCCGCAATGGCGCAAGTCCACAAGTATTTATGCATGTAGACCACACACTGCAACTATGGGCATTCTTTGATGTATATGGCAATACTGCCAAGATCCGAAGCCTAGGAGTCACCCCTGAGCCTACATCACAATCTTATGCACAACAAAATGGTTAGTTTCCAGTCTGTGATAGCATGCTGTTCCATATTTTAATTGAATATGTTAATTATTCTGTAGAGTAGATGGTAATCATATTGCACTAAAATTGATGTAATTACTGAGACTCATGATAGATATACAATCTAGATTTATAACTAAATGTATGTATATGTGGATATACATGTATATATATGTATATTATATATATTATATATATATATATATATACATGTATATACATGTATATACATGTATATACATGTATATACATGTATATACATGTATATACATATATATACATATATATGTAGATATATATATATGTATATATATATATATGTATATATATATATATGTATATATATATATATATGTATATATATATATGTATATGTATATATATATGTATATGTATATGTATATGTATATATATATGTATATATATATGTATATGTATATATATATGTATATATATATGTATATGTATATATATATGTATATATATATATATGTATATATATATGTATATATATATATATGTATATATATATGTATATATATATGTATATATATATGTATATATATATATATGTATATATATGTATATATATGTATATTTATATATATGTATATATATATGTATATATATATATACATATATATATATATATATATGTATACATATATATATATATATATATATGTATACATATATATATATATATATATGTATGTATATATATATTTATATATATGTATATATATGTATATATATGTATATATATGTAATATATATGTATATATGTATATGTATTATTATGTAAATATATTATGTAAATATATTATAAATATAATAAATAATAATACTAAAAAATTATATATATATGTATATATATATAAATATTATATATATATATAAATATGTAATATATATATATAAATATGTATATATATATATAAATATGTATATATATATATAAATATGTATATATATATATATTAGTATATATGTATATATAAAAAAATAATTATATATATATGTATATATGTATGTATATATGTATGTATATATGTATGTATATATGTATATATTATATATATATGAAAGATATGTATATATAATATGTAAATAATGAAGGAAAATCTAAATAAAGACAAATCATTTATATATATATGTAAATATAATATGTATATAGGGTATATGTATATATATATATGTATATATATATGTATATATGTATATATATATATGTACTTATAATTAAATTATATATAAATGTAAATAGTATGTATATATATATGTATATATAATTATATGTATGTATATATATATGTATGTATATATATATGTATAATATAGTATAGATGTTATATATATGTATATATATTAGAGATGTAAATCAGAATATTATATAAAATATTATATATGTATATAAATATATTAATATATGTAATATAATGTAAAAATTATATATAAATGTATATATTATAAAAATGTTATAAATAGTCTATATATATTTTACTATATTATAATATTCTATTATATTAAATGTATAATATATATGTATATATATAATATGTATATATATATGTATGGTAAATATATATATATGTATTATATATATGTATATATATATGTATGTATATAAGGTAATAATAAACAGATATGATATATATATATAAATAATATTATGCAGAATATATATATATGTATATATATATATATGTATATATTATGTATATATATCAAAAATAATGTATGTATATATATATGTATTAATATATATATATATGTAGAATATGTATATAATTATATAAATTTATATGTATGTATATAGGGATGGAATATATATATATGTATGTATATATATATATATGTATGTATGTATATGTATATGTATATGTATAAGTGTATATATATGTATATATATGTGTATGATATATACATAAATTATATATGTAAGTATGTATATATATGTGTAAGTATATATATGTGTGTATTTGTATGTATATATATGTATTTTTTGTATTATGTATATATATATATGTATATATATGTATATAATATATATAAAATATGTATATATATATGTATATATATATATATACGATGTATATTTTAATGTTTTTTTTTTGTATATATATGTATGTATATATATGTATATGTATATATATATATATATAGGTTATAGGGATATATATATATATATCAGTAACAATATTATATGATATAGTATATTATATATATTATATATATATATATGTATATATATTCTATATATATATATATATATATAATATATATATATATATGTATATATATATATATATATATATAATATATAAGGATTATATATATATTATATATATATATGTAATTATATAACATGTTATATATATATATATATATGTATATAAGATAGGTATATAATAATATGTATATAATTATATGGTAGATATATATGTATATATATAAATTATGGGAAATATATATATATGATATATATAAATATAGATTTATGTATATATATATATTATATAAATAGATATTATATATATTATGTATATATATATGAGTGTATTATATGTATTATATAATTATGTGACCTAATTTAAGATGTAGGTAGATATATTATATATTGTAAATGAAATATATTAAGAAATAAAATGGTAGGTAACCCCACACCCCCCTATATATAAGAGATATATGGAAGTTATGAGGTCTTATATATGGTATATATATTTTGGTATATTAAATAATAAGTATGTATAATATAGATATATATGTATGATATATATATCATAATATATGTATATATATATATAATATATATGTATATATATATATATAATGTGTGCATTAATGATATATAGTATTTGTAATGCAACATAATTTCATTTGTGATGTGTGTGGTGTGTGCCGCGCGTCGAGTGTTATAGATTTGTGTGTTTTGTGGCGTGTATAGTATATATTATGTGTATGTTGTGTGGGTAATGATAATATATATAATATATATATGTATATATTATATTATATATATTTTAATATATTTATATATACATATATATATATATATATATTATTATATAGTATATGTGTTAGAATATATGTAATATATACATATATATACACTCATATATATTATATGTATACAGTCATATTGGGTACACACATAAATATATATAATGTATAGGGTTATAATATATATATATTATATATATAGTATATATATATAGATATCTATATATAGATATATGTGTGGTGTGATATTATACATAAATTTATATGTGTGGTGTGTGTGCGCGCGTGTTTTGTGTATGTGAATATATAATGTGTGTTTTTGTTTGTTTGTGTATATAATGTGTGTGTGTTGTTAATGTGTGTATATATATATATTTATGTAGTGTTATATGTAAATGTATATGTATAGATTTGTATATGTATATATATATTATATATATATATATATATATTAAATACATATGTGTATGAAATCATGATTATATATGAATATATGTATAATGTAATTATATATATATATTGTATTATTATATGTATATAATATATTATATAATTCCAGCAACTATGTTTTTCAGAAGATATATATACATTTCATGTGATGGAAATTAATATTATTCCTTTTTATTCTTACACCGGCAAACGCGCCTCCTCGCCACCAAACCATTTGACAGTCTCTCACTCTGCATGCCTCTACTTCACCACTTTGTTTACCTCCCATACCACATCCCCCCTCTTCTCCACGTCATCAACACACAGACCCCCCTGTACCAATCCCTCGACGACACTAAAACACTATACATATCTCTGTGTATATAGCATAATGAACATTTCAGCTAACATCGACCTTGTCATCTCTAGAGATCGTCCAATGCCACCCTTGCAATAGTGTACATTGTTTATGAAATCCAGTACTCTGTTTTAGACATGTGCTCACATGTCAGTGTAAGATGCATTGCAGCATGCCGTACGAGGCGGTCAGTGTCCTATCGCCTGCAGTTTATCCAATGTATTTCCGCACATATCGTCATACGGCCCTTGTAACACTCCAAGCCCAAAACTTGCTGCACCGCTGTGGTCTCCTTTGCGGGCCCGGGGTGGGGTAGAGGCCCGGGATCTGGTTTCATATACCAAAGTTGGTTTAAAATGTTTAGCCTGGCGCCGGCCAGGGCTTTAATTCTAGTCGGCCCCCACGCAACCTGGTAGTGCTGACGCCGGTGTGTGGGGTAGGGGTTGATTTATGGGCAATGGGGGGACTGGATGCCTTGGTTCGAGTCAGCGTATTTGGTGCATTGTTGTAAAAATTTTTGGGGTTTGGGGCTGGGGGTATAAGGCTGGGGCCGGGGGGTGCAAATGGAATGACAATAGTTGGTGGGGAAGGATAGTTTTGGGTTTAAAGCGGCTTGGGGGGGTTTTGTTTTTTTTTTGATGGTAGATTGGGGGGTGGGGAAGGAGGACAAGTCAGGTTTGGGTGGTGGATGGGTTGCAGTGTGGGAGGGATGATAATGGGCGATTTTTTGTGTGGTGGTTTTGGGTTTGGGGGGGGCTGGGTAGGATGGTAAAAAGTGGCGGGGATTGTGTGTTGGGTTGTGGGTGGGTGTGTGTAGGTGTAGTGTAGGGTTTTGATGTGTGGAGTGTGTGAGTGTGTGTGTGTGTGGCTGTAGGTGTGTTTTTGTGATGTGTGTGGTGTGTGTGTGTGTGCTGTTGTGGGGTGGTGGTTTGTATGAGAGAGAGGGGGGGGGCAGAGATAGATAGAGGCGTATAAGCATAGAGGAGAGAGAGAGAGGAGAGGGGAGAGAGAAGAGAGAGAGAGAGAGAGAGAGGGCGCAGAGAGAGAGAGAGAGAGAGAGAGAGAGAGATAGAGGAATAGAGAGGGTAGAGGAGATATAGAGATAGGAGAGATAAGAGATAAAAAGAGATAGAAGAGATAGAGCATAGAGGGGATAGAAGAATAGGAGATAGAGAGCGAAAGAGAGCGAGAGAGAGAGGGAGAGGAGGAGAGAGCGATATGAGGAGAAGAGAGAAAGAGAGGGGTAGGAGAGAGGGGAGATAGGAAAGAGATAGGATAGAGGAAAAGAGATAGAGAAAGAGATAGGAGAATAGAGAGAGTAGGGATAGAGATAGAGAAAAGAGATAGAGATAGAGATAGAGATCTAGAGCAGAGAGAGCGAGAGAGAGAGGAGAGAAAAGAGAGAGGGGAGAGAGAGAGATAGAGATAGAGATAGAGATAGAGATAGAGATAGAGATAGCGATAGAGTTGAGATAGAGATAGAGCTAGCGATAGATAGGATAGGATGAGATAGAGATAGGATAGAGCTAGAGATGGTATCGAAATAGAAATAGAGAGATAGAGAGAGAGATAGAGAGAGAGATTGAGAGAGAGATAGAGAGAGAGAGAGAGAGAGAGTTAGAGAGATGAGCGTGAGAGATAGAGAGATAGAGGATAAGCGAGATAGAGAGGTCGGGAGCGAGCCACGCGGTCGAGAGATAGAGAGATAGGGGGAGATGGAGATAGAGGGAGAGAGTAGGGCGGACGGGAGATCGGGGAGAGAGAGATAGAGGAGAGAGGATATAGAGGGGAGAGGGGATAGAGGGAGAGAGAGATAGGGAGAGAGAGAGATAGAAAGGGGGAGCGAGATAGAGGGAGCGAGAGATTTGAGGGAGAGAGCAGATAAGGGAGAGGGAAAGAGGGAGAGAGCGTAGAGGGGGAGGGGAGATGAGGGAGAGAGAGATGAGGGAGAGAGAATAGAGGAGGGGAGTGAGGGAGAGCAGAGATAGAGGGAGCAGAGAGTAGAGGGCGCGAGAAGAGGAGAAGGGAGAGGATAGGGGGGGAGAGAAGGGGGGAAATAGAGGGAGAGAGAGATAGCGGGAGCGAGGAGATAGGGGAGAGAGGATAGAGGGGGGAGGCGATGGGAGAGGAGATGAGGGAGAGAGAGAAAGAGGGAGAGAGGATAGAGGGGAGAGAGATAGAGGAGAGAGAGATGAGGGAGAGAGAGATAGAGGGAGAGAGAGATAGAGGGGAGGAGATAGAGGGAGAGAGAATAGAGGGATAGAGGATAGGGGGGGAGTTTTTGGGGGGGGGGGGTGTGTGGGGGGGGTGGTGGTGTTTGGGGTTGTGTGTGTGTGTGTGTGTGGTGAGTGTGTGTTGGTTTGTGTGTGGGGTTTTTGTGGGGTGTGTGTGTGTGTGTGTGTGGTGTGTGTGTGTGGG
>NW_028234431.1:16031865-16064571 GCF_977035675.1 Penaeus japonicus
ACTGTGTCATCTTACCAAGTGTACATGTGGTGCAGTTGAACTTATCTTTCCTAATTATATGCATTCCGTCAACAGTTGCTTCAAGTTTTTGCACATCAGCCACATTGCAATGCCCTAGGATTTTATGCCACTCCTCTAGGGTGTGCTTGGCTTCCCCTACATGGACTTTGTTAAACTTATCCATCTGAGAACCAGTGTGTGGCTTACCTCTACGTAGATAGAACAACTTGTTTTTCTCCACAATGTCGAATATCCTTATTCTATCATAATCTTTAATTATTCCAACATACATATATAATATATATATATATATATATATATATTATATATATATATATGTATGTATATTGATAATTATAGCAATTTACAGTATCTATGTGATTTCTAGATTTATTTTTAGTGTTGTTGTTATTATCATTATTATTATTATTACTTCTGTTATAATTAGTTGTCATGACGGTTGTCTGGTCGTGAGTATCGGACCCGCTATGATTATTCGCGTTGTAACTGAAAGAGGGTAGCTGTAGTCGTTCATTATTTGTCTTATACAATATTCATCAGTTATTTTCATTTATCATGCCATCATTCGTTATTTTATCATGATTAACTTGATTTCATACTTTTAATGCGTGGAGGTTGTGGAAGATGTCATCTCCTATGCGTGAATTAAGGAAGTTTGGCTTGTCAATGTACAGATAATTGATATGGGGATGAGAGAAACACAGCTACTGCACAAGAGCGTGTATTCAGAGAGAAAAGAGGTTGTTTACAATATACTTTGAAGATCTTGCCGTAAGATGACGTATATAAAAGAAAACGTTCATTTTACGGGGTAACTAAATTAAACATGAGGTATTCATTTGAGGTATACACAATAGATATAAAATTATAAGCATTCTTATTCTATCATAATTTTTAATCATTTTAACATAAGGGTAATTCACATATTTAATTAGATAATAAATCGACTGGCTGGAATGCTCGTGTAGGATCGTATACTTATATATTATATTCATTTATTACAAATATTACTCGTGTCGAAAGAAAACGTCGCAAATAACAGCCTTTTAACACATGAGCCAAACACCATCACAAAATAACGAGTAAATCCTTAACTTTCTATTACGAATACGAGACGGGGGGTGGGGGGCAGGAACAACCAGTTGCTAGCGTGAGCATGAACACCCATGCTCCCAGCAGAGTTGAGGGCATGTCAAGAGGAATTGCTTTCAGGCAGACATGCCTTCATCAGAGAAAAGGCGGTCGAGCCTGATGACTAGATGCCATGTTCTCTCTGAGGGAATTACGGCGGACGTATAAGACCAGTTCCTGGTCAGCCCCGGGTTGTGATGGGATCTCCTACCTCATCATTTCCCACCTAGGACATGAAGGTGAGCTTGCATTCTTACATCTCATCAACAAGTCCTGGGAGACTTCCTCGCTGCCACAGTGCTGGAAGAGGGCTGACATAATGCCCATCCCTAAACCAAAGGAGCCGGGACGGTACCGTCCCATCTCTCTACTCAACTGTCTGGGAAAGACGGCAGAGAGAATGTTACTGAACCGGCTCCAATGGAAGTTGGGACCTCCACATGAACACCTACATGGGTTCACAAGGGGTAATAACACTGCTCACAGCATGGCCACCTTACTGAGCACTGTCAGCAACACCAGCTCTGTCACTGTCTCCCTGGACCTGGAGAAGGCTTTTGAACTAGCGAGCCCGCTCGCCATTCAGTGGATCCTGATCCGCAAGAGAATCAAAGGCAGACTGCTTGCCTGGATTGGTGACTATTTTCGGAACAGAACTGCCAGAGTGAAGTTCCAAGGCATTTGTCCCTGGAGAATGACACTCTGTTTAACACCCTCATGTTAAGCATCCTCGACATTCCACTCTCAGCGGGGTGCAAGATCATTTCATATGCAGATGATCTTGTAATTATCTCTGCTGGGAGACGAAATGAGAATCTAACTAGAAAGGCCCAGCATTGTCTGGACCTAATGTCTAAGGAATGCCGCAGAGTCGGGCTTAAGATATCAGCAGCCAAATCGAAGGCAATGGCGCTGAAACACGATGTACGTAACCAAAGACTGCGAGTCCAAGGGTTAGAACTAGAGTGGGTTCACATCTTCCAATACTTGGGGGTATGGGTTGACGAGAACCTCACCTTCCGCTCTGAGATTAAATATCTCCTAGGCCGGACCAAGGCAAGACTCTCTGTCATGAGAGCTCTGTCATGAGATCCTTCTTTGTGCACGTTATCCGTCCCATTGTGGACTACGCCTCCGTTGCCCTGATTACGGTCAAGCCTAGACTCAGGAAAAAGCTTGACATCATGAAAAACGAGGCTGCCAGGATCATTCCGGGTGCCCCTGGGTGGACTTAGGTCACCAACCTCCTCTTGGAGGCCAATCTTTTCCCCCTGGACACCCGGATCGATCAGATGGCGGCCCAGTTCTTTGTCAAACATTTACAGTTCCCTCCGGGCTCGCAGCTAAGACAGAAATTGCAACGTCGGCTTGCACAGAACCACAAATTCTTTGCTAACAGCACCCGGCTGTATCACACAGCCAGGGTGCTGATACGCTTTGAGCTCAAGGAGACACTACTGGTCAAAGGCATAGCCCTCCCCCAACCTGACTATGTCACAGCCCCGCCGTGGGCACGATCCTTGATAGAGTTTTCTGTCATGAGCCTGTCAAGGAGAAAGACACAGTACTCACCGCTTCTGTTAAGGGATGAGGTGGAGAGGAATATCGCAACAATCACTCCGCCGGGTAGTAAAACATATTTCACGGATGGTTCTGTAGACACCATCACCCGCACTGCAGGCGCCGGTTTTGCAGCAAGAGGTATAACGAGAGCTATGCGGGTATCTGACAATGCCTCCTCGCTCCAGGCAGAGGTAGTCGCTATTATGGAAGCCCTAGCCCATGCAGCCCAGACGGACGGGCATGTTGTCATACATACAGATTCTAGGGCCGCCACTGACAGCCTACAACAAAGCACGCCCCTTGATAACGTTTATTTTCTAACCACGATTCTCATCCTGGATCAAGGCAGACGCATCGTCATCAACTGGATTCCGAGCCATGTTGGTATCAAAGGGAACGACTTAGCCGACAGGTTGGCAGAGGAAGGCAGGAAGAAACCCTGCCTTCCTAACCGGGAACTGCTAAAGCATAAAACGATGGCTGCAGGGCAGGTTGGTGCACTGCAGCGACATAGAGAGGAAGCGAGAACCTCCCGGCCAGCTGGTACTCAGACGCCACAGGTTATGAGTCGCTGATACACTCCCCCAGAATATCAAGATGTGCTGAAGTCAGCCTTCACAGACTGAGAATAAGCTATCCTTGTGCGTGGTAAATCGTACCCACCATTGGGCATGATGAGCGACGCTGTGATGATTGTGGCGCGCTGGACGCCAAATTAGAGCACTACCTGATGGAGTGCGAGCACACTCGTTTCCTCAGGCAGGGCCCAGAGATGACAGCCGCTGGGCTGGTTAGACGGCTATGCCTGTCGCTTGCCCCCTGGCAACTGGAGCGCCTACAGGCAATGCGACCGCCACGGTAAACATTCACTTATGATGATCAGATCAATCAGGACTTATACCTGGCAGAGGCCGGGCCGCCTCGTCCATATAGCCCTGGCGAAGCGACGTCTTCGCGAATCTCTCTGAACAGAACTGAACTGCCCCCTGACAACTGGAGCGCCTACAGGCAATCCAACCGTTGAAAAAAAATATATAACTAAATGCGCTAATTATCTTGATATTATCGCAATAAGGAACTGAAAGAAAAAAAGGGGAAGGAAAAAAATATTCACCTTCTAAGAACAATCCTAAAAATACCAAAGATTACAAAATTACAAATTATAACCATTCTGATGAGGAAAAGGATTGTAGCTAAATGCGCTGATTATCGTTATAATAGAGCAAGAAGGAGTTAAAAGAAAAAAGGGTAAAGAAAAAAGTGCAACTACTATATACGATCGAAAAAATAAAAAAACATGATAAAAAATACGAATTAAAACCATTCTGATGATATAAAGGATTATAGCTACATGCATTAATTATCGTTAAATTAGAGCAATGATGCGCGAAAACAAAGTTGACGAGCTGTGGCGACCCTTGATACAGGGATAAGCCGAAAGTCAAAGAAGAAGAAGAGGAGGAGTTTAGAAAAAAAGGGGAAAGAAAAAAAAAATACAACTTCTAAGAACGATTCTAAGATACCAAAGACAATAAAATATAACTTAGACCCATTCTGATGATGAAAAAAATATAACTAACTGCGCTAATTATCTTTATATTATCTCAAAAAGGAATTGAAAGGAAAAAAAAAAACATCTACCATGAATGATCCTAAAATTACGAAAGATGATAAAAATAAAATTTCAACAGTTCTGATAATGTAAACTATTATAACTTATTATTAATGCGCTGATTATCGTTAGAAAAATGGAGAAAGAAAGAAAAAAGAAAAGGAACTTCTAAGAACGATCATAAAAATGCCAAAGATTATAGAAATATAATTTAGAGCCATTATGATAATGAAAAGGACTGTAACTAAATATGTTGCCTATCGTTTTCTTAGTGCAAAAAGGAATTAAGAAAAAAAGAGGAATTAAAAAATACAACTACTAAAGACGAGGATAAAAAATATTGGAATAATTAAAGATTATGATAGAATAAGGATGCTTACAGTTTTGTATCTACTGTGCATACTGTACCTCATAAGAATACCTCATGTTTAATTTAGTTACCCCACAAAATTAACGTTTCTTTCATAGGCGCCATATTATGGCAATATCAGCCGTATTCTATAACGTTTTCTGCGTGTCGTGGCCATGTCATGTTCATGTTATGTCCATGTCGTGTTCATGTAACGAATGCGGTAATCTAGGACGCAAAAGCGCGGCACGTTTGCGTCAACTGCTTCAGGTTTACCAACCGTTCCAAAGCCAACCCACTTATTAACCCATTGCGTACGGGTGTCATGACATACGTGACGTAGGAGCTTTGGCCTGACGACGGGCGTCATGACGTACACGACGTTTGGGGATTTTGGATCAGTGTGCTATTTTATTTTGCTATGAAAAAGGAATGAGTGATGATGGCTACTGCAGTCATAATTACTATAATTACCGTAATATCGTGCAAGCTTAACGTCCAAAACCTAGATGGCACCACTTTTTCCTAGCACCAGCAGGTGAGAGAGCCTTGAATGGCACCCATCCACGGTCTCTAGTAAACACTGTCTCTATAGAGCGATGGCACACACTAAGTTGATGAACCCTTGCTCAAAACTACCGCCGATGAAGGATGTGCAGGCAGAACGAGAAGAGGAAGGTGACTCAATCCATACCCAGTGTCTAAAATGTGCTCCTGTGCCAATATGGATGCCTTTCACTGTGGCACTCACAGTCACAAGCACAGATTTCATTCCTCTTCCCTACCTCTTCTTGTTATATTTATTGTAGGTGGTTATATGTTTCGTATTCGTTCATGACAGCACAAAAATACGAAAAAATAAAGTTGCCTTTTGTCCTCCCATAAAACAGCAATTCTTCTATCACATTGAGTATAAAGAAAATAATGAGCTAATATGGATAATATACTACAATTTTAGTCAACTGCAGCACTGATAGAGCCTGTCATATGGCACATATAAGTCTCTAAACTCAATAAAACACACAAAAAAATAAAACACAAAAACCGCTCTAGTTTTACAATGAATGACTGAAAGAGAGTGGGATGCTTCAAATTATATTGCTTCAAGCGGTCTCTCTCTAAAATAAAACCTATCCTGGAGGCTGGGCAAGCAAATTTATCTCCGTCTGCAATGGGTTAACATGTTTCGGATGAATGGCACTGTCCACACGACAAATTCATAAGAGAAACTACAATCATAGGTAGCACTAACATAAGATAATTCAATTTTGGTATGAATCAGTCGTTGTACTTGTTCCTAGTTAAAGAATTGACAACCATTTCACGAACGCGCTGTTGGTAATTCACTCTACGCTCGATCAAAACAAACGGGATGTGAGGGACCGTGTGTTTATGAACAGATCTTCCTTATTTTATCTTTGTATATACTGTACATATATGCGCATTTTTAATATATCATGCATATAGATTTAATGTATACATATTTCATATAATTATATGCTTTAATTTTACGTCCCTGACTACTTTTACCATTCATTTAACTTCACTCTCCTTCGAAAAGTCCGCCAAAAGGTAAACAAACTCAAAATCAGCAGAGAATCCATGTTTTCCTAAAAGAGTTTGTAATCCGTGTCTAGGACAATGATGCCTAATATAACCAATATAGGTATTACTTTTCAAACGTAGTATGCTCATATGAAGTATTGGTAAGAAAAAGTACAGTAAAAATATGATTTTTTTCACTCGTGTAACTATCGTGACAAGCCTACCCCCTTGCCACGGAGTTTCCACGATTGTTCCAATACTTTCCACGCATTTGCCACGAATTTGCCACGCTTTTGCCGCGAACCCGCGCTTCTAGAATAAGAATCGCGGCATGTTCATGTCATGTACACGGCGCGCTTAGGGACTTAGAATATGGCTGTATGTAACAAGTGTAATGTAAACAACCTCCTCTCTCCACGGACTTCTCCCGGAATACACGCTTATACGCAGTAGCTGTGTTTCTCTGATCCCCACATCAATTATCTGTACATTGACAAGCCAAACTACCTTAACTCACGCATAGAAGATGACATCTTTCACCACCTTAACAAAATTACAAATTAGAACCATTCTGATAATGAAAAGGACTGTAAATAAATTCGCTGATTATCGTTATATAAAGCAAAAAGGAATAGAGAGAAAACAGGGGAAAAATACAACTGTCAAAAACGATCTCTTAAGAAAAAAAGAAAAAAGAAGAAAAAAAAAAAAAAACAATCATTCTGGTAAAGAAAAGTAAAGTAAGTAAATGCGCTAATAATCTTTATATAAGAGCATAAAGGAATTGAGAAAAATAAGAGGAAATAAAAAAATTATCTACCAAATACGTTCCTAAATATGATAAAAATGGAAATTAAAAGCTTTTGAGAATGAAAATGATCATAGCTAATGGTGCTGCTTATAGTTATATTGCACCCAAAATAAATTAGAGAAAATAGGGGATAAGAAAAATAATACAACTTCTAAGAACGATCCTAAATATACGAAAAAGGATAAAGATACAAATTAGAACCATTATGATAATGAAAAGGACTATAACTAAATACTCCGATTACCGTAGTATTAGAGAAAAAAAAAAAAAAAATTCGAGAGAAAAAAGGGGGAAAAATACAACTACTAAAAAGATCCTAAAATACCAAAGATGATGAAAAGACATCAGAACAATTCTGATGATGTGAAAGGACTATAACTAAATGCGCTGATTATCTTCATATTAGATGAATAAGTAATTGACAGAAAAAAAGTTGAAAAAAAAAAAAAATGCAACTCCTAAATACGATCCTGAAAATAGCAAAGATATTAAGAATAAAATTAGAACCAATATCACAATGAAAAATACTATAACTTAATGCGCTAATTATCGTTAAAAAGAATTGAGAGAAAAAAAAGGAGAGAAAAGAAATGCAACTCTTAAAAATATACAAAAAAAAAAAAACGAATGATGATAGAAATATAAATTGGAAAAATTCTGATAATCAAAATGATGATTATTGTTCATTTAGAGCAAAAAGGAACAAAGAGAAAGAAAAGAAAAAAAATCACTAAGAATGATCCTAAATATACCAATGATAGTTATACAAATCAGAATTAGATAACGAAAAGGAGCTGATTATCGTTATATTAGAGTAAAAAAGACTTGAGGAAAAAAAAGGAAAAGAAGAAAAAATGCAACTAATAAGAACGATCCTAAAAACACCAAAGATGATAAAAATATAAATTAGAACTGTTGAGGTGGTGGAAGATGTCATCTTCTATGCGTGAAATAAGGAAGTTTGGCTTGTCAATGTACAGATAATTGATGTGGGGATCAGAGAAACACAGCTACTGCGTATAAGCGTGTATTCGGGGAGAAGTCCGTGGAGAGAAAAGGGTTGTTTACATTACACTTTGTAAATATTGCCGTAGGGTGGCGCATATAAAAGAAAACATTAATTTCGGGGGTAACTAAATTAAACATGAGGTATTCTTCTGAGGTATAAACAGTAGATATAAAATTATATGCATTCTTATGCTATCATAATCTTTAATTATTCTAACACCCCCTCTTAATTAAAGATTGGTTATAATGTACGAGAGAATCTATCCCCTGATAAACTTAAAATCTTTCAACTTCTTCTGAGATACAGGTTTGGTAAATAGGCCTTATCTGCAGCGTCATTATCTGCAATAATTGCCAAAAACTCGCAATAATTTGCTGCCGTATTTCAGGTTCTATTGCCAAAGAGCTCGACCCGCCCACGGGTACCAACCTATCCAGTAGGGGCGCCAACACGCATGCGCGAACCATCGCCGAATGGCGAAAATGCCAAACATTTCCTGATTTTTATTTTATGTCGTCTCATTGAACCGTTTAAAGAGTATCTCAATGATGGTTTACAACAAAATTTATGTAACATTGAAGTAAGATTATAATGTATAATATACTGCATATTTCGAGACTCAGGTTCATGCGTGAAAATATAAAACAAATACCACCATGTGTAGCTTCGATAAATGGGTGGTAAATAATTGTTTGAATCCTTTGGCTTGGATTACATTTACTTTTTAACTCGTAAGAAACTGAATTTACTAAGTGTTTGACATGAAAAACATTTAAACAACAACAAAAAGTCTATTGGGTGTATTTCTATGTTCATTCTCAGGGCAGACTGGTAATCAAAGGCTATTGAAGTATATAGTCACAATCAGAGTAATGCGTTCGAATTTGTTTAGTTTTGATGGGCAGCAAGTGGTCTCTTCAGAGAAAACTGAAGTAAATCAAGTCGGTAACTCATATAAAACAATAAAATACCTGAATTTAGTATTATTTACCGTGATAACATGTAATGTTCGCAAATAATGATAATTTTGAGTGTTGTGCGATGTCTATTTTAAACAAGACTTCTGTAATACACGCACAATATGCGAGGATAACTTTTGTTGCAATTAAATTCTCATGAAAAGTATAGCATACCTAGGTGAATAAGCCTAGAATAAATTTTGCTTTGATTGATGTGTCATGGAATGAATTCTAAATTTGCACAAATAAGATCTATTTACAGACTGCTAATCTGCACAACTAGTTTTTTGAAGAAATAAACTTTTTTCATGCTTAAAGTAGCATGATGTTAACATATTCAGATTCACATTCCGATATGAATTATTAAAGCAAACAAGAAATGTATTTTATGAACTTAAAAGTGCTTTTCATCAGAAGAAGAAGCAAATAACTATAACAAAAATGTTTTTCAAAGGCGCACCACAGAGGCACGGGTCGCTCTGTGAGCGTGACGGCTGGTTTTGTTCGAGCGGTACGACACTTTCGCCGTCGTACGCCCGACAGTGCCCATGAAGTGAAATGATTTCAAGACATTTGACGCTGCAGATAAGGCCTATATCAGCTGGATTCTCTCTGGTAGGTACAAAGAATAAGTTTACATTACCCATCTTCACTTCATCTCTAATGAAATGGTAACGGATGTCAATATGTTTTGACCTTTGGTAATTTATGTTTTTTATGGCTAGATTAATAGCACCTTGGTTGTCAACTCCTAAATCTCCTGACTTAACCTTAAATCCAAATAGATCATACATTATTTGTTTTAAGAACTTTGCCTCCTCAATGGCATATGTCTGGTCTGGTACCTGTCATAATATATATAAGGCTACCAACTATCTGTAAAGAGTTGCATTAGCCAATACATCTGATTCTACAATAGAAGTGTTAACAATACTTAATTCACATTGTGTGTTTCATACATGACAATCTGACATTCAAAGTCTGTCCAAAATATTTAGTTTTATTCACTTCAATGTAATCTTTGCCTGTAGAATTTTCTTTTACTGTTAGGTCCAGGTTTCACTTGATAAATCCATCTTCCACCCACTGCTGTGCGATTCTTCAGTAGTGAAGTGAGTTCATAGGTGTTGTTGTCCTGTAGTGAAGCAATCTCCTCATCCATGGCTTTCTTCAATTGATGTCCCTCTGGAGATGCTATAGCTTCTTAGTAGGTGACTGGTATTGGATCATGTGACATTCGATAGCAGTGATGTATAAAGCTAGTATGTGTCACAATGGAGATACTGTCGTCCTGATCATCTGTAACATAGTCATCTAACCTCGAGGGTTTCTTTCTTTCTCTGGATGGGTATCTTCTTTCTGTATCTTCATCCACTGGTATTCCTTCTTGGTCTTTAGCTGGACACTTCCTGTCCCCATCAGCGTCAGCTGGCGTCTCATCTTGGGCCACTTGGAGTGGTTTTAGCTGGAGCCTCGTCTCCACCAAAATGTAGTCGTCACTCAAACTTTGCTCGGCAATTGAGGATTCTGTCTTACAAGATGAGTTTTCCACAAATTTGACTATTCTTACCTTTCTTATAGTCTGAGTATCAGGAAAGTATATCAAGTAGGCTGGACTTCGATCATCATAGCCCACAAATACTCCCTCCTTACTCCTTGGATCTACTTTCTTACTCTCTTGTTCATATGCAAACCATCTTGTTCCAAAGATATTCATTTTGCTTATGTTTGGCCGTCTTCCAGTAAGCATTTCAACTGGGGTCTTTTGAGTCCTGGGGTTATAGCACCTATTCCTGATGTAACAGGCAGTCTTTACAGCATAACTCCACATATCTTTAGGTAATTTTGACTCAATCAGCAAACAGCGAGCCATGTCAAATATTGACCTGTGTGATCTCTCAACTGTGCCATTCTGATGTGGTGAATAAGGTGCAGAGAACTCTTGTTTAATCTTGTTCTCTGTTAAGAGTGTTCTGAACTCACTGTTCGTAAACTCTGTTCCGTGGTCACATCTTAGGCGTTTAATTTTCCCATATGGTGCTGTTTCTGCAAGGTATCTTTTCATAGCTGTCACAGTATCACTCTTACTTTTAATTAGGTAAATTCTAAGAGCTCCGGAGTAGTCATCAATAAAGGAGATGCTGTACCTGTAACCTCCTCGTGCTGGTGGGTTTACAGGACCAACTACATCACAGTGGACTAAATCTAAAGGCTTTTGGGCCTTTTTGTCAGGTTCTCTACTCCTATACTGTGTCATCTTACCTAGTGTGCATGTGGTGCAGTTGAACTTATCTTTTCTAGTTATATGCATTCCGTCAACAGTTGCTTCAAGTTTTTGTACATCAGCCACATTGCAATGCCCTAGGATTTTATGCCACTCCTCTAGGGTGTGCTTGGCTTCCCCTACATGGACTTTGTTAAACTTATTCATCTGAGAACCAGTGTGTGGCTTACCTCTACGTAGATAGAACAACTTGTTTTTCTCCACAATGTCGAATATCCTGCCATCCTTGGTAGTTAGAGTACTGCCTTCTGGTGAGAAAGTAACAGTATGTCCACTCTTGATAGCCTTCCAAACTGACATGATATCTTGTTTGAATCCTGGTATGTATATTGCATCTTTTAGTAGAATTCTTTGTGAGTTGCCGTCTCGATCCTGAATGAAGTCTTTCACATCACCGACTCCTTTCACTGTTCCTTGTTGTCTTTGGCCGTCTACCAGTTCTATGTAATGGGTTTGTGGATCAAAAGACTCTTGAAATCTCACAAACTTTGGTTCAGGTTTCTCAATATGTGAAGTGCAGCCACTGTCAATCATTAAGAAGCCTTCTTCTTCTAAGTTAGCTACATTCTGTTTTCTACAATCATACAGCTCATTGATGGTCTCCTTAACAGTATGAAACCTTGATGAGTGTGTTACATGAAAAGAAAACTCTTGATTTTGTTCTCCACTTGTGTCATTTGCTGAGTTTACTGAATTACTACTCTTCTTAGGATTCTTCACTCTACATTCACTGTTACTGTGAGTTATAGATTTATGAAAGTTACACCACTTTCTAGTATTTTGAGGATTGTTCACTCTCTGGAACTTGCCTCCTTTGCTGCATTTTGATGCAAAATGGCCTGGTTCACCACACTTGAAACATTTCTTCTGTTTCACTGTGCTGCTGTTGTTGACATTCATGATACTCTCTGTGGTAGAAGTATCCTTCAGACGATCCTCTTGACTTAACAATGCTATCTTTAATTCACTGTACTGGTATGGAGGATTACGCTGGCTAGCTACATCAACAAAATTTTCGTACTTCTTTGGAAGTCCATCCAGTGTTCGTACTACTATAAGACCATCAGAAATGTGTTCATCTATTTCCCTGAGAGCAGCTACTGTCTCATCTATAGACGTCAGATATGCTGTAACACTGTCATCATCCATCCTTTTGTTTATGAATGATCTCCATAGAGCAAACAATCTGTGTTGTGTTTCTCTTAGGTAGTGTTTTCGTAGCAATGTCAATGCTTTCACTCCATCTCCCCTCGCTTCACGCTTTATCATGCCAAGTGACGTTCTGTCAAGACAACCTGTTAAGTGAGCATAGATTGTTTCCTTGGCCTCTTCCAAATCATAATCATTTGGGCGTTTGCTTGCATACTTATCAAAAGCAAGATGAAGTTTCAGAACTCGGAGAGCCCCTGTGAAGTTTTCTTCCCACAAATCATAATTATCTGCATTACCATCAAATTCCTTAAATCTGGGCCCATAACCTGTTGAGGTGGTGGAAGATGTCATCTTCTATGCGTGAAATAAGGAAGTTTGGCTTGTCAATTTACAGATAATTGATGTGGGGATCAGAGAAACACAGCTACTGCGTATAAGCGTGTATTCGGGGAGAAGTCCGTGGAGAGAAAAGGGTTGTTTACATTACACTTTGTAAATATTGCCGTAGGGTGGCGCATATAAAAGAAAACGTTCATTTCGTGGGATAACCAAATTAAACATGAGGTATTCTTCTGAGGTATAAACAGTAGATATAAAATTATATGCATTCTTATTCTATCATAATCTTTAATTATTCTAACAAGAACTATTCTGATAATGAAAAGGACTTAGCTAAGTCCGCTTAGAGCAATAAGGGATAATAATAAAAAACAAACAAACTACGAACCATTCTGCTAATGATTATAGCTAAATTATTATATATATTTTATAGCTATTAATATATACATAGGATTTTGGCTAAATACTCTGATTATTGTTATATTTCAGCAAAAAGAAATTGAGAGAAAATAAAGGGGAAAGAAAGAAGAAGGAAAACTACTGGGAACGATCCTAAAAAAAACAAAGATAATAAAATTACTAATGTGTATTTTTATCATCTTTGGTATTTTTATGATCGTTTTTGTTTTGTTTTGTTTTGTTTTTTCCTTTTTTTCTATCAATTCCTGTTTGCTCTAACATAACGATGATCAGTGCATTTAACTGTAATCCTTTTCATTATCAGAATGGTTCTAATTTGTATTTTTATCATCTTTGGTATTTTTAGGATCGTATTTACTAGCTGTATTTTTTTATTTCCCCCTTTTACTCTCAATTCCTCTTTGCTCTAATATAACGATAATTAGCGTATTTAGCTATAATCCTTTTCATTATCAGAATGGTTCTAATTTGTATTTTTATCATCTTTGGTATTTTTAGGATCAGTTTCTTTTTCTTTCCTTTTTTCTCTTAATTTCTTTTTGCTTTTATATAACAATAATCAGCGCATTTAATTTATTTTATTTTCTCTTTTTTCTCTCAATTCCTTTTTGCTTTAATGTAACGATAATCAGCGCATTTAACTATAGTCCTTTTCAATATCATTTTCATTATTTTTCATTATGGTTGTAATTTGTATTTTTATCATCTTTGGTATTTTTAGGATCACTGTTTCTTTTTCTTTCCCTTTTTCTCTTAATTCCTTTTTGCTCTTATATAACAATAATCAGCTCATTTAAATATAGACCTTTTCATTATCAGAATAATTTCAATTTTATTTTTCTCATTGGTATTTAATAGTTGCATTTTTTTCTTTTCTCTTTTTTCTCGCAATTCCTTTTTGCTTTAATGTAACGATAATCAGCGCATTTAACTATACTAATTTTAATTATCAGAATGGTTGTAATTTGTATTTTTATCGTCTTTGGTATTTTTAGGATCGTAATTCGTAGTTGTATTTTTTCCCCTTTCCTCAATTCCTTTTTGGTCTATTATAACGATACTCAACGTATTTAGCTATAATCGTTTTCATTATCAGAATGGTTTTAATTTGTATTTTTGTAATCTTTGGCATTTTTAGGATTGGTGTTTTTTCTTACCAGTTTTTCTCTCTCTCAATTCCTTTCCTCTGTAATATAACGATAATTACCGCATTTAACTATAATCCATTTCATTATCAGGATAGTTCTAATCTCCATTTTTATTACCTTTGGTATTTTTAGGATCGTATTTAGTAGTTGCATTTTTTTTCTTTCCCCCTTTTTCTCTCAATTCTTTCTTGCTCTAATATAACGACAATCAACGCATTTAACTATAAACCTTTTCATTATCAAAATAGTTCTTTTTTTTTATATCGTCTTTGGTATTTTTACGATCGTATCTAGTAGTTGCATTTTTTTTCTCTTTCCTCCTTTTTCTCTCAATTCTCCTTTTCTCTAATATAACGATAATGAGTGCATTTAACTTTAGTCCTTTTCATTATCAGAATGGTTCTAATTTGTATATTTATCATCTTTGGTATTTTCAAGATCGTATTTGGTAGTTGTATTTTTTTCCCTCTTTTTTCTCTCAATTTCTTTTTGCTCTAAAATAACGATAACTATATATTGTTGTGTCATCTATGTGATTGCGTCAATTCGCCATATTTCATTTATATTAGTCGAGCTAATAGTTTCTTGTATTATTAAGTTAATCTATATTCATTATTTAAGAAAATGTCTAGTATCCATTTTAGAGTAATTTTATTGGGGAAACTTCGACCCCGATTTTTTTTTTTTTGTGTTGGTTAAGGTCCCATTTTGTTACTACTCGTATACCATCGGATATTTCTATATGTATATACATTGTGGAGCAAAGGCCAACAACTGTATATGATGTTCATTCATGCCAATTGTTCTTTTATTGCATTTAATAGACGAAATTACCTGTGAAGTGTTTCTGAATCATATATTTTAGAAACGGAGTGACGGATTATTATCTTAAAGGTTATATGTTCATTTTAAATAATTTTAATTAATTTTTCTTTGTGGACACTTTGGCTGAAGGATAAGACGAATTACTTTACCTTAAAACTAGAGAAGAATATCAACTTGAATGCCGTATCTTTTTTCTCTCAATTACTTTTTACTCTAATATAACGATAATCAGCGTATTTAGCTATAATCCTTTTCATTATCAGAATAGCTCTAATTTGTATTTTTATCATCTTTGGTATTTTTAGGATCATTGCTTGTTTTCCCTTTTTTCTCTCAATTCCTTTATGTTCTAATACAAAGATAATCAGCGCATTTAACTATAGTCCTTTTCATTATCAGATTGGTTTTTAATTTGTATTTTAACGATAATCAGCGCATTCTACTGTAGTTCATTTCATTATCAGTATAGAAATGATTTGCATTTTTTATCCTATTTCGTATTTTTGGGGTCTTATTTATTAGCTGTATTATTTTTTCTTTCCCCTTTTTTCTAAATTCCTTTTTGTTCTAATATAACGATAATCAACGTATTTAACCATACTCCTTTTCATTATCAGAATGGTTATAATTTATATTTTTATCATATTTCGTATTTCGTATTTAGTAATTCTATTCTTATTATCTTTGGTATTTATAGAATCGTATTTAGTAGTTGTATTTTTTTTCTTTCCCCTTTTTTCTCTGATAAAACGATAATCTACGTATTTAGGTATAATCCTTTTCATTATCAAAATGGTTATAATAGGTATTTTTATCCTCTTTGGTATTTTTAGTGGTTGCATTTTTTTACCCTTTTTTCTCTCATTTATTTTTTGCTCAAATATAACGATAATCAGCGTATTTAGCTATAATACTTTTCATTATCAGAATGGCTCTAACGTGTATTTTAAGCATCTTTGATATTTTTGAGATCTTTATATATTTATTATTTTTTTGTTTCCCCTTTTTTCTCTCTTTTTTATCATCTTTTGTATTTTAAGGATCTTTTTACTCTGATATAACGATAATCAATACATTTAACTATAGATCTTTTCATTATCAAAGTAGTTCTAATTTGTTTTTTAATAATCTTTGGTATTTTTAGGATTGTATTTAGTAGTTGCATTTTATTTTCTTTCCTCTTTTTTCTATCAATTCCTTTTTGCTCTGATATAACGATAATCAGCGCATTTAACAATAATCCTTTTCATTATCAGAATGGTTCTAATTTGTATTTTTATCATATCAGTCCTTTTCATTATTGGTATTATTCTAATTTGGATTGTTATCATCTTTAGTATTTTTAGTAATTACATTTTTTTCTCTTTCCCCCTTTTCTCTCTCAATTCCTATTTGCTCTAACATAACGATAATCAGCGTATTTAACTATAATCCCTTTTATCATCAGAATTATTCTAATTTGTGTTTTAATCATCTTTGGTATTTTTAGGATCGTTGTCTTTTTTTTCTTTCCTCTTTTTTTCTCTCAATTCCTCAGCGCATTTTCTTATAGTCCTTTTCATTATCAGAATGGTTCTAATATGTATTTTTATCGTATTTGGTATATTTAGGTTCGTATTTAGTAGTTGTATTTATTTTTCTTTCCCCTTTTTTCTCTCAATTCCATTTTGATCTAATATAACGATAATTGAACTTTATTTTTTAGTTAAGCTTAATCTTAATTGATAAATTTAATTGATTAATTTTAATTAATATTTAGCTATAAAAATTTAACTTTAGTTCTTTTCATTATGAGATTATTTCTATTTTTTTTTTTTTTTTATCATCTTCGGTATTCCTGTGATCGTTATTTTTTTCTTTCTCCTTTTTTCCTTGAAATTCTTTTTTGTTCTCATATAACGTTAATTACCACATTTAACTTTAGTCCTTTTCATTTTGAGAATAGTTCTAATTTGTAATTTTATTATCTATGTTTTTTTTAGGATCGTGTTTAGTTGCTGGATTCCCCCCCCCCCTTTTTTTCTCTCAATTCCTTTTTTTGCTCTAATATAACGGTCATGAACGCATTTAACTATGGTCCTTTTCATTATGGGAATGGTTCTAAGTTGTGTTAAATCATCTTTGGTATTGTTAAGATCGTAATTAGTAGCTGTATTTTATTTAATTTGCCCTTTTTTCTCTCATTTCCTCTTTGCTCTAATATAACGATAATCAGCAGATTTAGCTACAATACTTTTCATTATCAGAATGGTTCTAATTTATATTTTTATCATCATTGGTTTTTAGGATCGTTATTTTTTTCTTCCCATTTTTTTTTCTCTCATTTCCTTTTAGCTTTAATTAACGATAATCAGCTCATTTAATTGTAGGCCTTTTAATTATCACAATAGTTCTAATTTGTATTCTTATCATCTTTAGTATTTTAGGATCGTATTTAGCAGTTATATTTTTCTTCCTTTCTCCGGTTTTCTCCCAATTCCTTTTAGCTCTAATATGACGATAATCACCAAATTTAGCTATAGTGCATTTTATTATCAAAACGGTTCTAATCTTTAGTTTGATCATTTTTGGTATTTTTAGAATCGTATTTTCTAGCTGTATTTTTTTCCCTCTTTTTTCTCTCAACTCCTTTTTTATTTAATATAAGGATAAAAAGCATATAAAGCTATAATCCTCTTCATTATCAGAATAGTTCTAATTTCTATTTTTATGATTTGTGGTAACTTTAGGATCGTATTTCGTAGATGTATTATTTTTTCCCTTTCCCTCAAATCCTCATTACTCTAATATAGCGATAATCAGCGTTGAGCTATAATCCTTATCTTCAAAAGAATGTTTCTAGTTCGTGTTTTTATTATCTTTGGTATTTGTGGATCGTTGTTTTTTTTCTTTCCCCATTTTTTCTTAATTACTTTTTGCTCTAATGTATTGATAATCAGCACTTTTAACTATTGTCATTTTCATTTTTAGAATGGATTTCAGTTGTATTTTTATCATCTTTTTTTTTTTTTTTTTCCTTTCCCCCTTTTCTCTCAATTAATTTTTACTCTAATATAACGATAAGCAGCGTGTTTAGCTATAATCCTTTTAATTATCAGAATGGTTCTTATTTGCTTTTTTGGAATTTTTAAGATGTATTCTTTTTCTTTCCCCTTTTTTCTCTTCCCGTTTGCTCAAATATCACGATAATCAGCGCATTTAACTAGAGTCCTTTTTCATTATGAGAATGGTTTTATGTATTTTTATCGACTTTGGTATTTTAAGGATCGTATTTAGTAGTTGTGCTATTTTTCTTTCTCCCTTTTTTCTTCCTTTTTGGTATAAATATAACGATACTCAACGTATTTAGCTATAATCGTTTTCATTATCAAAATGGTTCTAATTTGTATTTATATAATCTTTGGCATTTTTTAGGATCGGTGTCTTTTTCTTTCCAACTTTTTCTTCAATTCCTTTTCTCTGTAACATAACGATAATTACCACATTTAACTATAATCCTTTTCAGTATCAGAATTGTTTTTTTTTCCAGGGGCTGGATTCATTAACATGCGATGGTAAGGCATTTACCAGCGGTCAATTACCAGCGCGTTTACCAGTCATGGCAAAGTGGGATTTATCAAGCGATGATAAGTCGCCTGGTAAGGGTAAATCGACTTTATCACTGTAATTTGATGGTAACTCTTATAAATCGATTCCGCAAAGTTTGAGTGACGACTACATTTTGGTGGAGATGAGGCTCCCGCAAAAAACACTTCAAACGACCCAAGATGAGACGCCAGCTGACGCTGATGGAGACAGGAAATGTCCAGCTAAAGACCAAGAAGGAATACCAGTGGATGAAGATACAGAAAGAAGATACCCATCCAGAGAAAGAAAGAAACCCTCGAGGTTAGATGACTATGTTACAGATGATCTGGACGACAGTATCTCCAGTGTGACACATACTAGCTTTATACATCACTGCTATCGAATGTCACATGACCCAATACCAGTCACCTACCAAGAAGCTATAGCATCTCCAGAGGGGCATCAATGGAAGAAAGCCATGGATGAGGAGATTGCTTCACTACAGGACAACAACTACGAACTCACTACACTACCCAAGAATCGCACAGCAGTGGATTTATGGATTTATCAAGTGAAACCTGGACCTAACGGTAAAGGAAAATTCTACAGGCAAAGATTACATTGAAGTGAATCAAACTAAATATTTAGAAAATATTTTGGACAGACTTCGAATGTCAGATTGTCATGTAAGAAACACACTATGTGAATTAAGTATTGTTAACACTTCTACTATAGAATCAGATGTATTGGCTGATGCAACTCTTTACAGATAGTTGGTAGCCTTATATATTATGACAGGTACCAGACCAGACATATGCTATGTAGTTACCAAGCTTTCACAATATATGTCAAAACCAACAAAAGCCCATTTGAATGCAGCTAAACATGTTCATAAGTACCTAAAGGGGACTTTAGATTATGGTCTAAAGTTTAATAAGTCAGATGAACAAATGAAATTAATGGGATTTTGTGATTCAGATTGGGGATCATCTGAAGATAGGAAAAGTATAACAGGATATTGTTTTCAACTACATAAGCTTGGACCATTAATATCACGGAAGAGCAAAAAGCAACAGACAGTTGCACTTTCATCATGCGAAGCCGAGTATATGGCTCTTACTTCTGCCATTGAGGAGGCAAAGTTCTTAAAACAAATAATGTCTGATCTATTTGGATTTAAGGTTAAGTCAGTAGATTTAGGTGTAGACAACCAAGGTGCTATTAATCTAGCCAAAAAAACAAAAACAAAAATTACCAAAGGTCAAAACATATTGACATCCGTTACCATTTCATTAGAGATGAAGTGAAGATGGGTAATGTGAACTTATTCTTTGTACCTACCAGAGAGAATCCAGCTGATATATTTACCAAACCTGTATCTCAGAAGAAGTTGAAAGATTTTAAGTTTATCAGGGGATAGATTCTCTTGTACATTATAACCAATCTTTAATTAAGAGGGGGTGTTATACCTCAGAAGAATACCTCATGTATAATTTAGTTACCCCACGAAATGAACGTTTTCTTTTATATGTGCCACCCTACGGCAATATTTACAAAGTGTAATACAAACAACCTTCTTCTCTCCATGGACTTCTCCCGGAATACACGCTTATACTCAGTAGCTGTGTCTCTTTGATCCCCACATCAATTATCTGTATATTAACAAGCCTTAATTCACGCATAGAAGATGACATCTTCCACCACCTCAACAATTACCATATTGATAATGAAAAGGAATATAGTTAAATGCGCTGATTATTGTTATATTAGAGCAAAAAGGAAATGAGAGAAAAAAAGAAAAAAGAAAGAAAGAAAGAAAATATATATATAAGGATCCCGAAAATAACAAAGATGCTTAAAATACACGTTAGAGCCATTCTGATAATGAAAAGGATTATAGCGAAATACGCTGACTATCGTTATATTAAAGCAAAAAATAAATGAGGGAAAAGGGGGGGGGGGGGAGAAGAAAGATGCAACTACTAAAAATACCAATTATGATAATACATATAAACATTTTGGTAATGAAAAGGAATTGTTGAGGTGGTGGAAGATGTCCCCTTCTATGCGTGAGTTAAGGAAGTTTGGCTTGTCAATGTACAGATAATTGATGTGGGGATCAGAGAGACACAGCTACTGAGTATAAGCGTGTATTCCGGGAGAAGTCCGTGGAGAGAAGGTTGTTTGCATTACACTTTGTAAATATTGCCGTAGAGTGGCACATATAAAAGAAAACGTTCATTTCGTGGGGTAACCAAATTAAACATGAGGTATTCTTCTGAGGTATACACAGTAGATATAAAATTTTAAGCATCTTTATTCTATCATAATCTTTAATTATTCCAACAGGAAAATAGTAAAATGCGCTGATCGTTGTATTAGAGCAAAATGAAGTGATAGAATAAAGGGGAAAAAAATAATAGAGAACCCGAAAATACCAAAGATACACGTTAGAGCCATTCTGATAATGAAAAGGATTATAGATAAATACGCTGATTATCGTTATATTAGAGGAAACAATGAGAGGAAAAAGAGAAAGAAAATGTATCTAATAAAAGATCAAAGATACTATAAACACATATAAGAATTTCGATAATGAAAAGAATTATATTAAAATGCGCTGATTATCGTTATATTAGAGCAAAAAGGAATTGAGAGAAAAAAGAAAAAAAAGAAAAAAAAAGAAAAAAATATATATACATATACATACATATATATATATATATATATATATATATATATATATATATTATATATATATATATATATATATATATATATATATATATATATATAAGATCTCGAAAATATCAAAGATGCTTAAAATACACGTTAGAGCCATTTTGATAGTGAAAAGGATTATAGCTAAATACGCTGTTTTTCGTTATGTTAGAGCAAAATATAACTGAGAGAGAGAAAAAAAAAAAAAATGCAACTACTAAAAATACCAAATATGCTAATAATACATATCATAAGCATTTTGATAATGAGAAGGAGTATAGTAAAATGCGCTGATTATCGTTATATTAAAGCATAAAGGAAGTGAGAGAAATAAAGGGGGAAAAAAAAAATAAATATATCAAGATCCCGAAAATACCAAAGATGCTTAAAATGCACGTTAGAGCCATTCTGATAATGGAAAGGATTATAGCTAAATACGCTTAATATCGTTATATTAAAGCAAAAAATAAATGCGAGAAAAAAGGGAAAAAAAAGCAACTACTAAAAATACCAAAAATGATAAAATTAAATATCATAAGCATTTTGACGATGAAAAGGAGTACAGTAAAATGCGCTGATTATCGTTATATTAAAAAAAATAAATAAATAAAAAATAAAAAATAAAAGAGAAAAAAGAAAAGAAAAAAAAAAATGCAACTACTATATATACCAAAGATGCTAAAAATACATATTATAAGCACTTTGATAATGAAAAGGAGTATAGTGAAGTGCGCTAGAGAAAAAAGGGGAAATGAAAAATAATAAATATATCAAGATCCCGAAAATACCAAAGATGTTTGATAATGAAAAGGATTCTAGCTAAATACGCTGATTATCGTTATATTAGAGCATAAAATAAATGAGAGATAAAAAAAAAATAATAATGCAACTACTAAAAATACCAAAGATGCTAAAAATATTATAAGCATTTTGATAATGAAAATGAGCATAGTAAAATGCGCTGATTATCATGATATCAGAGCAAAAAGGAAGTGAGAGAAAAATAAGAGAGAAATAAAAAAAAAAATAATAAATATATCAAGATCCCGAAAATACCAAAGATCCTTAAAATACACGTTAGAGCCATTCTGATAATGTAAGGGATTATAGCTAAATACGCTGATGTTCTTTATATTAGAGCAAAAAATAAATGAGAGAAAAAGGGGAAAAATGTAATTACTATAAATACCAAAGATGGTAAAAATACATATTATAAGTATTTTGATGATGAAAAGGAGTACAGTAAAATGCGCTGATTTTCGTTATATTAGAGCAAAAAGGAAGTGAGAGAAAAATGGGGAAATAAAAAAATAATAAATATATCAAGATCCCGAAAATACCAAAGATGCTTAAAATACACGTTAGAGTCATTCTGATAATGGAAAGGATTATAGCTAAATACGCTGTTTTTTGTTATATTAGAGGAAGAAAGAAATGAGAGATTAAAAAAAAAAAAAATAATGCAACTACTAAAAATACCAAAGATGCTAAAAATGCATATTATGAGGATTTTGATAATGAAAATGAGCATAGTAAAATGCGCTGATTATCATTATATTAGAGCAAAAAGGAAGTGAGAGAAAAATGGGGAAATAAAAAAAATAATATATATATCAAGATCCCGAAAATACCAGGAATATAGCTAAATATGCTGATTTTCTTTATATTAGAGCAAAAAAATAAATGAGAGAAAAAGGGAAAAAAATGGAATTACTATAAATACCAAAGATGGTAAAAATACATATTATAAGCATTTTGATGATGAAAAGGAGTACAGTAAAATGCGCTGATTTTCGTTATATTAGAGCAAAAAGGAAGTGAGAGAAAAAAATAGAGAAACAAACAAACAAACAAACAAATAATAATAATAAATATATCAAGATCCCGAAAATACCAAAGATGCTTAAGATACACGTTAGAGTCATTCTGATAATGGAAAGGATGATAGCTAAATGCACTGTTTTTCGTTATACTAGAGCAAAATATAAATGCGAGAAAAAAGGGGAAAAAAATAATGCAACTACTAAAAATTAAAAAAAATGGTAAAATATTATAATATAAACATTTTGATGATGAAAAGGAGTACAGTAAAATGCGCTGATTTTCGTTATATTAGAGCAAAAAGGAAGTGAAAGAAAAATGAGGAAATAAAAAAATAATAAATATATCAATATCCCGAAAATACCAAAGATGCTTAAAATACACGTTAGAGCCATTCTGATAATGGAAAGGATGATAGCTAAATGCACTGTTTTTCGTTATATTAGAGCAAAATATAAATGCGAGAAAAAAGGGGAAAAAAATAATGCAACTACTAAAAATTAAAAAAAATGGTAAAATATTATAATATAAACATTTTGATGATGAAAAGGAGTACAGTAAAATGCGCTGATTTTCGTTATATTAGAGCAAAAAGGAAGTGAAAGAAAAATGAGGAAATAAAAAAATAATAAATATATCAAGATCCCGAAAATACCAAAGCTGTTTAAAATAGACGTTAGAGCCATTCTGATAATAGAAAGGATTATAGGTAAATACGATGTTTTTCGTTATATTAGAGCAAAAATAAATGAGGGAAAAAAAAGAAATATAATGTAACTGTCGTGATCGACTTTGCCGTCGGGCATCCGTACTGGAGCATAGAAGATGGGGGAGAAAGGAAATAGATCTCACAAGGTGGCGTGAGGCAAGTGAAACTTGCAGACTATCTCCTGCCCTTCATATGGATGCTGGGCTTACAAAACCAGTTGAAAATGGTTCTGTTAAATATTATTGACATCTCAAAATATTGCCCGCATATCTGCGCAGAAAATGCACGAGCAGTTCCTAAAGTAACTTTTCGCGGGCTCTAGTTCGCATAGGTGAAAACGCGCACCTGAAAAGAAGCCCGCCACAGACAGAGGGAGACACAGAGAAACACTTGAGACAGAGAGAGGGCACGCTGGGACTCGCCAGGACAACACGCTGTCGCCATTTTTTGTTTTATATATTCAGTGTTTTTATAACCCCACGTTTGTAATGACCTATCTTCGCCAGTGGATTTCATCTGTGACCTGTGAGGCGACATGAGAAGGTAAAGACATTTATATTGGTTATATATATGTACGCTGCCACTCCCGGAGTAAAATACCAGAACTCGTTGTTTTATTTAATTTCTTCCGTTTTGGTTGCCTTATTTCTTTTTTTTATTTACACAAGTGAAGTGCTGCCAAACAAAATAGATGCACTAAACAGGTATACGTAACGACCTAAACAACGGGTTGCATCTTCAGGCCAATTTCAGTATTTGAATATTGCTAATGAACTCCCATTTTGCCATGAGATGGTTAATATAAATCCTCGTACACACACATACACACGCACAAACACACACATACACACGCACACACGCCTACTTGGAGACTAGAATTATTTGTCTGAACTTGTGCTTATGACAGATAATGAATTCGAGAATGTAGAACATAAATAGGGTTATAGATCTGTTTGAATTATTGTCAGCTTAATACTCCAATTATCAGATTCCCTCTTGGTCACTTGCCTCATGCTTAAGTCGGACCAAGCGCTACCACAAATGAGTCCGTTTCAAATATTTGCAGGAAAAATACTTGGTTAATATGAGCTCGGGAAATATTAAATGAAACCTGATGAAATATCCCGTGGATTTATGATGTTTAGATGTCCGACACTGGCCTTTCCAATTGAGCCAACCGCGACAGCCTGCTCTTGGTGGCATCGGTGTTCAGTGGGTATTTGAATTAGCCAGGAGCTATTGTTTTGTTTTGTGTTGCCTTCTGACGGACCAACGCCGGCCAAAGGGAATCAAACCTTGGTGTATTAGTATTATATCTTTATTAAATATATATAGTGTTCTGTGTTCTCTTTTATTCGCGTGTGTTGTTAAATATATAATTGTCTTGTTTATTTTTGACAATTAAGATTTTTCTCACATTTTAGATAAATTTTGATGATTTTTACTTTTTTTATATTGGTTGTACCTACGTAATGTCTTATTCTCCAGGGTGCAGGTGTTGCAACAATATTTAACATGGTGACTGATCTCTTTAGGGCGTTATGTCTAAAGTGGATAGTGTCAAAGTCAAGATCCCGAAAATACCAAAGATGCTTAAAATACACGTTAGAGCCATTCTGATAATGGAAAGGATGATAGCTAAATGCACTGTTCTTCGTTATATTAGAGAAAAAATAAATGAGACAAAAAAGGAAAAAAAAATAATGCAACTACTAAAAATATAAAAAATGGTAAAATATTATAATATAACCATTTTGATGATGAAAAGGAGTACAGTAAAATGCGCTGATTTTCGTTATATTAGAGCAAAAAGTAAATGAGAGAAAAAGGAAAAAAATAATAATGCAACTACTAAAAATACCAAAAATGGTAATAAATACATAATATACTATAAGCATTTTGATGATGAAAAGGAGTACAGTAAAATGCGCTGATTTTCGTTATGTTAGAGCAAAAATGAAATGAGAAAAATGGAAAAAAAAAAAAAAAAATCAAGATCCCGAAAATACCAAAGATGCTTAAAATACACGTTAGAGCCATACTGATAATGGAAAGGATTATAGCTAAATGCACTGTTCGTTATATTAGAACAAAAAATAAATGAGAGAAAAAAAATAATGCAACTACTAAAAATATAAAAAATTGTAAAATATTATAATATAAGCACTTTGATGATGAAAAGGAGTACGGTAAAATGCGCTGACTTTCGTTATATCAGAGCAAAAAGGAAGTGAGAGAAAAATGGAGGAATAAAAAAATAATAAATATATCAATATCCCGAAAATACCAAAGATGCTTAAAATACACGTTAGAGCCATTCTGATAATGGGAAGGATGATAGCTAAATGCACTGTTTTTCGTTATATTAGAGCAAAAAATAAATGCGAGAAAAAAGGAAAAAAAAAAAAAAATAATAATGCAACTACTAAAAATATAAAAAATGGTAAAATATTATAACATAAGCATTTTGATGATGAAAAGGAGTACAGTAAAATGCGCTGATTTTCGTTATATTAGAGCTGTCACGGTCGACGGCGCCGTCCATGCGGAATCGCCCTCGATTACGTTACATAAAGGCCTGAAAAGATGAATATAAACATTAGTTGCAGTTTCCAGATGCCACCAGAATCATTCGCTGCACTTCTATCTGCTCTTCTACGACGTAAATCGCGTTGTCGCGCCGCATCGTCCTCTTTTAAATGTTTATCAATGTTTTTAGGATGTAAGGAGTTTTCATTTCAAATGCTAGGATATATATTTGTGTTGATGACACTGCAATACGTAATCTTTTGTACACAGAACATTCGAGCTTTTATTGCATAGAGAAGGTCGGGAGGTTGTTTCTTAAGCAGCAGCATCTTTAGACGTTTAATCGGTTTTGCATTTTTACTTATTTTTTCAGTTTTAAGAGCTTTTACGCCTTTTTAGCGTATTTTATTCCCGACATTCTTTTGTTTACATTCGGGTTTGTTTTTATTTACGTTAATTCTTTTACCTTTTTAAGAGTCATTTTTATTTTTCACTAATTCCATTTTAAGAACAGTATTTAATTTTTAGTTATTTTACGTGTTTATTTACTTCTACATAGTATTTTAAGATAACTCGAAAGCTCTGTATATAAGAGCTGCCACGTGGGCTTCCAGCCCTCACTCATGAATGAGAAATTGATGTACTCACACCCTGTTTTTTGTAAACGCAGCAGCAACAAAGTGACACCAGAGCTACCCTGGTTTTCGGGGCCTCTCGTCTCGCTGGGCATTGTTGCTTCTGAGTTCTGATTAAAGTAAAACAAAGTCGAGTAAACGCTGTTTTTGTACAGATTTTGTGCACTTTAAGTGCTTTACCTGCACCTTCAGTGCTTTGATTTTGAAGGTGACACGAGACTACAAGTAGGAGTAGTCAGCCTCCACCCCAGACCCGCAGCACTCTTCTACCCCAGGGTAGCCCTTACGGGCTGTAACCCCTGGGTAGGGAGGCCCAGTAGTCTGGGGCGTCCTTTGGGCACAACTTTTCTCTCCCCCTGAATTTTTTCTATTTTTCTGGTGTGACTTTCCTGAGCCTACGGGAGTCTCCTTGTGAGCTCCTGTATTCGCTTGGGGGGTGGGCACTGACTTACCGTCCCTCGCACTAGGCAGAATCGGCGGTAGGAAGGTGTCTTACATACAACTCCGATCCCTTAGTTGGTACTGGAGAAAGCAACCAGGCTTCCACTAGGGGGGGGGGGGCAAGGAACGAAAAGACTTGTTTTTTTTATCCTCTCTTAGCTATTGGGATTAGGTTGATACAATAGTTAAGGGAAAGGTAGTCCTCTCAGGACAACGGGCTTTGGCCCAGGGATCGGACCTGGTCCGACACCCTAGTATGATTGATCCCCGGCTACCCTTCCTCCTCCCCAAGGAGGAGGGGCGACTCCGAAACTCTCTAAGACTAATTTGACCAATAATGGAACCCCGACCAATGACCGACCCAGAAGACTAATTGATATCCCTCCCGAGAACGCAAGGTGCGTGAACATTCGATGCGTGAAAGAAAATCAATCCCTGCAGAATGTCAACCCCTTTATCATTAAGAAGGTCCTTGATGGTCAAGTGGAAGGCAGTTTTGATTTTGTCCGAAAATTGAGAGATGACAGCCTCCTTGTAAAAGTGCAATTTAAATCTCAGGTTAAGGATTTGCTTAAACTGACGCAAATTCATGACCTCAGAGTAAAAGTAACTATTCCTGTTGGCCCAAATAGCTGTAAGGGAGTAATCTTTCACAGGGATTTGAGGACAATGGAAGAAAGTGAAATTCTTGAGGCCATGAAAGACCAAAGCGTAGTAGACGTAAATTGTATGGCTAAGAAATATGGAGATGTGCGAGTAAAAACCGGATTGTGTTTCTTGACTTTTTCTTCACCCAAAATTCCAAGTACTGTTAAAGTTGGATATGAGATCGTTCAAGTTCGACCCTATATCCAAAAACCAATGCGTTGCAATAGATGCCAAAAATTTGGACACACCTCATTAAGATGCAATGATAAAGATACAGACAAATTCATGTGCGGTAAATGTGCTGGAAAAGACACTCAAGTGTGCTAACTGTGGAGGTCCCCATCAGTCAGGCTCTGCTGAATGCAGCAGCCTGAAGACGGAGACTGAGACATTAGCATACATGAGAGAACACGATGTTAGCTACCGTGAGGCCAAGAAGAAAGTTGACGGTTTGGCAAGCAAACCCAATACTTCTTACGCCTCAGCAGTAACCAACAACGTTTCCAGTGCAAGCAGTATTAGTCAGCAGCTCGCAACTAAGGACCAGGAAATTTCCGAATTGAAGGAAACTGTTAAGGAATTAATGAATCAAATTAAAGAATTGAATAAAACAATAAAGGAAATTGCTGAATCAATCCAACAAAAAAAGCATAAGGAGGATGATACCAAATCACAATCTGGATCACACCTCTTAGTCCAGGCGACCCCTACTAGAACTTCGTCTGGTGGTAGTTCTGCTCGTAAGAGCAGATCATCTTCCGCCGGGCGTCTCTCTAGCAGAGGGGAGCAGGCCATGGAGGCTACTGTCTCCAAAAATTCCCGAGAGAGGCCCTCGGGAAGCGAGGGAAAGGAGGAGGCGCCTCCCTCCCAAAAAAAGAAAATAAAAACCGCCGGACAAGGCACTTCCAAACCCCATAAAACGTAATCCACGCGTATACCATTTTACAATGGAACTGTCGAAGTCTTAGATCAAAATTAAACTCCCTTAGATTATTAGTCTCGTCCTATGCTCCCGATATTATCGTTATACAAGAAAGCCATTTAAACGACCAAGTCTCTGACGAGGTCGTATCGCTAAGAAGCTACCATTTATGTAGAAAAGACCGAGAGGGAAGGGGTGGAGGCGGAGTCGCCATGTACATCCACCAGAATCTCCCTTTCACTGAAGTGACGATTAATTCTACTTTGGAACACGTCGCATGCAAAGTAAAATTCAATAACACGTATCTGACTATATGCTCAGCTTATTGTCTACCTGATAAAATGGTAATCTATGATGAGCTTTTTGCTATTCAGGACAGTCTGCCAAACAATAAATTAATTCTAGGTGATTTTAATGCTCGTCATACATAATGGGGTTCCCTGCGGGTGAATGGTAGAGGTGAGCAAGTACTTAAGTTGATCAACGACTCTGATCTGGTCCTTCTAAATGATGGTAGTCCAACGCGAGTGGACGGTAATACCGGTAATTTGAGCTTTATTGACCTATCACTGGTCTCTTCAACACTAGCAGCCAAGTGCCTGTGGCACACCATTGACGACTCGTTGGGAAGCGATCACTTTCCTATTTGTATTAAATATTCATGCGACACCACGAGAACGCCTTCAGCACCCAAATTTAACGTAAAAAAAGCAGATTGGGTCGCCTTCTCAAGGAGTGTCAAGCTCGAAGTAGTTGGAGAAACCATTGATGATAAAGTAAACAGTGTTCAAAATTGTATTATAAATGCAGCAATGGCAACCATCCCTAAGACTTCGACAGATAGCGTTAAGCATAGAGTTCCATGGTGGACACCAGATTGCCGCAGGGCGCTATGTGAACGAAATAGGGCCTACAGGCTTTTCCATAATAATATCACAAACGAGAACTTTCGCAATTACAAACAAGCGAGAGCTAGGGCTCGAAAAACAATCAGACAAGCCAAAAGAGACTCCTGGCGAAGCTTTGTTTCTACGATTAACAGCAACACCAAGATTTCAGAGGTTTGGTCCACACTTAATAAAATCAATAGGAAAAAGACATCACCAAAAATTAGAAATATTATTCATGAGGGAAATAATTATGATTCACCTAGAGACATTGCTAACACAATCGCCAGGCAGTTCTCTTATACAAGCAGCTCGGAAAACTACAATCCTGCATTCCTGACCACCAAGGAAGCATCCGAGCTGCAACCAATTCACTTTGCCACAGGAGATGACTTTGATTACAATAAAGATCTTGCAATGAATGAGCTTGTCCGAGCCCTAGAAGCCTGTAGAGGAACATCCCCAGGCCCCGATGAGATTCGATATGAGATGATAATGCATCTTAATCATGATGACATGATTAAGTTGCTAGAAGTGTACAATGATATTTGGAAAAGCCAGACTTTTCCAAATTCATGGCACTTCGCCACATCATTCCCATATTGAAAGGAGGGGGAAATCCCAGATCCGCCATTTCTTACCGCCCAATTGCGTTGACAAGTTGCTTATGCAAGGTCATGGAAAGAATTGTTAATAGTAGGCTATTGCATTTTTTAAATACAAGGAATTTAAAATACACGTTAGAGCCATTCTGATAATGGAAAGGATAATATCTAAATGCACTATTTTTCGTTATACTAGAGAAAAAAAAATAAATGCGAGAAAATAGGAAAAAAAAAATAATGCATCTACTAAAAATATAAAAAATGGTAAAATATTATAATATAGGCATTTTGATGATGAAAAAGAGTACAGTAAAATGCGCTGATTTTCGTTATATTAGAGCAAAAAGGAAGTGAGAGAAAAATGGAGAAATAAAAAAATAATAAATATATCAATACCCCGAAAATACCAAAGATGCTTAAAATACACGTTAGAGCCATTCTGATAATGGAAAGGATAATAGCTAAATCGTTATCAAATGGCTCTAACGTGTATTTTAAGCATTTTTGGCTTTTTTTCAGGATCGTCATTTTTTTTTTCTTCCACCTTTTTTCTCGCAATTGATTTTTCCTTTAATATAAGAAAAATCAGTGAATTGAACTGTAATCCGTTTCGTTATCAGAATGGCTTTAACGTGTATTTTAAGCATTTTTGGCTTTTTTCAGGATCGTCATTTTTTTTTTCTTGCACCTTTTTTCTCGCAATTGATTTTTCCTTTAATATAACAAAAATCAGTGAATTGAACTGTAATCCGTTTCGTTATCAGAATGGCTCTAACGTGTATTTTAAGCATTTTTGGCATTTTTTCAGGATCGTCATTTTTTTTTCTTGCACCTTTTTTCTCGCAATTGATTTTTCCTTTAATATAACAAAAATCAGTGAATTGAACTGTAATCCGTTTCGTTATCAGAATGGCTCTAACGTGTATTTTAAGCATTTTTGGCTTTTTTTCAGGATCGTCATTTATTTTTCTTGCACCTTTTTTCTCGCAATTGATTTTTCCTTTAATATAACAAAAATCAGTGAATTGAACTGTAATCCGTTTCGTTATCAGAATGGCTCTAACGTGTATTTTAAGCATTTTTTTTTTTTTTTCAGGATCGTCATTTTTTTTTCTTGCACCTTTTTTCTCGCAATTGATTTTTCCTTTAATATAACAAAAATTAAGTAAATTGAACTGTAATCCGTTTCGTTATCAGAATGGCTCTAACGTGTATTTTAAGCATTTTTGGCTTTTGTCAGGATCGTCATTTTTTTTTTTCTTGCACCTTTTTTCTCGCAATTGATTTTTCCTTTAATATAACAAAAATCAGTGAATTGAACTGTAATCCGTTTCGTTATCAGAATAGATCTAACGTGTATTTTAAGCATTTTTGGCTTTTTTTCAGGATCATCATTTTTTTTTCTTGCACCTTTTTTCTCGCAATTGATTTTTCCTTTAATATTACAAAAATCAGTGAATTGAACTCTAATCCGTTTCGTTATCAGAATGGCTCTAATGTGTATTTTAAGCATTCTTGGCATTTTTTTCAGGATCGTCATTTTTTTTTCTTGCACCTTTTTTCTCGCAATTGATTTTTCCTTTAATATAACAAAAATCAGTGAATTGAACTGTAATCCGTTTCGTTATCAGAATGGCTCTAACGTGTATTTTAAGCATTTTGGGTTTTTTTTTCAGGATCGTCATTTTTTTTTCTTGCACCTTTTTTCTCGCAATTGATTTTTCCTTTAATATAACAAAAATCAGTGAATTGAACTGTAATCCGTTTCGTTATCAGAATGGCTCTAACGTGTATTTTAAGCATTTTTGGCTTTTTTTCAGGATCGTCATTTTTTTTTTCTTGCACCTTTTTTCTCGCAATTGATTTTTCCTTTAATATAAGAAAAATCAGTGAATTGAACTGTAATCCGTTTCGTTATCAGAATGGCTCTAACGTGTATTTTAAGCATTTTTGGCATTTTTTCAGGATCGTCATATTTTTTTTTCTTGCACCTTTTTTCTCGCAATTGATTTATCCTTTAATATAACAAAAAGCAGTGAATTGAGCTGTAATC
>NW_028234431.1:16092171-16094671 GCF_977035675.1 Penaeus japonicus
TCGCTATCCACTGGTTCCTGAACACATAGGTAATGTCCATTGACATCTCATAAGGCAATCTGGTTGAACTTCTCTTTATATGAGTCGGGTCCGTGTAGCCGAGCGGTTTATCAACGCGTGCCTGTCGATCTTACGGCGCGGGTTTCGAGTCCCGGTCAGGGAGGTAAATATTTGTATATATTAAAATGCGTTACTGCATTCTACCTATCTTGCTTTCTCACACCATATAACCTTGGTAACCTGATTTGGGACTTGAATTGTATGCCCGTGGCTGCCGAGCGCCCGCGGGAGGTGTTCGTAAAAAATTCGCTATCACTGTTCATAAACCACATAGGTAATGTCCATGACATCTCATAAGGCGTCTGGTTTGAACATCTCTTTTGTCCGGTCGTGGTAGCCGAGGCGGTATCAACCGTGCCTGTCTCGATCTTACGGCGGTTCGATGTCCCGAACGTCAGGAAGGTAAATATTTTGTATATATATATATATATTTATATATATATATATATTATATATATATATATATATTTATATATATATATTATATTTAGTTATATATATATAAATATTATATATGTGTTGTGTGTATAGGTGTGAGTGTGTGAGTGTGGGTGTATGTGTGTGTGTAAAAAAATAATATAGTCATTTATAAATATACATATATAAATATATATATATTTATATATATATACATATATAGATATATATATAAATAATAATATATATTATATATACATATATATATAGGTTATCGGTATAAATATATATAATATATATAGTATATATATATAAATATATATGATATATATATATACATGTATTTATATACGTATGTATATATATATTTATATTCATACTATATATATTCATACATACATATATATTTGTATGTTAATATACTTTTATATATATATATAATATATATATATATATATATATATATTATATGTTTTTTATAATATTATATATTATATATATCTATGTACAGAATATATATATATACGATGTATATGTATATATATATATATATATATATATATATATTATATATATATATATATATAAAATATGTATATATATGTCTATGCATATAATATATATATATATAGATATATTGAAATATATGGAATATACATATATATATATATATATATACTTATATACATATTTATATATATATATAATATATATATATATATATATATATATATAATATATACATATATCATTATATATATATATATATATATATATATATATATTATATATATATATATATATATGTATATATATATAATATATATATATATATATATATATATTTAAATAGATATATATATATATAAATATAAGTGTGTGTGTTATGTATATATATATATATCTATATATATATATATATAAATCTATATAGTATATATATATATGGTATAAATATATTATAATATATATATATATATATTGATATATATATATATATATTATATATATAAATTGATGTGTGTGTGTGATGTGTGTGTGTGTGTGTATACATACCATAACCTTATATTATATTTATATATTATATCTATATATATATTATATTTTTATTTTTATATAAATTTTCTCATATATATACAGGTATATATATATTTATTTATTTTAGAATATATATATATTTATTTATATTTTTAAATATATGATAATATATAATTATATTTTATATTATAATATATATTTATATTTTCATATGGATCCTGAAACTGTTGTCTCATTTTCAATAAAATCCTTTTTTGTGTATAGTAGGGTTTATCTGCCATTTTTCAACACGGTAAGAGTGTTTTGCAAGTCATATATACACTAGATTATACGTATGTATTATTTATTTTATATACATTTATATATATACATAATATATATTTATATATATTTCTAGATTTATATTTTATATTTTAGATATTTATTATACTTGTATGTTTTAGTATATTTATATATATATTTATAATTTTATCTATATGTATATATATACACTTTTTTAGTATGTATATCGATGGACAGGTTTATATATATATTTTTTTAGAATACATATATATATATATATATATATAGTATATATTATATATATGTATATATAATAATATATATAAATATTATTTATATACATATAATCATTATATATGATATACAGGAATATATATATATGAGTATAATATATATATATAAATATTCATTTTATATATATATATATATACACTAAATATATATATCTAGAATATATATGATATATATATATAATGAGATATACATATGGAGCCTGAAACTGTGTCTCATTTTTCAATAAATCTTTTTGTGTGTATAGTGGTTTTATCCTGCCATTGATCAACACGGAAGAGTGTTTTGGCAGTCAATTATACATATATTTAGACGTATGTATATATAATTTAAATACATATATCATCAGGCTGTTGTATTTATAATATATATATATATATATATATATATATATAGATTAAATATATATACT
>NW_028234431.1:16099671-16102171 GCF_977035675.1 Penaeus japonicus
ATATATTTATATATATGATATATACCCACACCACACACACACACACACACCACATATATATATAGTATATAACTATAATAATAACTATTATATATATATATATATTATAATGATCTAATATATTTGTCGAGGGTGTGTAGGTATGTGGTTGTGTATATATGGAAAGCACGAGGGTTAAAGAACCGTGACTAAAAAAAGTACCGAAGAATATAAGGAAGGATGGAGAAAAATATTTTTTTACTCTTAAAGATAAGGAAATGTGTGAGGAAAGAAATAGAATAGGAAAAACTTCCATATATATATATATATATATATCTATATATATATATATATAATATATATATATATATATATATAATATATATATATGTATATATATGTATATATATATATAATTATCTATAAATATATATTATTAGTATATAATATTTATATGTATATAAAATGATATATATATATATATATATATATCATATATCTATTTAATATGTATATATATATATATATAAATTATATATATTTTATATATCTATACCACTAATTTTTATATATATTACATATATATATATATATGTTTTATAAATACTATTTATATATATATCTATATTATATAGTAAATATGTATATATTTTTATATATATAGATATATGTATTTTTTATGAGCAAAAAATATTTTTCCATCTTTCATCATCATTCTTGTATGCTCTGTTCTTGTTTATCTACTTTTTCTTGACTTCTGCCTTTCCAGGGTATATATATATATGTTATATATATAGATATATATATGAATATATATATATATGTATATATATATATATTTAGATATATCTATGTCCATAATTAACATATATATATATGGTAGATATATTATATATATATTATATATATATATATTTATAGATATATATATAATATATATATCTATATGTAGAATATATATATATATATAGAGATAGATATATAATATATTATACATATATATATATATAATATTTATGTATATACATATATGTATATATTTATATATACATATATATATAACAAATCTCTAAACTACATATGTCTGCCTCCATCTTTTCTTCCTGGATGACTCTTCTGCAAGTAAGGGAATATCGCTAATGAAATATTTCTCCTTATAAAGACTTTCATCTCGCGGGACCATCTTCCAAGGACACCCGAAGGAGGGGCATATGAGGTGGAAGTTCTAGAACCTTCCTTGAGCTCCATTATCCTACAGGTATGTGGGGGCGTAGGCAGACGAGATGTGGGGGCTAACGGAGGGCAAACGTAGGATGGTCGTGTGGACTACGCCCCTTATCCCCCATCGGAGGAGATACTCGAGCGCTCGTCTATGTGTGTGTGTGTGTGTGTGTGTGTGTGTGTGTGTGTGTGTGTGTTTGTGTGTATATGTGTGTGTAAGTGTATGTGTATGTGTGTGTTTGTGTGTGTGTGAGAGAGTGTATGTGCACGAGTGTGTCTTGGAAAGAGAAAAAAAGTGCGTGTGTGTGTGTGTGTGTGTGTGTGTATGTGTTTTTTTTTTTGTTTGTTTGTTTGTGTGTATGTGTGTGTGTACTGTATGTATATGATATATATTTATATATTATATCTATATATATTATTATATATAATATATATGTATATATTATATTTATATTTATTTTACATATATATATTCTATATATATAAGAATATATATATATATATTAATATATACTATCTTGTGTGTACATATATAATTATATTAATATAATTTATTATATATTTAATATTATTTTGTTATATATAAATATATATATACATATATATACATATATATACACACACGCGCACACATACACACACAACCACACCAAACACACACAACACACCACACACACACACACACATTATATATACTATATATATATATAATCTATAATATAGATCTATACATAATTTATATTTATATATATATATATATATTTATACAATTATATATATATATACATATATTATATATATAATATATTTTTATATATATATATATATATAAGATATATGTATACATACTATATATATACTATTACAATATTATATATATATATATATCTATATATATATATATAATATATATAATATATATATATATATATATATTTATATATTATGTGTATGTATATATATATGTATACATATAAAAAATTATATGCATATGTAATATATTTAAATACATATATATTTATATATATATGTATATATATCTATAACTAATATATATATATATACACTTATAATTTGTAATATATATATATATTATTTATATATATATGTATATAATATAAATGGAGAATATATATATATATAAATTACTATATATATATTATATATATATATATAATTATATGCACACTTTATATATTACCTATATATATAAATATATATTATATTGATATATATTATACTCATATATATATTACACTCTAAAGTTGTAAATATATAATAAATTTTGTCGTGTATATGT
>NW_028234431.1:16107171-16109671 GCF_977035675.1 Penaeus japonicus
CATGAGTCACCTGGAGGTGCCTTTTGGTATTATTATTATTATTCTCGTCCTCCTCCTATCCTTCTCGTCCTCCTCCTAGTCCTTCTCGTCCTCCTCCTATCCTTCTCGTCCTCCTCCTATCCGTCTCGTCCTCCTCCTATCCTTCTCGTCCTCCTCCTATCCGTTTCGTCCTCCTCCTATCCGTCTCGTCCTCCTCCTATCCGTCTCGTCCTCCTCCTATCCGTCTCGTCCTCCTCCTATCCTTCTCGTCCTCCTCCTATCCTTCTCGTCCTCCTCCTATCCGTCTCGTCCTCCTCCTAGTCCTTCTCGTCCTCCTCCTATCCTTCTCGTCCTCCTCCTATCCGTCTCGTCCTCCTCCTATCCTTCTCGTCCTCCTCCTATCCTTCTCGTCCTCCTCCTATCCTTCTCGTCCTCCTCCTATCCGTCTCGTCCTCCTCCTAGTCCTTCTCGTCCTCCTCCTAGTCCTTCTCGTCCTCCTCCTATCCTTCTCGTCCTCCTCCTATCCGTCTCGTCCTCCTCCTATCCTTCTCGTCCTCCTCCTATCCGTCTCGTCCTCCTCCTATCCTTCTCGTCCTCCTCCTATCCTTCTCGTCCTCCTCCTATCCTTCTCGTCCTCCTCCTATCCGTCTCGTCCTCCTCCTATCCTTCTCGTCCTCCTCCTATCCTTCTCGTCCTCCTCCTATCCTTCTCGTCCTCCCCCTATCCTTCTCGTCCTCCTAGTCCTTCTCGTCCTCCTCCTATCCGTTTCGTCCTCCTCCTATCCGTCTCGTCCTCCTCCTAGTCCTTCTCGTCCTCCTCCTATCCTTCTCGTCCTCCTCCAAGCCCTTTTTGTCCTCCTCCTATCCTTCTCGTCCTCCTCCTATCCGTTTCGTCCTCCTCCTATCCTTCTCGTCCTCCTCCTATCCGTCTCGTCCTCCTCCTAGTCCTTCTCGTCCTCCTCCTATCCTTCTCGTCCTCCTCCTATCCGTCTCGTCCTCCTCCTATCCTTCTCGTCCTCCTCCTAGTCCTTCTCGTCCTCCTCCTATCCTTCTCGTCCTCCTCCTATCCGTCTCGTCCTCCTCCTAGTCCTTCTCGTCCTCCTCCTATCCTTCTCGTCCTCCTCCTAGTCCTTCTCGTCCTCCTCCTATCCTTCTCGTCCTCCTCCTGGTCCTTCTCCTCCTCCTATCCTTCTCGTCCTCCTCCTAGTCCTTCTCGTCCTCCTCCTATCCTTCTCGTCCTCCTCCTATCCGTCTCGTCCTCCTCCTAGTCCTTCTCGTCCTCCTCCTATCCTTCTCGTCCTCCTCCTAGTCCTTCTCGTCCTCCTCCTATCCTTCTCGTCCTCCTCCTGGTCCTTCTCCTCCTCCTATCCTTCTCGTCCTCCTCCTAGTCCTTCTCGTCCTCCTCCTAGTCCTTCTCCTCCTCCTATCCTTCTCGTCTTCCTCCTATCCTTCTCGTCCTCCTCCTAGTCCTTCTCGTCCTCCTCCTGGTCCTTCTCCTCCTCCTATCCTTCTCGTCCTCCTCCTAGTCCTTCTCGTCCTCCTCCTAGTCCTTCTCCTCCTCCTATCCTTCTCGTCCTCCTCCTAGTCCTTCTCCTCCTCCTATCCTTCTCGTCTTCCTCCTATCCTTCTCGTCCTCCTAGTCCTTTTCGTCCTCCTCCTATCCTTCTCGTCCTCCTCCTAGTCCTTCTCGTCCTCCTCCTATCCTTCTCGTCCTCCTCCTAGTCCTTCTCGTCCTCCTCCTAGTCCTTCTCGTCCTCCTCCTAGTCCTTCTCGTCCTCCTCCTGGTCCTTCTCCTCCTCCTATCCTTCTCGTCCTCCTCCTAGTCCTTCTCGTCCTCCTCCTAGTCCTTCTCCTCCTCCTATCCTTCTCGTCTTCCTCCTATCCTTCTCGTCCTCCTCCTAGTCCTTCTCGTCCTCCTCCTGGTCCTTCTCCTCCTCCTATCCTTCTCGTCCTCCTCCTAGTCCTTCTCGTCCTCCTCCTAGTCCTTCTCCTCCTCCTATCCTTCTCGTCCTCCTCCTAGTCCTTCTCCTCCTATCCTTCTCGTCTTCCTCCTATCCTTCTCGTCCTCCTAGTCCTTTTCGTCCTCCTCCTATCCTTCTCGTCCTCCTCCTAGTCCTTCTCGTCCTCCTCCTATCCTTCTCGTCCTCCTCCTAGTCCTTCTCGTCCTCCTCCTAGTCCTTCTCGTCCTCCTCCTAGTCCTTCTCGTCCTCCTCCTGGTCCTTCTCCTCCTCCTATCCTTCTCGTCCTCCTCCTAGTCCTTCTCGTCCTCCTCCTAGTCCTTCTCCTCCTCCTATCCTTCTCGTCCTCCTCCTAGTCCTTCTCGTCCTCCTCCTAGTCCTTCTCCTCCTCCTATCCTTCTCGTCCTCCTCCTAGTCCTTCTCCTCCTCCTATCCTTCTCGTCTTCCTCCTATCCTTCTCGTCCTCCTAGTCCTTTTCGTCCTCCTCCTATCCTTCTCGTCCTCCTAGTCCTTCTCGCTCTCCTCCTAGTCCTTCTCGTCCTCCTCCTTCGTCCTTTTCGTACT
>NW_028234431.1:16124671-16132171 GCF_977035675.1 Penaeus japonicus
CTTACCCTCTCTCTCTTCATTTCTTTATCCCCTCCTCCCTCTATACTTGTCCCGTTCTCTCTTATAGTTAATAAAATGGCTGTTTGTAATACAATTAATGATGGTGATGATGTTTACTATTAAGTATAAATGTCTATCACTACAGAAAGGGAATAATAAAGAATAAAGTGATAGGCAAATATGCATAGAAAAGGATGATTGTTGCATGTAGGCTAAAGTGAGGTAATGAAGGAAATACAAGGGAATGGGAAAAAGTTAGGATAATAACAATCCTGCATTAAAAAATAGAGAAATAATATGCTGCCGAAAAGAGAGAACTGACAGACACGACAGCAAGGCACATGACAGACTGGTTGAATGGAAAGCGGAGAAGTTCTGCCGCGACAGGGAGCGCAAGAAGCAGATATAGTTGTCTCCGAAAGACAATATTTCTGTTGCCACACCTCCATCCCACCACCAAAAAGAATTGACTAATGAGGAGGAAATAAATAAGTGAATGTATAAATTATGAGATTATAACTGGAGGTAAAAAAAAAATATATATTGTTTTATCTTTGTATGGATAGTATGTAGAATGTCCATTTTAATTTTATGACACTATATGATAGAAAAAAACACCATAGCAATCTTTATGAATACGGTTAAAAAACACTGAAATAAATCCATCTCAATGATGTTTATCCCTTTAACCCTTATCTATCATTCCTTGCCCTTCCATGCTTCACACGTAATCTTTATTTTACATTTTCTCTCACAATTTATCCCTTTCATATTCACATTTCTTAAAAAAAAAAAAAAAAAAAAATCTTTTATTCCTCTTTTCTTTCTTCGACTTTCACTTTTTCTTTCCGTTCGCTCTCGTGCAGATTTTTTCTCGTTTTGAGATAATGAAAAGTCTTATATTGATCATTATGATAACAAAAATAATCTCTATGACGTTTGTAATGTCAATAATGACAGGCAAGTTTTTAAAGATAATGATTAAAATTACTACCATGCCCACACGTATCTTTATTTAAAATCTACGATGACGAACATCTCGTTTAAAATACATATATTCTAACCTGTTGTAGGGATTTTGTTTACACTGAGTTTATTCTAACCTGTTGTAGGGATTTTGTTTACACTGAATTTATTCTAACCTGTTGTAGGGATTTTGTTTACACTGAATTTATTCTAACCTGTTGTAGGGATTTTGTTTACACTGAATTCAGGCCTGTTTAGAAAGAGTGGAAATGCCTTTCTGGAAATGTTTTTATAACGGCAAGATGTTGAAGGACTTAAATACTTATATCAAGAGGCCTTTGCGGAATATCTAAATTTGTAGCGACGTTATTGTTAAGTGTTGCATTGCTCTCTATGTTATTACTCTTATACAGCTATTGATATCAATATCATTTTTATTAGTATCATCATCATTATGAATATCATTATTATCAATATTATCATTATTACTACTCTTATTATCATTATAACTATCATTATCTCCGTTATTATCTTAATTATTATGAATATTATCATCATCAAAATTATTATCGTTATCATTATCATTACTATTAGTATCATTATTAGTTTCATTATCATTATTGTTTTCATTATCATTGTTATTATCATTATCACTATTATTATCATTATCATCACTATCATCGTTATTATCATTAACTGTAAACATGGGCGTTGTGCGGTCAGCAGGCGTGTGCTAAGATGAGATTCGTTGAGCAGGCTTTCGGACGCAGAGTGTCAGTGTGACACGAGTGGCACGTAGAGTGGCAAGGGATGAGCCAGACGAAACTTCGAGTTAACAGGGTTTATTCTTCAAGGCAGCAAACAGGACAGAGTGAACAGGAGCTCAACAGAGTGTGGTCCCTTGTCTTCCTCGTTTAACAATATTATTATCATCACCCTCACCATTATCTTTATTATTATTATGATGATGATTATTATTATCATTATTATTATTATTAATGTTATTATTATTATTATTATTATTATTATTATTATCATCACAATCATCATCTATGTATGTATGCGTATATATATATATATATATATATATATATATATATATATATATATATATATATATGTTTATGTATATATGTGTACATATACGTATATGTACATATGTATATGTATATATATATATATATATATATATATATATATATATATATATATATATATATATATATATATATATATATATGTGTATATATTTATATGTGTGTGTGTTCATATGATGAAATAGAAAATGAAATTGATTAAAGAAACGGATAAACGCTGCATAACTGCCTCCACTGCAGCATATCAATACGGGAGATATAAATAGATTGTGGCGCGTGTGAGGTCATTTCTTCCTCCCTGCCGTCTGCTTTCTTCCCATTTCCTTTCTCTGTCTCTCCGGCTATGATATATTTATTTTTCTTTTCCATTTACTATTTCTCTCCATCCTTTTCTTTTTCTCCTTTCTCCCTTCCTGATTTCCTCCTCCTGGCTCCTTCTATCTTGCATGCTGCATAATTGCTAATGACGTCATCCCCATCCCTCGTGACCGAACAATTTGAAAGATATGACTCTGACGCCTGAGCTGGGGGGGCGGAGGGGGGGGGGTCAAGGATGGTGCAGTGTTGTCGGTCACGTTCATTTCAGAGGCCGCAGGTAGCTCCAACTAAGGATAAGGAGTGAAAAAGTGAAGAAAATATATACATATTCAGTGTGAATATTTGCCCCTCAGATGTTCCTCTTGCACCGATTTGCTTATCCCGTACCCTCCTTCTAATGAAAATCTTTAGACATTATGTAACCATTATCTCGTTATCATTCGAGAAAAGTATGTTGTGTTTATGTTTTTTCTGCCTTACGACAGTGAGGAAGAAAATAAGAACAAAGAAAAATATGCGATTGAGAATATATCCTTGTCATCAAGTCTTTTTGTCAAGAATTTTCCGTTTTCTTTACGAAGGAATAAGTTAAAGAGAGGGAAATATACAAACAGCTCATAAAATGGATCGGTTAATTTTATGATTTTTACGTAACTGATTTCCCAAATTCCGAGGTGTCACTGCTCAGTTCTCTATATTGAGGTACTCTAAGCTTCGTTCTTCCCCTGTATATTACCTACATCTCGTCTTCATTCATTTGTTTTGAGTTTATTTGTATAGATTATCCCTTGGATCTATACTCCATCTCTCACCAGCTCTCTGATGAATCCCTTCTAATTATCTGGGCGTCTCCGGTAGTGAACCCTCCCCCCCCATCCTCCCATGCCCTGCCCTTCCTCTCCCTACCCGTGTCCCCCCGCTCCTCGTCCTTCGCCCTCCCATACCCAGCCCACCCCTCAGGCCGACCAACCGGAAGGGCGTTACTCACCCAAGAGCGTAAATGCGCTCTCCGGTGGGTAGGAAATCAAATGAATAGGCGGAGTCTGACGCGAGAAGTCTGAATTTTGAATGAAATTACTGTCAAAGTTCAAAAGAGGAAGAAGTCGAGTAGAGATGCTCTCCCATTATCTTAAACCTAAAAGAATGTTATCTCTTACTTGCCCTTGCTTTGTTCACCACCAAAACAAACTTCTGCAAACTTCGGTATGTGGCAATGGAGAGAGCCCTTGGCTGCAAGCTGCATAGCCAACCTTCTGGTCATGTCTTCGGGGTGATAACAAAGTCTGCAGGTGAGGAAGCAGACTGGGAATACCTACAGTAGAGTTTGTGATTTTAGTGTTACATCAATATTCGACCATACACTCGGAAATATGCACACACACACACACATATATATATATATATCTCGCATATGTGTGTGTGTATGTATATATATATATATATATATATATATATATATATATATATATATATATATATATATATTTATGTATATATATATATATATGTATGTATATATATATATATATATATATATATATATATATATATATATATATATACGTATATATACCACCAACTACTTTATCCTGTTTCACCTGAAGGAGAAATGGCCGCAGGGAAGGTGTCTGAGAAGTAGCAGATGGCGAGGAGAATGACTGTGTATATAAGGTTTCTGGTAACTGTAGCAACTCCGTGCAAAACCTGGATTTTTGTGAACAGATCTAAGAAATATTCTTTTCCCGTTACTCATGTGAAGTGATAAGAAATGGTAAAGGTATGAAAAACTTTTTTTTTCAGAATACCGCTTACAGACATATCCATTATTTGTTAAAACAAAAAACAAATCATATAGCTAGTTTCACCTACCAGAATACACGATATAAAAGGTTTCATGTAAACAACTTATTGAATCATTAATGATTTCTAAACAAAAGTGCTTCTCGCTTATTGAAATACCACAAAATCATACGATAAAAAACGTAAAACACATAATAAACCCATACAAACACGATAAAAAACACAAATATATATACATATATACTATATATATATATATATATATATATATATATATATATATATATATACATATATATATATATATATATATATATATAATATATATATATATATATATATATATATATATATATATATATATATATATATATATATATATATATATATATATATATATATATATATATATATATATATAAATATATGTATGTATGTATGTATATATATATATATATACATATACATTATATATATATATATATATATATATATATATATATATATATATATATATATGAATATATATATACATATATATATATATATATATATATATATGTATGTATACATATATATATATATATATATATATATATATATGTATACATACATATATATATATATATATATATATATATATATATATATATGAATGTATGTATACATAAATATTTGTGTATGCGTCCATGTGCGTGTTTGTTGCTCGAGGTGAACCAGGTGGTTCTCCACCCTCGGAGTAGCCCGTCCTCGGGCAAGGCAACGTCCTGCCGCGTCCGAGTGTGTGTGTGTGTGTTAATTAGTTATATGTATGCGTATGTGTATGTACATTATATATACATATATATATATTATATATATATATATATAGATAGATAGATAGATAGATAGATAGATAGATAGATAGATAGATAGATAGATAGATAGATAGATAGATAGATAGATAGATAGATATGTATGTATGTATATATGTGTGTATGTATGTATATATATGTATGTATGTATATGTGTGTGTGTGTGTGTGTGTGTGTGTGTGTGTGTGTGTGTGTGTGTGTGTGTGTGTGTGTGTATGTATATATGCATATATGCATATTTACATATATATATATATATATATACATATATATGTATATATATATATATATATATATATATATATATATATATATATATATATATGCGTGTTTGTGTATGTATATGTATATTATATATATATATATATATATATATATATATATATATATATATATATATATATATATATATATATATAGTCTTGAGTTAAAGTTTGATTCCAACTTTGTTTTGCTCCTTTAGGTTCCGGAGGCGCCACGAAGAGTCGACCCCCAGCCTTTACCATGTCGTCACGTCACGAGCCTAAAAACGAGAAGGTGGGACCTGGACCAGGCCAATATAACGTCACGGGACTCTCCAACAAAGGTCAGGACTTGTCCAGATTACTGGCTGTCACTGTTGGATTTTTTTAGTCTCGCGTTAATCGTTATAACAGTACAGTTATTATGTTAGCTGCTCTAGCGCACCCGTGACTACTCCCCACTTTGTTCCAAGACGATGACCTTCCCCTCTGGTACCCCCAGCAGGCAAGGATGAACCAGCGGCCGCCTCCATGCATATTAAGCCTAAAGACCCCAAGGTCTACGTAACTCCTGCACCTTGTGATTACTCTCCTGAGAAGGCGGAAAGGAAGGTCAATGAGGCGTCCCCATGCTTCTCTTTCGGGGTCAAGGCGGATCCTGGAAAACCGTTTGAAGCGCCAGGTAGGTAGAGCAAATTAAGATGCTGAAATAAAACTCGGAAATTTCAGTGAGATATTTAAGAAGACTCTTTCGGATGATTTATCCTTTGATTAAGCCAAAACCTATTTGAAAACATTTTTTCTATGTTCAAGTTATCATGTAACGTAAGTATGTGCAGCATGTAGTGTTGAAACTTCTATGATTTACTTAGCAACTCTGCAAATTTTACTGTAATCTCGTGTTTCATAATGTATGCCTATATACTGCATTTTTATTATTTTTCATAGATTACATCTACTTAATTCTATGAAAACAACGCAATCCTATAATTCATCATCTGCTCTAGAGTGTTTGCAATGCCCTCCTGGCTACGATGTCCTTACTACGTCAGCACATTACTTTTAATATATACATTGGCCTTAATGCAATAGTTGCTTCACTTTCATCTAGACGGAAATTAAAGTCGAAATACAATACTAGGATGACCAAGCGCACTTCTCTAATTCATTAGGACTTAAAGTTCATTAACGCGCGCACACGTACACACTTTTGTTGTTTATTTAATATACATATATAGATAGATAGATAAATAAATAGATAGATAGATAGATAGCTACAGGTATTTTGGGCAAATTTCTACAACACGTGTGTGTGTGTGTGTGTGTGTGTGTGTGTGTGTGTGAGTGTGTGAGTGTGTGAGTGTGTGTGTGTGTGTGTGCCCGCGCGCGCCTTCATCATCTCTAGAATTTTCCCCAAAATGTATATGTATGTATATGTATATATGTGTATAAATATATATATTTTTTTTCTTTTTTTTCTTCTTCTTTTTTCTTTTTTTTACCACACTGTTAAGTCTCTTGTTCTTTTCATAAAACATAATATTCCAAACATATGGTAGTATTTTATGGTTATACTTTCAGATTTCTTGAGGAAATTATTCGTTTCAACAGGATTTATACATGTAACCGATAAGAAACTACAGGAACTATAATCATAACACTCATTTACACATGCAGTCACGGTAGTTGCCTCGTCATCCATGCTGTTTGTAGCTCCCTTTAGCTATTATTGTGCTTCACGCTACGTATTCGTACTAAAATAGATTTACTCTTTACACCAATATAATCATCTCTGCCACAATCTTCGGCCTCTATAGATTTGGCCCCAAAGCCTTGAGGTTATATTATCTGCTAGCGCAGTTTTTGCGGAGGACACTTTTTGTCTCCGGCGTCGTCAGCAAATAGCATGGATGACTCGGCAGTAACATTCCAACAACCTTTTTCCTTATTATCATTGAAAAGATTAGTGCTCAGCTCATCCACTTCTGGTTTTGGTCAGTAAAATGCCATCGATCACAACGATGCTAGAAGGCTATCATTTCATGATTATCACGATTCCCAATTCGTTGATATGACTCCCTTAAAAAAATGGATTATTTTATTTAAGAGTTTAATGATCATATCCAATGGTTTCCATGCCTCAACTACACACCTGAAATACTAAGATATTCAGCCATGTTTTTGTCCACAGCCCCGAACAGTTATTCCATCCCGTCTCTCCTT
>NW_028234431.1:16147171-16162171 GCF_977035675.1 Penaeus japonicus
ATATGTGACCCGCTCTCTGAAAAAAGTTACCTTAGATTTGATGTGTTTTCCTTTAACCTATTAAGTCCAGCTTACTTAGTAAATAGAATTCATAAACTGAGTTCAATATACAGGCCTATACATAATTTGGACATAATTATAAATATGAAATACGATCTCTTTGTGCGTTTGTTAATTAGACATTTTAGCCAACGGAAAGAGGATGAAAACTGATAAGTGGTTATTATAATTTTTCAAGGTTGTTTATTTATGAACAATTATCGAAAGAAATATATATTGTGACATTTATAAAAGCAAAGAAAATACTAGATTTGTCCCGTTTTAACTATGCTGACCATGTAATTAATCTCGGTCATATTAATCTCGGAGTATTTATGGATTTGATTACTCTGTCGTGTATTGTTTTGCAGTGCAGTCGGTATACGATAACCCGTCAGTTGTTTAGTGGCTTGACACTGATTCAGACTAAGAAAAAATATGCATTTCGTTCATTGATATAAAGCCAGACTGGCTTTGATAGGCATTCATTACTATTATACCTAAACTATGGCAATTTGGAATGCTGTAAAATGTAAATTAATCGGTATTATTTCATTTCATTTCAACTGACGCTGTAAGGTTTTCATTTGTGATTATTTCTTTCATATTAGGGTCTTATTTTCTTACTAGGGTAAATTTTCTGAATAGTGCCGCGTTACTAAATACCACAATAGACTCCTCTCACTTTATACTATCCATATAAAGTCGAATGCAGCCGTGACTCCGCCCCTATGCCCAATAATCTGGGTCCCAATAGTAGGGGAGGGCATGAAGGAGTTGAAGAAATTGCGGGGTAAAATATGACTTCCGGGCATATTTCGTATGCAAAATCTTAACCTACCTATCTTTGCCTAGTTTTGAAGCTAGCCCTAGCCAAGAGGGAGGTTCGCCCCCCTCCGCTGGACACCCCCCCTCCCCTCTTTTTTTAATTAAGACACTTCGTGCTACTTCAAGGCATATTTCGTTTGGAAAATCTTAACCCAATTACCTACCTAACTTGCCTAGTTTTGAAGTTAGCTCTAGCCAAGGGGGTCTTCGCCCCCTGGATCCCCTATTCAGGACACGTCGTACTACTTCTGATATATAATTATTTCTGTAGATGGCCTTAGATCGTCATTCACCTGAGAGGGGTGTTGGGGGTTCCCTGATGTAGCTGGATGGAGGGAGCCTATGCGGGGGGGGGGGGTTAAAGAGCTGCCACGGCCGGCAGTAAGTGATGCAGTCGAACATTTAAGTCCTCAAAGTGCTTCCGCCGCGGGTCATAACGTGCGGACTGACCACAGCGTCCGCAGTCCTCTCACGACGGACAACACCATGTTCATAACATAGCTCCATAGGGTGATCATGATCGGAGCAGATATCACGTACAAAGTCGTAGAGCGATCAAGAGCACCCGTCACACGGCGTGATGATGACAGCAACTGAGACTTCGATGCTGTATGAAGCCGGCACTCTAAGTACTGCGCATGAGTGGCTTCTTCTTTTGTTGTTGTTGGATTTATTGGATATCAACCAGTGGCACATGCCAAGGTCATTAAGCTAATGGTTCCATTTTATCTCATCAATCTTGATAAGGTAGGAAAGTTGTCTCCTTTAGAAAAGTGATTACTTTTTGTATTTTTTCATTGTCTGATATTAAGTAGGAGGTGTTATATTCTTTATTTTTAGTATATAGATAGTTCTTTAAAATATATCTCTGGCGGTTATATTCTGGCCAGGATATGAGAATATGGTTTATGGAGGTTACTATTGCAAAGGGTGCATTGTGGAGGGATTTTTTTTTGAATATAGGGAGACAAGACAATCCTTCCTTCTATTTTTCCTGTGGGCTGTGTCTCATGGTTCTATTGCAGTTTTGTGTTTATTGATTGTGAGGCTGGTCCACTTACTTTGCCACAGGAGATGGATTTTTGTTTTTTAAAGGAAACAAAACACTTGAGATCTGTGCGGACTATACAAGGCCCCAGATCACCAGTTGACCCGGCAAATTTGTCAGTCCAGGTACCCATATAGGCTTGTTTGATTAGATGGCACTTTGTAACTTACGAGTGATATTACCCAGTAATTCATTGTTTGTAGTTTCTAAAGATTTTATAGCTTTAAGTGAACATAGTGAGTCTGAAAATAAGACTATTGTTGATGTATGGTATATGAAGAGAAAATTCTCGGCGTTTTTCTTTAATTTATTGTTTGCACTAAATATTTTCTAGATGTTGTCTTGTAGGCACGGCTGTTTGGTGTGACGGCGTAGCGGCGTGAGGTCAGGAGCGTACTGCCGTTTAACAAACTGGAACTCCCACCGAAGTGGAAGGGGACAGATAAGTTAGACGAAGAGTTGAGGTGAAGAAAAACAGTCAGGAAAATGAAGGAAAGTCGTAGTTATAGTAGTGGGAGGACGAAACTGCCTGTCTGACTTGTTAAATTCTTGAGGTGCCATGTCCACTCAAAACTCAGGAAGGCCTGCCAGGTCGGAAGGGGGTCTTAGGTTGATTGTAGTTCTTCTTTCTTGTTGTCTTGAGGGTAAGTTGAAGAGGGTTGGGAGGAAGGGTTCTGGAACTTGGGGATGGGGTTGTGGATAAGGAATCTTTATTTTTATTTATTTATTCAATCTTAACTTAGTATTTTTTTTTTTTTTTTTTTTTTTAAGCGTGTGAAAGCGGAAGTGGAAGTGGTGAAAGGAGCTGGAAAGATAGTGAAAAGAAACTTGGGAGGAGATAAAGTGAGAGAAAGTTAAGTACAGTGAAGACAGTATTAGCTTTTTATTTAGGTTAGGTCTTGAGGAGAAGGAAGTTGAAGTGTTGAATAATGGAAGTATGCAAAGTGAAGAGGAAGTGATGGAGGGAGAGTGGAAATGAAATTTGCGAGGAGATTAAGTGATATAAGGAAAGCTGAAAAAGCTGGAGAAAGGAGAAAGGATAAGTTGTGAGACCAGGAGAAAGAAGTGAGAGAAATAGCATGCATGTGCGCCCTTAGTAGCTGAACAAAGCCCCGGGTCAACCCCTCGGGAGGCAGCCAGAAACCAGAACACCTAGCATGCTATTTTTCAGGGTTTTTTTTTTTTTTTATTCTTAAGCTCTGCCCACGCTGCACATCGCCGACCTCGCACGTCACCTCTCACTGCTGTGCATGATGTGCCGTGCTTGACGTTGAAGTGGAGCCCTGTGGGTTAGCTTGGAGTCTGGGTTAAAAGGTGTTAAAATCTTCATTCTTGAACTTCTTGCAGGTCCTCTTAAAGTTTACTTCTTCATTCTTGACTTAGTTTTCTTTTAGTGTTCTCTTCATTGTTGCCTCTTTACATCATCGGTCTCCTGTACTTGATGCCGTGAATATGGCCTCACCTTCTTCAAAGCCATTGATTCTGAGGCTTTTGGGCCACCAGGCATGTGTGCCTTCTGGACGAACGTTGAGGCGATTGTAGAGCTCCTCATCCTCATCTTGGATTCTTGTCCATCTTCTTCTGGCTTGATGGTAGAATCTCTTGTTGATCGCCTCGATCCTTAGTCTTTCATGGATCACTCGTGCAGTGACTACTTCGGGAAAGCGAATATTCAGAATCCATTTGCCTGCTTGGTTCTGAATAGTCTGTAGCTTCATTATCTGCCTTCTTGAAATGGTGTGGTTAGGCACAGGACTCAGTGTCTGGAACCTTCTGATCTTGTTCAGCTGATGTTTAGCTTTCATTGCTCTTTCATTTATGTGAGGGAAAATTCCTCTTCTGCTAATTGTTAGCCCCAGTATCTTTCCTTTGTCACAGTAGTCCACTGCTTCTTCGTCCACTATCAGATCTGCAGTCTTGAACTTGGCCACAGGAATGACTTGGAATTTTCTCATGTTGGTTGAGATCTTCCACTGTCTTTCGTATCGACTGATGGTCTCTATGGTTCTGGCAGTTCTGAGTGCCATCATCTCGATCGATCTCCCTTCGTACTTGATTATTTGAGTGATGTCGTCGGCATACATATAGTGATTGCTGCCATGTGATGGTTCAGGCAGATCTGCTGTAAATATGGTGATCAGTGTCAGTGAGAGGCAGCTTCCCTGTGGAACTCCACTCATGAGGGGAATTGCTTCACCGACTGTATTGCCGACGATTATTCTTGCACTTCGGCTTTCGAGAAAGTCACATAATAACTTGGTCAAGGGCGTCGGGAGGTTCAGCCTGATGATCTTAAGTGTCAGGCCTGTGTGCCAAACTTTATCGAAGGCTTTGGCCACATCTCTCAGAACCACATTGACTTGGTTCCATTCGCTCATGGCATTGGCAATTTCTTCATATATGATTGCAATGGCTGTTGATATTCCTCTGCCTGGTCTGAAGCCATGTTGCCTGGGATTTTGCAGATCGTTAATCTCCAGGTGGTTGCGCAATCTTATGTTCAGTATCTTTTCAAAGACTTTGCCTGGGACTTCCAGTAGACATATAGGTCTGTAATTCTCCACTTTTCTTGGATTTTTCCCGGCTTTCGGAATCATCCTGATTCTTGCTTCCTTGAAGTGGTCATCTTGTTTGGAAGATTTTGCAGGATTGTTTTGTTGATCCAGCTTTTGCCTGGAGCAGTTCTATTCTTGAAACTCTGAATAGTTACTCTGATGTCTCTAGGGTTGATCTTGGTCATCAGTGGATCTGTGGGATCCAGTCTTGTGAAGTCAGAAGTAACTTCTGGAGGTGGATGTGCCTTCCTATTTCCTCAATGATGGTCTCCTTGGAATCACTGTCAAAGTTCTCTTCTTCTTCTTCGGTAATTCGGAAGCAATTTCTCCAGTAATTTCTGAACAGGATTTCTTGTTCTTCTACGTGAATCTTCTGATCCTGTTCGTTGAAGAGGTAGCTGCTACTGCTTTCACTTCTTCCCATCAGTTTCTTTATTCATGACCAGAAGGACTGTGGATCTTTTCGGTCCCATTCCACTTTTCTAACAAGCTCTTCCCACTTGTCATTTGCTGCTCTCTTCCATCGGTTGGAGAGTACTCTTTGCAAGGTTCTGTATCTTGCTCTCAGGTCTTGTGTCCATCCATGAATTCCTGCATAATGCTGCAGGTGATTCGACTGTATATTTAGCAGTCTTACTTCTGGTGTTAGCCTTGGATGGGGGACAGTCCTGTGGTTGCTCTTGGGTACATGATGCTCAAGTGCAGCTTCAACATCGCTGTACCACTTTTGGACTTCGTCATCAATCTCTTCCAATGTTGCAGTCCTCAAGTTGGCTGCAGGCTTGGACTGGAGCTCATCCTTGAATCCTCCCCAATTAGCCACTCTCAGGTTGAATCTGCTAGAGTTTAGGCTTTTCATGATTGGGTTGGATGTTATCTTGAGGATGATGGGCAGGTAGTCACTGGTGCTTGCAGGGCCCGGTTCCATCGTCACGTTGTGGTGGGCTTGGTTATTGCACAGTGCAATATCTGGTGCGGTTGCTGTGTTCCCTGTGATGGAAGTAGGGAAGTCTGGTCCCATGTGGATTAGATTTCCATCAGCAACCATTTTAGCAATAGCATTACCAACCTGGTTGCCTGCTCTATTGTTTAGCATTGGATGGTTGGCGTTGAGGTCTCCCACTATGTATGTGGGTAATCTTTGTCGAAGTAGACTGTACAAGTCTTGCAGTGAAACAATTGCCCTTCTTGGAGGCAGATACATTAAAGCCACTACTATTGGACCTCTGCTGGTTTCTATCTCCATTGCCAGCATTTCATCGAAGTCGTCGAGAATCTTATGTTTGATTTCTCTTCTGACTGCAATTGCTATGCCATCATTTGCTTCTCCAGTCCTGTTCCTCTGGTAGCATGTAGGGGAACAGTTTCAGCCTGTCTGTGTCCTTCAAACCATGATTGTTTATCAGGACTAAATCTGCATTTAGGGCTCTGTACATCCCCGACAGTTCGTTCCTACGAACCATAATCCACTTGAGGACGTTCTGCTGTACTACAGTAATGGTGTGGTTCACTTGGATTTGGCTGCAGGTCCATCTTCATGCCTCTCTTGGGACTCATCATAACCATTCCTCCTCTTCCTGTAGGTCTCAGGGTCGAGGTAGGTGATGATCACACCACCGAGATTTAGGGCGGCTGCCCTAATTCACTTGTCTATGATGCTGGCACAATCATCAGATTTCAGCTTCTGATTATTGTAGAAGTATTTCATCCTGCCATTCTTGATGTATTCTGCAACACCATCATCAATATTGCCGTTGGTAATGTTCTTTTCGGCAGTGTACAGGATGACTCCTACTGCCTTGCCTCTTGCCTCTCTGGCCTTCTTTATGTTCTTGCACCTGGGTTACTGGTGTAGAGGGCTCTTCCAGTGGCGGCATTTCTTCTTCAAGAACTGGCAGGTACTGCCGTTTTCTCGTGACCTCTCGTCTTTTAAGCCCGGGCGTCGTTTTAACTCTTGCAACCTGCCGTTTGACTTGTGCTCTCATTGGCTGGTGGTGCTCCCTAATTTGACCAATGCGGTGGTGCGTCGAGATGCGATCGCCGTCTGCTACACAGCTCCCTACCGAGTGAGGGCAGCGGGGCTGGCCGAGCGGTGTACGATAGTCCCTGTGGCTTTCAGATATTACTGAAAGGAAATAACCAGTGGCCAGTTCCTTGCATGTGTTTGTGTGTATATATATATTTACATGATAGCACATACTCAAGTAAAGCCAGTTGTAGGGGAAAAAAGAGGGGTGGTACTTACAGGGAGAAAGCGTTGTAGACTTTTTTTTTTTTTTTTTTTTTTTTTTTTAGTGTGGCATGCTCTATGTAAGCGGGTTTTACTCTGTCGATGGAGACGGTGGATGGTCCGCGTGGCGTGTCGATAATGAGGGTCTTGCTGGTGCGTGCAATGACCTTGAAAGGACCGTCATACTTGTGGCTGAGAGGGCGGCTTCGTCTCATTCCTCAGCAATAGGTGAGAGCAGTCCTGTAAGTCTCGCGGCACGTAGATGCTGCTGGTACGCGTTGCTCTGCTCTGTTGTGCCGTAGACCAGTTCGGCTGCCGTGTACTCCAGGTCTTCCTTGAACGAAGTCCTGATGTTAATGAGTGCGAGTTGAAGCTGGTCTACCCAGCCTATCCCTGATGGTCTGGTGAAAAGTGTTTTCAGCTGGCGGTGGAGGCGCTCTACCATCCCAATCGCTTGCGGGTGCTACGCGGTAGTGCGGATGCGACGAGAGCCGAGAGTGCTGGGGCCTCTGTCACTTGTGATGGTGTCGGGGGCTCCAAAACGACATACCCATGTAGAGATGAATGCCTTTGCCACCGAATCTGCTGTTATGTCCCTCAGTGGCACTGCTTCCGGCCACCTGGTGAAGCAGTCTATCATTGTAAGGGAATGACTGATCCATCGGGAGTGGTCCCACGATGTCCAGGTGGATGTGCTGGAAGCGACTGCTGGGGAGAGGGAAAGTAGCAGCAGATGATCTTGTGTGGCGTGTTACCTTAGATCGCTGGCATTGCAGGCAGGTACGGCTCCATTTCTTGACGTCGGAATTAATGCCAAGCCACACGACCTTGCTGGTGACAAGTCTATGCGTGGCATTAATTCTGTGGTGCTGATAATAAGCGTCGAAGAATTTCTTTCTGCGAGTGTGAGTGGCTGAAGGCGGAGCGACATGGAATCGCGGACGCCTTGGAGTTTGGTGTCCTTGCGTTGCTCTGCTGCGACCTCAGCGAAGTCGATTAGAGTATTCTCCCAGGTGGTGTTTGTGACCACTATCCGGGAGAGCGCATCCGCTGCTTGGTTGTTCTCTCTCTTGATATGGCGAATGTCGGAGGAGAATTGGGAGATGAAATCTATGTGTCTCTCTTCCCTCGGGTTTTGCCTCGGCGCCCTAGATCTTAACGCTTAAATGAGAGGCTTATGGTCTGTGATGATATGGAAGCTGTGACCTTCTACCTCGCTTTGGAAATGCTTTATGGCAAGATATGCGGCTAAAAGCTCCCTACCGAATGCCGAGTACTTCCGTTCTCTCGGTTGTAGTATCTTTGAGAAGAATCCAAGGGGGCAGTCTTGACCGTTGACGTGCTGCTGCAGGACGGCCCCGACGGCCGTGTCCGAAGCGTCGACGATGATGCTTGTAGGGACCTCTGGGCGTGGGTGGGTGAGGGAGGAGGCTGTGGCCAGGGCGGCCTTGCAGTTTTCGAACATCGCGAGAGTTGCGTCGGTGTCCCTCTGGCGCTGCCCTTTCCTTGTCGGTGTTAGTACGTTGTGGAGGGGTGCCATCAATTGTGCACCCTGTGGGAGAAATCTTTATAGAAGTTCATCATGCCAAGAAATCGTCGTAGCTGGCACTGCGTTTTTGGGCGTGGGAAATTCTTGATGACATCGACCTTCGATGTTAATGTCTGTACTCTGAATTCGCACTTTTCCGGGTTGATGACGATGCCGAACTCGGAGAAGCGCTTGAAGAGGTCCTTGGGGTGTTTTTTGTGTGTGTCTCCATCCGTACTCGCTACGAGGACGTCGTCGATGTAAACGAAGGTGTTGTTGAGTCCTTGGGTTACTTCGTCCATGGGCACTATTGCACAGGCCGAAGGGCATTACCAGGTACTCGTACAGGCCGAATGGTGTAGTCACTACTGTTTTCAGTACATCTTCCTTTGCTCTTGGAATTTGATGTTATGCTTTAAGCAAGTCAATGCGAGAAAAAATATTGCAGTCAGTGAGATGTTGGGAGAAGTCTTGAATGTGAGGGACCGGATATCTGTTGGGCACAGTTTGAGCAATTAGGAATCTATAGTCCCCACATGGTCTCCATCCTCCGTCCTTCTTCTTAACCATGTGGAGTGGTGATGCCCAAGTGCTACTGGATTTTCGCACGTAGACGAGCTTCTCCATGCGGTCAAATTTGGCCTTAGCTTCAAAGTAACGTTCACGGTTCAGGCGTCTGGGTCGGGTAACGACAGGTGCTTCTTTCGTTCGGATATGGTGCTGTATTGAATGATGTGGTGTCTTATTGCTGTTAAGAGGAGTGATGAGAAACGGGAATTCCTTCAGGAGGGACCTATAGGGGCACAACGTTCCAGGGAGGCGCCTGATGGCCAGCGCTGGGGTGTTCACTGAGGCGACACGTGTTGATTCTCCCGCGATGGTGATCTTGTCTCTTAATGCCTACAAGAAGGTCAAAATGTTCGAGAAAATCTGCGCCTAGGATATGAAATTCCACTTCCACAATGACGAATATCCAGGGGAAGTGCATTTTATTTTTTCCTATTTAAAAACTTGGTGTCAGTGAACGTTCGCCGTAACTGGGGATTAGACCTCCGTTTGCTGCTTGCAGGTTACAAGAACTCTTTGAACGTCTGTCTTGGCATCTGGGAGGGAGTAAACTGACTTCTGCACCTGTGTCCACCAGGAAACGTGTGCTTGTCTTGGTTTGTTTCCCTGCCAGAGAGACCAGTGAGGTTCGCAATTCCTCGCACGACATCCGGAGTTATAATGGTACCAACATACCTCGCTATTCTGTTGGAGCGGGTACCGGGCAACTTGGGAAGAATAGCAGGATTCCATGCTGCTACGTCGGGAGTCGCGACGGCGAGAGGGCGAGAATCGACGATGGACAGGTTGGGATGGTGAGCGTGGGCGGCGTTGTGTGGATGGTGACCGGGATTGTCGAAGGGGGGAATGTGATGGGTATGCATTCCGGCGGCGATGAGGAGATAGTGAGGCATCTCTGTTGGAAGGTGAGGATATCGAGAGTTTGATGTCCCGTATTGCGTTTAGTGACTGCAGCTGCTGAGGGAATTCTTTGGCGGTATCAAAACGAACCGAAGCTGTCGTTGTTGATTGATGCGGCGGGATGACGACGAGCTTATCCAAGCTCTTTACGAGAGCGTCCATGGAAGGGGCAAATGAGCATTCTGCAGCCAGTCTGATGTGGAGAGGTAGCCACTGACGTACCTCCGCCTGCGGCACCGTGGCTTTGGCTGATGGTAGCTAGTCTATCAAGATGGAAAAATTGGGCGTCTCCTACGGTGCTATATTTGAATGAACCAGGGTATCGACGGTAGAGATCTATACCGACTTTATCTGTGAGGTCATTGAGTCTTTCCGCCGCGGTGCTGCTAGCCCAATTGCCGGCGCAAAACATTCCCGTTTGGATGATGGGACTACCCGGCAATTTTTGCAGCATAAGTCAGCACAAGCTGGCCGCGTCTGAGGAGGAGGGGAGGTACTCCCAACTCTACCTCTAAGCAAGTGCACTTAAGGGCTCCAAGACAGACGCATAAACAAGCATTCTGCACAACATTCAATCCTTTCAGAGTTGAGCTTGTTGCCGAGCCATACACGATTGACCCAAAATCTGCTTTAGACCCAATCAGGGATTTATATAACATTAGTAAAGACTTTCTGTCAGCTCCCCATTCATGTCCAGTGAGTGTTTTTTGGCGTCTAATCTTTAACTGACCAATGTGGTCTTTCCAATTTAATCTACTATCAAAGAGGAGACCAAGACATCTAGCAGAACTTTGAATAGGCATTGGATGGTTGTCTAAAGTTAGCCTATGTGTAAAGACCACTCCAATACGCTTTCTTATAGAAAACTTAAAACCCCACTGGAGGCCCGAGTTATGAATCTTATCCAGTGCCATTCGGATCTGATTTGCCGAGAACTCTGCATTACTGCTGGAGTGCCATAATGCACAATCATCGGGATACAGTGAGTATTCAAGATTCCGAGGAGGAGATGGTAAAATGATATTTATCATATATGAAAATAATATTGGTGACAAGACACTTCCTTGTGGGACCCCGTTTGCTTGGACAAAAATGTCCTCATGAGTTTGACATCCCTTTCGGAATCCGCACTGCTCGTCAACTAGTAAATTCCTGGAATTTAGAAAATGCAATAGCATACTGTTAACAGTTCTTTCCATGACCTTGCACAAACAACTTGTCAACACAAATAGGCGGTGAGAAATGGTGGATCTGGAATAATCCCCTCCTTTCAATATGGGAATGATATGGGCGAAGTGCCATGAATTTGGAAAAGTCTGGCTTTTCCAAATGTCATTGCACACTTCTAGCAACTTAATCATGGCATCATGATTAAGATGCTGGGGACGTCCCTCTACAGGCTTCAAGGGCTCAAACAAGCTCATCCATTGTTAGATCTTTATTGTAATCAAGATCATCTCCTTTCTCAAGGTGAATTGATTGCAGCTCAGATGCTTGTGTAAGAGAACTGCCTGGCAAGTGTGTTAGCAATGTCTCTAGCTGAATCAAAGTTATTTCCCTCTTGTATGATGTTTTTAATTCTAAAAGTTTTTTTTTTATTATTGATTTTATTGATAGTGTACCAAACCTCTGAAATGCTGGTATTGCTATTAATTGTAGAGACAAAGCTTCACCAGGAGTCTCTTTTGGCTTGTCTAATTGTTCATCGAGCCCTAGCTTTCGCTAATTTGTAATTGCGAAAGTTCTCATTTGTGATGTTATTTTGGAAAAGCCTGTAGGCCCTATTTCGTTCACTTAGCGTGTCCATGGTGTCCACCATGGAACTCTATGCTTAACGCTATCTGTCGAAGTCTTAGGGATGGTTGCCATTGCTGCATTCATAATACAATTTTGAACATTGTTTACTTTATCATCAATGGTTTCTCCAACAACTTTGAGCTTGACACTACCTGTGAAAGTGACCCAGTCTGCCCTTTTTACATTAAATTTAGGAGCTACAGGCGTTCTTGTAGTGTCGCATAAATATTCAATACAAATAGGAAAGTGGTCTCGTCCTAACGAGTCATCAATGGTGTGCCACAGGCACTTGGCTGCTAGTGTTGAAGAGACCAGTGATAGCTCAATAAAGCTCAAATTGTCGGTATTATCGTCCACTCGCGCCGGACTACCATCGTTTAGAAGGACCAGATCAGAGTCATTGATCAACTTAACTACTTGCTCACCTCTACCATCCACCCGCAGGGAACCCCATAAAGTATGGTGAGCATTGAAATCACTTAGAATTAATTTATTATTTGGCAGACTATCCTGAAGAGCAAAAAGCTCACCATAGATTACCATATTATCAGGTGGACAATAAACTGAACATATAGTCAGATACGTGTTATTGAATTTTACTTTGCATGTAACGTGTTCCAAAGTAGAATTAATCGTCACTTTACTGAAAGGAAGGTTTTGGTGGATGTACATGGCAACCACGTCTCCACCCCTTCCCTCTCGGTCTTTTCTACAGAAATTATAGATTCAGCGATACGATCTCGTCAGAGATTTGGTTTAAAAGGCTTTCTTGGAAAACTATAATATTGGGAGCATAGGATGAGGCTAATAGTCTGAGGAAGTTTAGTTTTGATCTAAGACTTCGACAGATCCATTGCATAATGATAAACGCATGGATTACGTTTTATGAGGTTTGGAAGTGCCTTGTCCGCCGGTTTTTATTTTCTTTGGGAAGGAGGTGCTTCCTCCTCTTCCTCGATTCCCGAGGCCTCCATGGCCTGCTCCCCACTGCTAGGAAGGCACCTGGTGGAAGATGATCTGCTCTGATGAACTGACCAAAAACCAGGCGAAGTCCAGATTGTGATTTGGTATCATCCTCCTTATGATGCTATTTTTGCTGGGTTGATTCAGCAATTTCCTCTATTGTTTCATTCAATTCTTTAATCTAATTCATTAGTTCTTTAACAGTTTTCTTCAATTCCGAAATTTCTTGATCCTTAGCTGTGAGCTGCTGACTAACACTGGAAACATTGTTAGTTACTGCTGAATCGTAAGAACTATTGGGTTTGCTTGCCAAACCTTCAACTTTCTTCTTGGCTTCAGTGTAGCTAACATCGTGCTCTCTCATGTATGCCAATGTCTTAGTCTCCTTCCTCAGGCTGCTGCATTCAGCAGAGCCTGACTGATGGGTACCTCCACAGTTAATACACTTGAGTGTCTTTTCTGTACATGCAGTGGTATCATGGGCTCCAGCACATTTACCGCAAGTGAATTTGTCAGTATCCTTATCAATGCATCTTAATGAGGTGTGTCCAAATTTTTGCCATCTATTACAACGCATTAGTTTATGTGTATAAGGTCTTACTTGGACGATCTTGTATCCAACTTTAATGGTACTAGGAATTTTGGTGTAGAAAAGTCAAGATACACAATAATTTTTTTTTGTTCGCACATTCTCATCTTTCTTGGTCGTGCAATTTACGTCTAATATGCTTTGGTCTTTCATGGCCTCAAGAATTTCACTTTCTTCCATTGTCCTCAAATCCCTGTGAAAGATTACTCCCTTACAGGTATTTGGGCTGACAGGAATAGATACTTTTACTTTGAGGTCATGAATTTGCGTCAGTTTAAGCAAATCCTTAACCTGAGATTTAAACTGCACTTTAACAAGGAGGCTACCATCTCGCAATTTTCGGACAAAATCATAACTGCCTTCCACTTGACGATCAAGGACCTTCTTAATGATAAAGGGGTTGACATTCTGTAGGGATTGATTTTCATTCATGCATCGAATGTTTACACGCCTTCCATATTGGTCTTCTAGATCGGTCGTTAGTCAGGGTTTTTTCAGTGGTCACATAAGTCTTATAGGAGTATGAGTCGCCCCTCCTCCTTGGGAAGGAGGAAGGGTAGCCGGGGAATCAATCATACTCAGGTGTCGGACCAGATCTGAACCCTGGGCCAAAGCCCGTTGTCCTGAGGGGACTACCTGTCCCTTAACTATTGTATCAACCTAATCCCAATAGCTAAGAGAAGAAAAAACACTGTCTTATTGTTACATGTCCTCGCCCCTTGTTTTTATAAAGGAAACAAAACACCTTAGATCTGTGTGGAATATGCTTGGCCGCGTCTGAGACGGAGGGGAGGTACTTCCGACTCTACTTCTAGGCGCTCGGTGCGAGTGCACTTAAACCCGGCGCGCCGGCCTGGACAAAATAACTCGTTCCCGGCGTCTGGCCCAAAAACCACTAGACGTGATATCTTGTCACCTGTCGTTAACGGGTTAAGGGCCCCAAGACAGATACGTAAACAAGCATTCTGCACAACAGTCAATCCTTTCAAAGTTGAGCTCATTGCCGAGCCATGCACTATTGACCCATAGTCTACATTAGATCTAATCAGGGATTTGTATAACATTAGTAAAGACTTTCTATCAGCTCTCCATTCGTGTCAAGAAATGCACATTGTGATTTACTTATTAAGAAAAGCGATTTATGTTGGGATGTTTAGATTATTTCAATTCATGTTGCAGTAACCATGTAGGCTCGTTAAGGTATCATTTAGAGAAACAAGTAAACTGTTAGAATTTCAGGTACAACAGGAAGGTTTCTGCAATCCTAGAAGAAATACAGTGAGAGCGCTTTCAAAAAAAAAAGAAAAAAAAAAGAAAAAAAAAACATATATATATATATATATATATATATATATATATATATATATATATATATATATATGTATATATGTGTGTGTGTGTGTGTGCACATATACTCAAGCAAAGCTAGATATGCGCGCAGCCTCTATATGTTAAAACAATCAGCGCAGCTAATAGGCAATAAGATCGTTAACGGGTTAAGGGCCTCAAAGCTAATAAACATGATAAATAAAAGTTATTTAAAAAATTCTAAAGTCCTGCTAGAAAGAAAAAATAAACAACTCATCAACTGAGGCCATCCACTTGACCCGGTGTAAGTTGAGTGATGGCCTCTGAGGCATCTGAATTTAATTTATTTTCGGTAAAACACAATCTAGTTAAATAAATAGTATCATCTTTAGTCATTCAAATACTACCTAACCCCTTATCCTGATAGCATGATAGTGATTTAGTGTAAACAATAAATAAGTTACCCTTATCTACGTATGGTCTCGTGTTATTAGTGACATTCATTGTTGAGGAATGTGTTCGAGATGCAAAGAAGATTCTCTTATGCATTTCGTTACATTATTCTCCTACTTTTTTTATTTTATTCTCTTCGGCCTCAAACCTCCCAAGCTATAAACGCTCGCTATACTTGTGGATGACGTCTCCCTC
>NW_028234431.1:16177171-16179671 GCF_977035675.1 Penaeus japonicus
AATATGTGGAATTACCCGGCAAAAAATGAGGTAGTCAACACCGACACTCGAGCCAATTCTTTGTCAATTTTGGGCCGCTGCACCAGCCTGTTGGGGCGCGGCGAGGATCTCCATGCAGCGGGACCTTGTTCACAGTTACGTTACTCGTCAGTACAACAACCTTGCCTGTATATATATATATATATATATATATATATATATATATATATATATATATATATATATATATATATATATATATATATATATTATATATATATAATATATAATATATATATATATTATATATATATATATAATATATATATACACACCACTTTATTATATATTTATTATTCATTTATTTATATATATATATATAAAATATATATATATATATATATATAATTTATTTATTTATTATATATATATATATATATATAACACATTATATTTTTGTAATATATATATATATATATATATATATATATATATATATATATATAATATATATATTATATATATATCCATATATATATATATATATATATATATATATATATATTATATATATATATAGTATCATATGTGTGTGGTTGTGTGTGTGCGTGTGTGTGTGTGTGTGTGTGTGTGTGTGTGTGTGTGTGTGTGTGTGTGTGTGTGTGTGTGTGTGTGTGTGTGTGTGTGTGCGTACGTATCTATGTAATTTTCTCCCTTCCGTTGTCTATCTTTACGTAGTACTGAAGTCAGCTGCTTTTCAGAAAGTGGCCTGGAACCTAAGAAAATCAGGTACTCTCAGTTAACAACGGTCGACCACCAACAACACAGTGAGTTTCGTATTAGCGAGTGAGCTTTGTAGGGAGATTGGCTACTGTTCTAAAATGTATTGGTATACTAGGTTCATGAGACAATAATGCTTAATGCTTATAATAGTATGACAAAGCTAAATCAGTTGTTAAGACTCGGGTGGATCTCCCAGCAGCAGAGTGGCGGTGGTGGGAACGATACGGTTTTTACTCTTCGATCGAAGTGGACCACCAAGAATTGCTTTCAAATACATCATCTGCAAAATGGATGTCCCAGGCGCCCGTGTGTGTCCTCGTTGTGGCTCCTTCTCATCGCACCGGATCGTCTTACTTGGGTGAGAAAGAAAACGAGAAATAGCAGGAAGATGGAGGGGAAGAATAACGAATAGAGGGTGATGGTAAAACACCTTATGGATGGTAAAATACCTTATGGAAAGAGAATGATAAAAGCATCGGTATACCCTCCTGCCCCAAAATGGCATGAGTTTATAGTGAACAAATTACAGTAACATGACCTGTTGGATGCCTTCCATTTTTTTTTATTCTTAGGCCAAATCAGGCGTTGTTATTTAATCCAGAATCACTATGGCCGTTGAAATTGATATTAGATTGCCTTTGAATTCCAAAAGGCAAATTATTACAGTAAACAGTGTGCGAATAAGGATGAAAAAAGTCATAAAAAAACATGACTGAAATTACTTATTAGTTGCATGTTATCGATAAATTCACTGTTGAGTATAATTTTTCATAGAGTGATGAAAAATATTAAGGAAAAAAATAAGATATAGGAAAGAGATAAATGGTAAATTTATCAATCATATAGCAGCCCGGTGTATACAAACGTTTGTGTCTATCTATATATCTATTTCCTAGCGTGCATGTGTCTACTCGGTATCTGGATAACATCTATATGAGGGTGATTATTGTTTACCATTGCTAATTCTGTGCATACTCTGCAGGGGAACTGCTGGCCTCTCCTCGCAGTTCGGTCTACTTCTTCGAACCCCTGTGGTACTTTCCTACTTATGAAAAAATCTACCACGTTAATTCTGGTTGGTGTCGAATTGTGCTCGAATGCCCCTTTTTATTTTGCCTATAGTTCGACTCTATAGTTTTCTTATTTGAATCCCTCGGACGATGAAATAATCAAATTTTACGAATCTTTTTTTTTTTTTTTTTTTTTTTTGTAACTTATTTTATTTTCTCTCACATATTGTCTCATTTCAGATAGACTGAGAGAAGTGATTAAACTACTGTTCACATGCCAGCTTACTTCTATCAAGTACATTTTTCCAGATCTTCAATCACGGAAATTCATCCTTAGGCGACCTCGAGGCCTGAGTATGTCTTTTTTTTCTTTCTGTTTTTTTACATGTGTATCTATGTCTCCGTTTAACTATGCCTGCCTCTCTTTCTGCCCCACACTGTATGTATTCTTTTTCTTTATCTTGCCTTTTATGGACTTCATATCTTACGGCTTTATCAGTAACTAGTGATTTTCGTCACAATTCTAAAATAATGGTCGGTGACAATGCCAATACACTTCAGTAAAGTTAAGCATGAGTTAAGTATATTGTTTTATACCAAGGGTCCCCATGTCATCGACCTCTCTATGAATCTCGAAAATGTTCATCGACATGATTCAATATATACTACTCGAACAACATTCATATTCATCGTCAATATTCATTTTGACGATTATAATGATGATAATA
>NW_028234431.1:16184671-16187171 GCF_977035675.1 Penaeus japonicus
CAAGGAACGGTCCTCGACCCATTATTATCCTTTATAATGGTTAATTAAGATAATATCTTACATGTTAAAGATACAAATAAGTGGACGACATGACGCTTGCACTCGCACATAAATCAGGACAAGGCACCATCTTCTTAGAGGATCCCCTCAACCACGTATCAGAATAGACTTCAGTGACCAAACTGCACATGAATACCAAGAGGTGCATGGTATCAAAAGTCAGTTTTTTGTTAAATCAGTAGGTTGCGAAAAAGAAAACCCTGACAATAAACAACTACGAATTAGATCACGTTTCTGAGGTGTGCTTGTTAGGAATTATAATCAGTGAAGACATGAAATGCCCACTATGGCATCACAACAAGTCAAAAATTTAAAGAACAGAGCTCTACACCTTATATGTATAATATCTCTCTCTCTCTCTTTCTCTCTCTCTCTCTCTCTCTCTCTCTCTCTCTCTATATATATATATATATATATATATATATATATATATATATATATATATATATATATATTCATATATACATATATATACATTTATATCTATCTATCTATATATATATATATATATATATATATATATATATATATATATATATATATATGTGTGTGTGTGTGTGTGTGTGTGTGTGTGTGTGTGTGTGTGTATAGACACACACACAGCTCGACTGATAGGTAAATACATATATAAAGAGGAGGTCAACCTGTTCATATGGCTACAAGGGCTACAGCAAAAAATCATTCATACTGATGCAGGGGAACATTGCAGCCTCTCCCTCTCTCACTCTGCTAGCATATCCTGCATCAGTCCATTTCTAAACAGAGATGATGAAGAAGAGGATGGTAGCGGTGGTGGAGAAGGAGAGTAGAGGCAGAGAGAGATAATTTGTACAGTGTATATATATATATATATATATATATATATATATATATATATATATATATATATATATACATATATATATATATATTTTTTTTTTTTTTTTTTTTTTTTTTTTTTTTTTTTTTTTTTTATTCCACGGGGCTAAACTAGAAGGAAAGTTTGTCTGTTAAGCGGTGATGATTTTGGCAGTGAGCATTGTTACCAATTTGACAAAAATGGTCTTTAGTAGTCTATTTACTTGACAGAATCCGTAGTGATGCTTTATGGTGTCATAGTCTAGAAGTTCTATTAACTGTATGTTTACTCAAGGATCCAGATACCATGACTGTTTGCCAGAGAGAGTCGATGGATTTAATTCTCCGACTATACACAGGAGTAACCATTTTACTTTTCTAGGTTAAGTCCTATTGTATCTGATGTCCTAAACAAATACAATAATGTTAATCTGTTAATCATGTTAATCATGTTAATCTGTCTTGTCCCAAAGGATTTATTTTTTATGAAAAGACTTATAACTTTTAATATATTTAATTCGTAATATTACAGATAAATAACCTTTCTTTAATCTAAACTGATGGGTCGCTACATATCGTGTGGCACTATATTCAAACCTGAAACACTAATAGTGTTTCTGCAAGAAACAGTTTACTGAGAATCAAAGGATAGTTTGATATCTAGTATCCAGAAGAGTATAATACATTCAATATAGATTTTTTTTCCCATGAGAATGAAATGGAGATTTTTATTTTCTTATTTATCTCAGAGAAATATATATGATAAGAATCCTCGGAATTAAACAAGATATAGAAAATGGTTACGAGCTGGAAGAATTTCCTTACAAACCATATCTTCTTACATCAGGGATTAAATCGTTTTTAAAGAAAAAGCAAGAATTTCACTTTAGTGGAAGAGTCATTTTTGCTAAGACTGCTACATTTTCACAATTAAGTCATTTGCATCTTCCCGATGCCGTTGTCATAAACATGCAATTTACAAATTATAATGCTAGTAGAGTGAAGATTTTAGAATGTACATAAAACGAGAAAACACAAGGATTAAACATATCAACAAAATCAAAGCAAGTAATGATCTATAACGATACTTATGGTATATTTCTAAACTTCATTAACTATTAACAAGTCAAGGAAAATAACAACATCAACAATAATAATAATCACATTTCCATTCACCAAAAGCTGTGAATCAAAAGCCTTCCCATGATCATCACTCCATCACTAAGCTGAAGAAAACTGTTGGAAAATAATTATAATTTGCAAGTTTCTGCTGTGGATCACAAAGTAACACAGTAGTAGACCCACAGATAATAAGAAACGATTTTTTTTTTTTTTTTTTATGGTGTATTTGAAAGTTCTTCCTCAGAACTGAATTTTCCAATCAGAGAGGCCATAGGAACAAGAACTAGATCAGCGCACTGAACATCTACCCTCCATTCCTTAACATTCTATGTCTAAGAACTCATTTAAAATATTTGAAACGCTAGGTCTTATTTCGGGTTTTATCATGGTATATATATATATATATATATATATATATATATATATATATATATATATATATATATATATATATACATATATATATGTATGTATGTATGTA
>NW_028234431.1:16192171-16197171 GCF_977035675.1 Penaeus japonicus
TATATATATATACATTAACATTATAGGTATTGAATCAGTTTTTCTGATTTTATATTCATGACAGAAAAACATTGTACAAGCAACAAAACCAGAACATCCTGTGATGACATTAGATATCCACTCAACTATTGTATTATAATATATATAATGGTAAATAGTAAAAGGAACATCCTATAACAATCTGATTAGAATTGACATGCCACTTTAGTTATGGAAAATACCAGCTACAGAGATTGAACAAAGATAAAGAAAAAATCTCAGATGATAAATGCAAAGGCCACTTTCCTCTAAGATATGACTTAATGATTGTTATTATATAATAACAACAATAATAATAAAGATAAAATATTGCAGTCAGTATACTTCAGGCTCACAAGCTAGGTAATTGTATCTTCGCATACACTGAACACTTTATAGGTATTTTTTTCGCTATTCGAATATAAAAAAATCAATATTGCATAGACAGTATAAACAAATTAGAATCACACACATATACTTTATCTTTTTAAGAAAACCTTGTAAGAAGGCTGCTAACTTTTGCTCTGACCTACCTTCGGGCAATGTTTGTTTTTAGTGACAAGTTTTATACCTGTATGAGATATACTTCTAATTGGTAGAAAAAAACAGCTACAATCCATTTAAATGCAGGTACCATGTCTTAAAATAAAATAAAAAATAGTTGGCTATAAGTAGAGCAAATTGGATTTACAACAATAGTATCCAACACTAGTTTTATTTTGTTTGTGAACTCCCTATCTTACAGATGTCTTTCCTTCGTACTCTTAATATTCTGTAATAATAATATTATATGATACCATCTTCAATAAGCACATGGAGTTGGAATTACTAGATACTTTTTTTTAGCAGAAATTGGATGTTTTATGATGAAAAATACTCATGGGTAACATTAAATTTTCTTCTATCCTATCATTTTGAGTGCATGGTGCATAGTACGACAGAAAATTTGGTAATGAACCACTTCTGCTGCCAGGTTAGTCCACAAATCAAACTGGTGGTACTAAGTGCGGGGGCCTTGACATAGCCCTCACCTCTAGACGACGCTACAGTCTACTCCGGGCTGCATAGATTTCAGAATATCGAATTTTAATTCCGTGAAATACAGATTTTGAGGGGTTATTTCTTGTCGAGATATCCTGAATTTAAAGTGAAGTGCACTTATTTAAAGCCTGATTTTTTTCTTAGACTCTGGAATTTGAAGCCTAAAAATGAAATAAACACTTTAAAACTAAAAATGGAATATATATTTTAACATACTTTGAATTTCAAAGTATAACAAGAAAATTAACAATCCGCTTAAACACTAAAATGCAATAAATATTTTCCTGTGTTTCGAACTTTGAAATTAAGAAAGCTTACTAAAATGCACTATTTTAACATAAATACATATATTATACATTTAAGATTTTTTCTATTTCAATCAGCATCATAATTTCAGATCTTACACAAGCATCTCACGTATTGATATGACCTGACTTTAATGACAAACTTGAATCCTAATCTTATATACTGGCTTCCAGTGTACTGGTATCGGTATCGGCATTATTTTGCACCATCGGTATCTAACAATATTTTGGTATCGGTGCATCTCTAATAATTCATCAGTTCCCTTTTTTCTAATATAATAATTATTTCTCCTCTCTGTGTCTCTGAACAATAAATTTTCATCTACAGTGCAATGATATATTGGAACACAATAAAAATTATCATTAAACCTTAATAATGAATCAGCACAATGATTCATGTATATCAATATATAAGTTCTTTACATTTTGAGGTGCAACTAGTTTTTCTTTAAGAAAAAAGTAATGATTCAAAAATGAAAATAACCCCCCCCCCGTAAAAAAAGAGCTTTTCACTGAAGTCAATGCAATATATAAACTGAAATTCACTAGCAAAAATATCAGTTTTTAGATTAACATGAGTGAGTTCATATATTCACATTTACTACAAAATCAATTTACTGACCATTCTCCCTCTGTTGTAAAACAGTGTTGTAAAACTGAACATATACATCCAAATTCCAAGAACATAAATGGATTCACCTTCCTAAGCCTCCCCCCCCAAAAAAAAAAATAATAATAATAATAAAAAAAAAAAAAAATAAAAATAAAATAACATCTCTAAAAAATCTGCCATTGCCAATGTTTCAAAATAAAGCATAGCCTTTGCTGTGAATAGAAAAAAGGAATAAAGTTAGAGCCTCATTCGATCCAATGAGAAATCACAATTGTAACAATTCAGTACTGTGAAAGGGACAACCATTAATTCAAATGAAACAAAAAGCATAAGTAATTGTTTGTCTATGCTATTTTTTTTTTTTTCAATTACTAATAAGTATGAAACAAACGAAAAGGATTTCTTTAAATATTCACAATACTTTCTGGCTATCACATGACTCCGAAGTCGGTTTCTATTACAAGTGCTCATTTTAAAAAAATTATGATAACCCTAACCTTGTCTTAAAGTATTAATCATATACTTTGAAGAATATAACATGACTACTTTTCAAATAATTCAAACATGAAAAAACAGAAATTATGAAACCACTTGATTACATGCAGTAAAAATAAGTATATCTGTAATAGACAACTGTATCATAATGATATTTCAGTATGAAGAGCCCGTTATCATTTGTTGAAATATTAATTAATTTGACAATCTCCCAACTAGCATTCTGGTGTCTAACTGACGTCTGCTTTCGGCCAAACGATGGACTCTATAGTTTGCTAACCGTCTAGTTACTAGTGCGATGTTTCCTACCAAATAACAGATTTTTTCTGGCCAGATATTGATGGTAAAAAGCTTCAGATGTTTAAAATACGAATATAGACTACAGTTATAACATAATGGAGGCAGCAATGGTTATGCAATGCTCCCATTAAATTGACATTGTTGCATTCGCTTTTTAAACATCTGAAGCTATTCTACCATCAATATCTATCTATAAGAGTTAGTGTACCTAGTGTCAAATCTTATATCGTTTGGCCGAATGAGCAAAATGAACAAAGACTCTGTGGAATTATTGGAATGAACGCTCCGCAGACATCGGTTGGCCCTCGATGTGCATGTAACGTGTTACCTCACCCTTTTGAGATGTTAGAAACCACTTATCTCAATAAATTTGTCAAAGTCAAAAGTCACATACCAAGATAGTAACAAATCTTTCTGAGACTTCTTAACCTATTGCAGACGGGGAAAAAAATTGTTTGCCTAGTCTCAAAGATGGGCTTTATTACAGAGCGAGGCAGCTTCACGCAACATGCCTTGACTCTTTCCTCTCTCTTTAAGTCACTCATTGTAAAACTAGAGCCCTTTTTGTGTGTTTTATTGCATTGAGATTTATATGTGACATATCACAGGCTCTATCAATGCTGCAATTGACTAAAATTGTACTATAGGGTCCATATCAGCTCATTATTTTCTTTATACTCAGTGTGATAAAAGTATTGCTGTTTAATGGGAGGACAAAAAGCAACTTTATTTTTTCGTATTCGTGTAGTCATGAAACGAAGAGGAAGGAAGCCTGTTCTTATGACTGTGAGTGCCACAGTAAAGGCATCCCTACTGGCATAGGGGCACATTGTTACCTTCCTTTTCTCGTTCTGCCTGCACATCCTTCATCGGCAGAAATCTAGAGCAGTAGGTCGGTAACTTGATGTATGGCTCTCTCTCCTGCTGGTGCTAGAAGAAAATGATGCCATCAAAGTTACTGATGTTAGGTGAAATGGACCCTATACTAAAATTCTAGTCAACTGCAGCTTTGGTATTACAATGAGTGACGGAAAGAGTGGAAAGAGTCAAGCTGCTCTGATATAAAACCCATCCTGGAGACTGGGCAAGCAAATCTATCTATCCCCCGTCCACAATGGGTTAGGAAAGAAATCTATTACTATAATTCCTCAAAAAAAAAAAAAAAAAAAAAAGATGTCTATATCTTATCTATATCCAAGGATGAAATTGCAACGTTTACCTATTCAGTATTATATATTTTATATGGTATATACATATCAATTTTATGTGCTCTTCACTTCAATTGGTTACGGTATGATTTTTTTAGTTTGCGTGGCATGAAATATGTCCCCGCTAACCTATGTCATAAAATAGATTTAGGGACATTACCCAAATGACCAGTTAGCACGGGACGTCGGCACAATTGTATAGTTTATCTGGGCCCGATATCTACCTAATGTCGAATTCCATCGGGATCCGCAGGTGGGCCATCGTCATAAGCTGACTGCTTTACTACATAAAATACCGCCAGTCGCTCATATTCACGATAATATGGTTAAATAAAGCCTTGTTAAACATCAAATGTTGTTCGGCGACCGACTTTTCCCGACCATGTGGGTAGTTTTAAAGTCTGACAGATGGCAACAACAGAACTTCATATTACACTGTACCAAAGATTATACTGTACCGTTAACACTGTTCGCTGTATTCTTTTTTTATACACCTGAAGCTATTCTACTATGAACATCTAACCATAAATGTTCGTGTAAATAGCATCAAACCTTACATATCCAACTTGAGTGAAGAAAACGGGAAATAAGACTGCTTTTGCCATGTATTTTGATTAATACTTGTACCCCATTCATCGTCGTGATCGCAATCTCTTTGATCTTGTTTTTGCTCGCATAACCGAGTATTTTTTAATGAACCGTTATTTTTCATTGACTGCCGGTTCCGTTAAATATTTATCGCGTCAGGTGCATTGTAGGAAGTTTAGCACTAGGAGCTTAGCAAAGCGTCGACGTCGGTCAGATGAGCAAAATGGGTGTCCCGCCGCCAATGCAGCTGAAGTCCAACCGACGCCGGCAGTTTAGATGAATAAGCAGAATGGACGACCGACGGTTGGACGTTAGAGTGCTAGCTGGGAGTTTAGAGAATGATGCCTGTATTATGTAAATGTTCTGTTGGGTTTATTGAGGAATTGTTTTAAGACCCCATCATCTGATGTATATTGGTTTGTGATTGGAAGC
>NW_028234431.1:16219671-16227171 GCF_977035675.1 Penaeus japonicus
AACCTGAGGATTCAATTTCAAAGGATTTAGTGTATTCATTCTTTGCATTAATAGTGAGAGAGTGAGATTTCCCTAAACATCATTTAAATTCAACATTCACAATAAACTTTTTCATTCAGCTACATCCTCACGTAGAGTAGGAAAACCTGGAAAGTCTTTGAATGCTATTTCTATACATATACATCAGTACTGATAATGGAAAATAAGCAACACATGAAACAATGCTTTATTTTTGTATATGCTCTAAGGTATTCATATGCAAAGGTGCCAAACTTAAGTAAAGCCATATCCTAATGGTGGTATGTAGATGGCATCATGCCATTTTCACACTTTAAGAAAAGGGGAGCCATGTTCTTTCATTACTTTAAATTTTCTTTTTATAAACTGACCTTTTCAATTTAAAAATGTTTTGGTAATATCCTTTTAAACAATACTAAGGACCCTGAGAAGTCTTTATTCAGTGTGAATTTTGTTACTTTTCAGGGTAAACTCAAGTAAAAATGACCTTATTTTTTCATTCCCCTTGCTTAACCCTTTCTGGAGGGGTGGTACACTACGGTACTGCGCATTCTAGGCCCGTTCTCTGGGTGACGCCATACTGCGTCATTTATTTAACTGATTTAGGCCTATGCATTCGAGAGCCCCGGCATTGTAACATGCAAGGCTGGAATGCCCCCGTCGTGAGTGGGTTAATTAGAAATTGTAAAACCATATAACTGAAGGTCATATAAAAGCCTTTTAGATAATACCTTATTTTTCTAAATCCTTTTATTGGTATGAACTGTACTCAATTTTGAATTAAGGAAAAATGTGAAACTGAGAAAAACTACTTCAAACTTTTGTTTAACACATTTTGTTCCTTGTCCCTTACTGATGATTTTGTAAGACAAATACCAAGCAAAGCAGCTATGACACTAGGAGCTATCTCATGCTGCATGTGCTGCCACCTGTTGCTATGTTTTTTGTCAAAATTAATGAATAACTCCACCATCATGTTATAAGTTTTATTATGATAGAATATAATTTTTCACAGCACATCATAATCTACATGGACAGAGTAAATGGGGGTGAAAGGTATACATGATTTTTAGTGGTATTATGACACATCTGTCTAAAACTGGTGAAGACATCATCTGCCCCCTTGGAAGTACAAACAGGGAGTAAAAACCGAGCCAGTAGACTCATGTGGATGTTCATTTCATCTTTTTTGCTGTGTCAGTACTTACATACGCATTTACTATAGGCTGCCCTGGGAGGCAAGTGGGTATTTATAATTTTTCATTTTTTTTCTTCTCAGCTTATCCCTATTTGGGGTCACCATTTTTGATGAGCTTTCTTCAAGTACTCCTCTTGTATACTATTGCTATATCATCTATGTTCTTTTCCTTCAAGTCCCTTTTTATACAAAATTTCCATCTGGTTTTGGGTATACCCTTTCTTCTATTTCCTTCTACTTCCATTTCCATAACCTCTCTCCCAACATGTTCTTCACCCTCCCTTCTCTTTACATGGTCAAACCACCTCAGCCTAGACTCTTGGATTTTCTTTGAGACTTCCCCTACTTCGGCTGTCCCTCTTATATATTAATTTCTGATCCTATCTTTCCTGGTAACTCCTGACATCCACCTAAGCATTTTCATCTCTGCCACATCTAACTTTCTTTCTTCTTTATGTTTAAGAGGTGCTGCTTCCAGGCTGTAGGTTAATGCTGGTCTAACTACAGTTTTGTGTACTTTTCCTTTAAGTTTAACTGGCACTCTTTTATCGCAAATGACCCGACACCTTCCGCCAGTTGTTTTCATTAAATATGTCAAATTACAGCCAAAATTCACCTCTTAGCAAGCAGAAGTTCACAAAATACAAAGTACAACAGAGTCATTTTACAAGCTCATGCACTCCCGAAAGAGCAGATGTGGGGGAGGGGGGGAGGCATATTCTCTTTTGGTCATCTGTATCAGATTACTTCTTATTTCATCAATATGGTGATTGGTGATATATATAAGTTTGTTATATCAAAATTAACAAGGCAACTGCTAACAAGCAGGAATGGGGCTCAAAATAATTTGTTAGGTATTTTCACATTTAAGTTCCTACATTGGCTTAGAATCAAGATAGGATGACTAACTAATAATATAGGTATGTTTTGATAATGAAAACTTATTTTCATGAACAAATATTTCTCAGCCAAAAAAGTGACTGTACACTGTGAAAGGTATTTTCATGGGTTACGAATCATCTTCATACTGCAGTCAGTACCTTGCTGTGTGTCATCACTCTTTCAAATTAGTGCACAGTAAAGATCATGGGTAATTTCATCTGTACTAAATACAACAACTCCTCTAAGGATGACTGTAAAAAGAACTTTTAAAGAAAAGTCTGATAGGAAAAAACAAAGATTTATCCATGTTGGAATGTTTACATGTCACCTGTACACGTCAGCTGGACCTCAGTATGATTTTTGACCATGGGCAAGTTCATGTTGCATCCAACTAGTTAACCCATTCACGCCAGGGCGATTCCGGCTCTGAATGGTCACAATGCCGGGGTTTCGAACGAATAGGCCTAGCGCCTCAGGATTCTCGGGTACACTAGCCGCGAGCCTGGGGTGTCTGCTTGCTCACCCCGAGTGCCAGCCTTGGCCAAATATCTGGTAAACGGCGTCTGACACAAACACCACGAAACGTGTCAGCACGTCATCCAGCGCGAATGGGTTCAGGATTAAATGTAGATATAGATGTCTATATAAACACTTGCTTCACTCACTTTGACTGGCAAAGTTTGTTAACAATTATAAAAAAAATAGATAATTAAATAAAGCAATTACTGTAAAAAAAAAAAAAAAAAAAAAAACTATATAATATTGACCTTCCAAAAAGAAATTACTATAAGAAAAATAAAAAAGGTTTTTTCAAATACCATATTTGAAAGCCCATAAGACACACCTGCCTCTTAGAGTCACACATTTTAGAAAAGTATTTTTTTTTACTAATATATCTTAAAAAAAGTGCTCTTTAATCTGAATGTTAGATGGTACTATAAGTTTCCCCATCCATGATTTTGTAATGTGACTTGAATATTTTTTAGAAATGTTTAGAAAATATTTAAATCACAATTTTTGGCTAAATATCACATGTAAAATAGTTCTTTTAAATGTGGTTTTGTCCTCCTTTAATCTTTTGTCACTTCCTAAGCCTAATTCACATGATCAGAAAATATACAGTATATTCTACAATATGAGTTTATTATGACCTTTTTCAATCAGATGAAATTGAAACTACATTCTTCACAATAACCATAAACCCTCAAATCAGGTAATATACATTTAGGTCAACGTTTTCCAGTGATTTTGAAACAATATTGCTAGCAAAGTATTGCATAGGGCTAAACCTCTCAGACAACAATCACAGAAGAGGTGAGTGCCCCCTCTATTTTTTTACCAGCCAGTGGACCACCTATCTCAGAAACATACCCAGCCTGCTAGCTGTATAATTCTAAATGGATTAAGCATAGCACAGCTTTCAAATTCAATTTGGTTAGTAGGAAGTAAAGCACTAAAAAGACTAGAAGAAAATAGTAAAAAAAAAAAAAAAGTTCATGTAACAATCACATGAAACATCATTAAGTCACAGGGTGTACATTAAAATAGCTGGCACCTTTGCATATGTAAATTTTTGAGTATACATGTATTTTCTTTACTTTGTATCCCAAAAGTAAACAATTGTTCGGAGCATTATCTAACCCCAGGTTCAAACAAATACTCAAAACATTGTAGCAAGTAAAATTTTTAATCTAATTTCTTTTTCTATGAATAAAATCTTAAACTGAAGTTCTCTTAAAACTAGGAGTACAAAGACATAAAAAGTATCTCCTCATCTATGTTTCTTTCTGATTTCCATATCTTTGGATAATGAACTCGAGTTGACACAAAACAAAGTTTATAAAAAAACTTTTTTGTACAGGTCATACTTGTTAGCACATTGCTAAAGAAAAAACAAAAAAACAAAAAATGTTTTTTTTTATTTTTTTTTTTTTTATTAAATCTGTTGTGACTACGTTAACCCAGTGCAGACAGGCGTCATGATATACATGATGCAGCAGTGTCATGACATACATGACAGTCAGGGATTTTGGATTACTGTGCTATTCTATTGTGCAATGAGTAAATAGTGAGTGATGATGACAATTGCAGCCATGATTATTATAATTGCAGGCAGAACAAGAAGAGGAAGGTGACTCAAAAATGCCCAGTGTCTAAAATGTGCTCCCATGCCAATAGGGATGTCTTTTACTATTGCACTCACTGTCATAAGCACAAGTTTCCTTCCTCTTCCCTACCTCTTCATGTTATCTTCACTGTAGATGGTTATATGTTGCGTATTCATTTATGACAGTATACAAATATGAAAAAATAAAGTAGCCTTTTGTCCTCCCGTAAAACAGCAATATTCCTATCACACAGTATAAACAAAATAACGAGCTGATATGGATCATATACTATAATTTTAGTCAAATGCAGCATTGATAGAGCTTGTCATATGGCACACAAAAATTAAAACACCAAAATAGCTATAGTTTTATAATGAGTGACTGAAAAGGAGTGGGAAATGTAAAAGTATGTTGTGTGAAGCTGTCTCGCTCTGAAAGAAAACCCATGCTGAAGACTGGGCAAGCAAATCTTTCTCCCATCCACTATGGGTTACTGGTCTAAACATTGGGATATTTCAAATGCATTAGCCTATTCGTCCACTCTGGTCATGGCCAAGCACTATGCACCTGATAACCCAGTGCGCAGGCCAGAAGGACAGCCATGACAAAATATCTCTTCCCCGGCGGCTGGTCCTACCACCATTTGACATTGTATCTTGTCACCTGGCGGTAACAGGTTAAAATGGTAATAAAATGTCTTATGTTCAAGTGGTGAAATTATCCAAAAATGATTGCAGATAGTCTTCAAAATAATGATTAAATAACAGTAAAAAAAACAAAAAACATTGGTACTAATTACTTGAAATTCTGGTATGATAATCAGGGTAATGTCAAAACATAAAATAGATACTATATATGATATATTACGAAAGTGATACTAATTAACTTTTGAAATAATAGGTCATCAAACGTGTAAGCCTAACACCACGGGCTATTTGCCTACACTGGCCATGGCCAAGCGCCATGCACCTGGCACACCAGCCAGGAGGATAGTCATGACAAAATATCTTGTCCCCAGCGACTGGTCCTGCCACCACTCAATATGATGTCTTGTCACCTGGTGTTAACAGGTTAACTGAAGGAATATATAGATTGTAATTTCAACAAAAGAAAAAATCCAGAATGAAAGTGATCCGACCTGCAAAAACACCCGTCACAGGAGGGCTGATATCACCGTAGAAGGTAGAGATGACATCCTAAAGAATTCCTAAATAATATAGATTTAGTAGAACTTAAAAGGAGTGTCCAATCAATAATTCAATATCTATACTTCTGTCAGCAGACCTCTGCTTCACTGTATATATTCTTCTGAATTTAAACACAATTAATGTTCATCTAATGAAAAAGATGTTTTGTTGAATTTCTATATTTGACCAAAAATTTCCAAATGTCTAAAAATATTGTGAAAGGCTAGAACTATGCTAAAAATTCTGCAATAATCTATAACTGGTATGAAACTATCGCACAATCTATATAATTTATAACTTTAACCCACTGAGTATGGGCGTCATGACATACATAATGGCACCAATTAGGCCTAAAAGATGGCGTCAATGCATACATGATGTGACATTGTGACATGTGCACAGTCATGAAGTATTATGGCTGTAACTGTGCTAGCTTCAGAGCTACAGGGTTCCATAGTCAGCCTAAACCCGCATTTTGTGATGGCCACAAGTGTCGCAGACCACCAATCCCTGACTGCCAGTTGGCTCATTAGGCACCCTATCCACAATGGGTTAAACCCATTTGAAATATCCCAATGTTTAGACTGCTGTGATGAATCTATGGTCTTGGATACTAATAAAATTACAGAATTGTTATTTCTAATTAGTATTTCTTATTTTACTGCCACCTTCACCCTCAAAATAAAATTAAACATTAAAAAATAATAAAAATAAATAAATAAATACATAAATGCCAAAAAACATAAATGAATGCCCACACTCCAGTCTTTCTGAAATATTTCTCATCACAAATTTCTATGCTAGCCTACAATATCTTACCTCTGTGATCTCCCACATGACAGAGATGGTCCAAAGGATTCCATAATGGCGCACGAGAAGGGTCTTCATGGCCCAGCCTGCGAAGTGTGCAAAGCAGAAGAAGTCGACGCTCTCCCACAGTCGCCCAAAGGAAAGGTCATCACATTTCTGCCCCCATTCACCCTGTTCGGAAGGGGGTGGGGGGCCATGTGTTAGGGTGGGGGAACAAGGGATGGTGAACAAAGGGCTGGGCAGAGCAATTTCTATGAATAGGGAGTGCTAATAGTCTCAGCAGGTTGAGCAATGAGAGTAAGTGAGAGAAGGAAGACTTTATGGATACCATGCATCAGCAAGGGCAAAGTGAAATAAGAGACAGCAGAGTAAAATAAAGCAATTAGGAGACAAAGTATTGTGATGAAAGTGCAGGCAGAGCTCATCTAAGGGATTCTGTAAATTAGCAATATCCCTTTTCAAATGAAACAAAAAGAAATACAATAAGTGACTCCTGCAACTTATATCTCATGTGTAAGCATAGTACCTTAAAAAAAAAAATCAATATAAAATAAAATGGGTAACCTTACACATATTTCGTACATGTTTTACCTAAAAGATCAAACAAAATTCACAAGTACTTCCTTTAAATAAGCAGATTATTATTGTAAAAAAATAATAATAATAAAGATAATGATAATAATAATAATAACATAAAATGCAAGATAAATAAATAGGTAAATCTACTAAATTTTAAAAAATTACCTTATCCATGTCAATCGTAAAGTTCATCAGCTCTGGAAAAAACCACTCGAACATACTGCGCACTGTTTTGTAGTCCTAAAAAGATCAGAAAAAATAACAATATCAAGTTTTAACATATATATCTATGCTCCAATAACTTTAATAATAGAAATAGAAATAGAAAAAAAATGTACTAAATAAATAATGGTAATGAAGAGAATCCTTCCATATCAAGTAGTTTAAACTAAAATCCCAAATACTTATGTGATTAAATAAAAAAAAACTATCAAAATTAATCATATTTTCAGATCTTTTATTCATCTTCAAAGATGATATATGTCCAGTAACAACAACTGTTAAGAGTGCAGTATTTCCTTATGAAATTGAAAAGTGACTTGAACAATACTTCACCTACCTGGAAGATAATGAAGAGCAGCAACAGCATGTATAAAATAGAGAGGCCAAAGACCATTCTCCAAATAGCTGGATGTGGTCTAGTGAATGGGCCATTGGGGAAGGCCATGACACTGATGATGAGAAAAAAGAACACCATGGCCAACAGACCAGATTGTAT
>NW_028234431.1:16232171-16242171 GCF_977035675.1 Penaeus japonicus
AGGACAGTGGAAGATGTAGAGATGTAGACAGACCATGAAATATGAAATGATAAAGGGAGAAGATGCATAGATAGTAAGACATCACTATGGATGATGTACTATTTAAGCATATGGATCCTCTCTTGTTGATATTTCTAGGACATGATGTGTGAAATGAGATTTTCGGCTGTTCCTCCCATAATTCCCCCTATGCCTGGCAGTGCATTCACTAACCACTCAGCATCTATGGAGATTAATGACATCACCAACCATACCTTTAACAGGTATGGCTAGTCAGTTTCTGTTGTTTGTCTATAGAATTACAGAGTTGTGTCAGCCAAATTTCATTTTGTTTGACATAAAGCATGAAATAGTAAATTTTCCAATTTTCACAACATAATGTTCATAGACAAGAATCTTAATTTATCAGGTAGTTTTAAGTGATAAGAAAGAATCAAAAGTTAACCCATTACAGACAGCATTAGATTTGCTTGCCCAATCCCCAAGAAAGGGACTATTGCCAGGTGTGCAGCACTCCAGATGGGTATTATTTTAGCTCGTGGAAACTTCACGTGACATGTTGTGACCATTCATGCTCTTTTCCATTCACTCATTATAATAACAGAGCCATATTTGTGTTCATCTCTTTTTGTTTAACTGAGATATATGTGCTATATCACAGGCTTTATCAATATTGCTGTGGTCTAAAATAGTAGTATAACGTCTATATCAGCTCATTATGTTCTTTATACTCAGTGTGATAAAAGTATTGCAGTTTTCTGAGAGGTCAAAGAGCAATTTTACTTTTTTCATACTCTTGTAATTTCATAAACAAATATAAAAGAAATAACCACCCACTGCCAAGAATAAATGAAGAGATGGGAAAGAGGAAGTAAACCGGTGTTTAGGACTGTGAGTGCCACAACAAAGGCAGCCATACTGACACAAGGGCACACTGTAGACACTGGATATGGTCTGGGTCATTTTCTTAATCTCACTCTGCCTACATATCCTCCATTGCTGGTAAATTAGAGCAGGATGCCATCTCTTTCTGAAGATAGTGCTTGTTATAGACTGTGAATTAGAGCCCTTTGTTCCTGCTGGTGGTAGGAGAGAGAAGTGCCACCTATATTTTGGATTCTACATTAAACTTATTTTGCTGAATATTACAGCAATTATAGTAATTAAAATTGAAATGGTCATCATTAGTCACTACGTAGAGTTATTACTCATAGCACAATAAAGAAACACAGCAATCCATTCTTCCTCAACGTCAAAAATGCTGTGACTATCGTATTGTATGTCATGACACCCTTATCAGGCCAATAGTTATGCCTCGCTTAACCCATTCCCACCGGGCCGTTTCGTCTTTTATGGCGTCAATGCCGGGGCTCCCGACGGCGTATGACGGCACCCGCGCTATCATATTACATAATCGCCGTCTGTGGCCGGCGGCATTGGGTTAAGTCCCAACACCTATCCGCAATGGGTTAATTTTCAATACAAACTTATTGTTTCCCAGTTAAAAGCCCTATTTCCCTATTCAATAAGTTTGGAGGAACAAGGCAAAATTTTTCTTCTATTGGGCTGGTTGAGGGGAATAATAAAAAATGTGATATATGTCTATGCAATTTAAGATAAAAATGTATATCAGACTTTTTTATTTCAGAATTCACTCTCCTGCCCTTAACAAAAAAATATACTTGCAACAGCTACTTCAACCTTCATTCTTTACTTGATAAATAATCAACATGTGTTTTTCACTTTTTTGGAAAAGAGTCATCTATGAAAATTAAAAAAAAAAAAAAAAATCTAGGATATTCATTGTGTTTACACCTTGAAGAAGTGTTTGTGTTTGCAGTACTGATTCTGGTATAAAATATACACTGTCAGTGAAACGTGTTGGATTTGGATTATTAGTTTTAGCTCTATCCATCCAGAGTATTTGTGGTGAATGTTCCTTTTTCACCATAGCATCATGAGGCACTGAGGCAACTGCAATCACTGTGTACACGGTATGTCATGTCGAGGAGTGAGCTAAGAAAACCACATATTTTGTATTTCTACTAAATATTATACAAATATGTACAGCTCTTTATATTATTTATTACCATTCACCCTAAAAACTATATTTCCTATAGGTCCCCAAACCTGTTGGGTAGAGAGTGGGAAAAATAATAACCAATTCATTATCAAATCAAAATAAATTAAGATTCTTGCTATGAAAGGCAGGGAGTTATAATCAGATAATTTGATCATATATCCACCTAAAAATATAAGTACCCCCTAAAAAAGCTAGCAAATTAATTTGAACCATGAAAATTCTGGATCTGTGTTTTAACTGTGTTAAAATATCAGAATAATGCTGCGTTACAAAATAGATTCCTCTCACCCTCTGCTATTCATACATAGTGGATACAATCTGCAATACCCCCCCCCCCCATACCCTACAATTTGAGCCTTGATAGTAGAGAAGATCATGGAGGGGATCAGGGTCTTCAATCTCCATCCTGCACTGATAAACAATCAACTGCTGTGTTTTTGTCTGAAAGTCAACTATATTGAGGCAAGTAGAACAAAGTGCTCTGTAAAGAGGGTGGAAGGTCTAGAGGAGTGGTGAAGCCCACCCTTCGCAAGGGGTAACTTCAACACTAAGTAAAGTTAAGTAGACTGTTGGATTAGGATTTTGGATAAATTTGGATAATGACGCAACAAACCTTCTGGTTATGATACCATATTTTTTGGGTAGATTTCGTTGTGCTTTGCACAGTTATGATATTCATTTCTTACGGAAACCTTTCATTTCTGAGTTTCACCCCCCCCCCCTCTCCCACACGCTTGCATCAACACGGTACTGAACGATTTCTGGCAGGAGATTTAAACAAGTTTTTCATTATTAAAGCCTAACCCATAGACCTAACCTAACCTTGCCTAGTTTTTGGGGTTAACCCTAGCCAAAGAGGGGATTTGCCCCCCCCCCCCTGGACCCCCCTTTTTTTCAAGCCAATTCGTGGCAAATACGTATCAGCCACGGTCACAGTTTTCACCATATTCATATGCAACAAAACCTAACTAATGGACCTAACCTAACCTACTTTCCTTTTAGTCCTAGGCAAGGGGAGGGCTTCGCCCCTCCCTGGACCCCTCCCCCTTTTTAAGCCACTGCGTAGCAGGTACATTTTTTATCCGAATATGCGCATTACTTACCTAAATTAGAGGTGTGTGAGGGGCCGGATCATGGGTCATTACATAAGAGTTTATGTATTGAACTGTCATTTTGATGAAATAACTTAATAAAGCCCCACAGTGTGTATCTACAACCTGTGCACTCGGTATCCATCTCTATACTGATCTTGAAATTCGAACGAGGACCCATACTCACCATTCATGTGTCAGTGATTGGTCAATAAATTTGTCAGTTAGATCAATTGTTTCCTTATTAGTGCTATTACTGTCACGTGACATCATTACCTATTAGCGATGTTTTTTTGTATTTACGCAGGCTAGGTTGGCGCATGCACGGAGTCAATATTTGTCAGTTTTCAGTTTGTCAGTGCAGTGGAAACATCTCCCTTTACTCATTTTTTAATTAATTTTAAACTAATATACCTCTCTTATTTTATGTTTCCGGAAGAAAAGAGTTTTATGGTGTTACGTCATAATTGAAACTACGTCATGCCCAGGGTTAGTTATTCGCTACGTTTGGTTGCTTCTTTATCCAATTATACCAGATTTTGTAGAAGTAAAATGCCCCAAAACAGCACAGACAAAACTCCTGGGAATGACAGATTATATCTACTATGGGTAAGCAGTAGAGCATGAGAGGAATCCATTGGTGCAACTTTTATCCCATTTAGTAATGTGGCATTATTTTGAATATTTACCTTAGCTTTATCTAAGCTGTAGACTCATTTAGCTGTATCAGCTAGAAACTCCCACCTAAAATAGTTGGCTACCCAGATAATGTGAGCACTTAATTTTGCAGATATGAAATCCTGTAACTTAGGCAAAATACTAATCTTCATCTCAATAACAACGTTATCTAAAGTTCCGTAATCAAGAGCTATTCTCCTACGAGCAGAACCGCTGTAGAACAGAAACGTCAGAGGATCAAGGGAAAACAAGATATAGGCTTACACCTCGTGAACTGAAATTTCCCTCACCTTGTAAATGCGAAGTAGATCAGTCCAGAAATAGTGACAATCAGCAGCGTGATCGTATGGGGCTTATAAAAGAATTCCAGTGAAATGTCGTCCACTGGCCGTTCATTAATTGAAATAAATCTGTCGGAGGCATCAGAGCCAGACGAATACGTTCGTTTTCGAACAGCCATCGCTGTTTACCTAAGTAAAGAGAATCAAAAATGGAGTTCAAGTTATTCAACTCGATTGCTAAATGTGTTTATAACTACTAACTAAAGTCGAACTTACGATTTTCAACATAAATAAATAAATTTATGCTTGTGCAGTATATATTGCTTAAAAGAATTTCAGCAAGATCCTTAGTTCCAGATTTCGGCATGAACGCTCATCCGTAAAAAAATCTCGATGAATAGATGGGCGCGAGTGGGCAGCAGACGACTTCCTGCGATAAACAACGAAATTGTTTCAATGACGTCATCATGAATGATGGTGAAGTAAAATCACGTGATCGATAGCCTACATCGTCCTAAACTTCGGAAATTTGAAGTCTTGAGAGCTGATTCAAAATTTAATCATGTGGTAACTCGTAAAGATTCATACAACATTTGAAGTGAAAGCACTATCAGTTCATAAACAAATCAGTGTAACAATACGGAAAAAATAGTAAAAGTTCTGTCGAGTTTTTCATCATTATGATAATCATTTTCATCATCTGACTCTCCTCTTCATTCCCTATATAGACAATTAAGATATTTGTTTTTCCTTTCCGTCACCCTGCTGTGTATGTGTAATTTTTATTATACTTTATTTATTTTACTATTTATCACGATTTACCTTGACTGGCTTTCATCGTTGTTGCAGAAATGCAATAACAATAGAATGATTTTCTGTGGCAACTTGTTATTATGTTTTCCTTAATTTTCCTTAAACCGTTTCTCTTCTCTTCTCTTCTTTCTCTCTCTCTCTCTTTATCTATCTTTTTTTTTCTCTCTCTCTATCTATCTATCTATCTATCTATCTATCTATCTTTTTTTCTCTCTCTTCTCTTCTCTTCTCTTCTCTTCTCTCTCTCTCTTTCTTCTCTCTCTTTCTTTCTTTTCTCTCTCTCCCCTCCCCCCCTCTCTCTCTCTCTCTCTCTCTCTCTCTCTCTCTCTCTCTCTCTCTCTCTCTCTCTCTCTCTCTCTCTCTCTCTCTCTCTCTCTCTCTCCCCTCTCCCCCTCTCTCTCTCTCTCTCCCCCTCTCCCCCTCTCTCTCTCTCTCTCTCCCCCTCTCTCCCCCCTCTCTCTCTCTCTCTCTCTCTCTCTCTCTCTCTCTCTCTCTCTCTCTCTCTCTCTCTCTCTCTCTCTCTCTCTCTCTCTCTCTCTCTCTCTCTCTCTCCTCTTGTGCCAGGGAGCATGGGAACAAAATCAGCAAAATGTCGTTTTATTGTACATCACCGTTTTATTTTTAAAAAGTCTTCTTTTTGTTAGCAAAACCTGCTACTAATCACAATGTATTAATGTAAGGAACGTTAGGGGATTATCCCAGGCCTGAAATCTTAAGATTTTCACACAATAACTGAACAAATTCCAAGTTATTTTCGATCGAAATAGTACAAGAATCGAGATTGTATTCTACCCAAAGGTTCCGGTCAGGGGCGTAGGATGTTATTCACATGATACAAGAGACTCGGGTTGTTTGTTTATTAGTCTGCTGTTTGATAAAGATATTTGGGGTTATTCATAATGCATTTGTGTCTGAAGCATCTGCAACCAACCAAGCTGCTGCCTTATCAACTATTAAGACAGGAAGAACGCGGAGTGTGGTGCGGTTAATAAACTTTCAATTACATACTTAGAAGATGCTTAACACCGACCTTTTGTTCAGCTGCATTCACGATGCACGACGACAGTTACTCTAATTAAATGCTTAAATGCTTATAAGCTTACAAGCTTACCAGACCGTATGCGTGCAGATATTGGGATACATGTTTGTATATCTGGTTTTCAACATATACTGTAAGCCACTGGCTTTCATTCCAGAATTATCAAGTTAATGTTGCACTAAATATATTTAGAATAATATATGTAGCTGTCGGACTGAAATATGAATAATAATCATTTTCAAGAGTTAATCAGACCCATTCAAATATATTTCCTTTGTCTGACAATTATCAAGCGGTATTCTGACATTTAGTATTTCATCGAAAGAATACTTCACAATAACAGTTAAGGGAGTGATCTTAGCTAAAATTAGCTTGGTGAACCCATGTATTCCGAATGTCTACAGCCATTCCGTAATATTTCAGCTACGGTATTACCCACAATTTTCGACCTTGTATCCTTTTGGTAGCGTTAACGAGCTAAAATCCAGCCTAAGGGTAGGCTGCACCCAATCATTTGAGAGGCAGTAGAAGCCGTTATGAATGTGTTATTTCTGTGTATGCATGAGTATCAGTCTGCATGTAAACAGAGAGTGTATAGCTACGCAAGATTTATCTGAGAGGACATGGATAGATTCAAGCAAGTATACATATTCGTCTTAGAGTTAGAGTTTGTTGTTCCATTAAGAGAAAGAAGAGTATCATTAACTTTGATTAAATCCTGCAATCTTACAACTACATATTACATTACAAATATTTTCATAATATACTTAATTGCTTTCCACTAATCTTTCCATTAGATCCGTCTTCTTAAATTACAATTACTTCCCTTTTAAATTAGTTATAAACTAATTTAAAAAGGAAATAATTGTAATTTAAGTTTATAACTAATTTAAAAGGGAAGTAATTGTAATTTAATATACTTAATTGCTTTCCACTAATCTTTCCATTAGATCCGTCTTCTTAAATTACAATTACTTCCCTTTTAAATTAGTTATAAACTAATTTAAAAAGGAAGTAATTGTAATTTAAGTTTATAACTAATTTAAAAGGGAAGTAATTGTAATTTAAGAAGACAGATCTAATGGAAAGATTAGTGGAAAGCAATTAAGTATATTATGAAAATATTTGTAATGTAATATGTAGTTGTAAGATTGCAGGATTTAATCAAAGTTAATGATACTCTTCTTTCTCTTAATGGAACAACAAACTCTAACTCTAAGACGAATATGTATACTTGCTTGAATCTATCCATGTCCTCTCAGATAAATCTTGCGTTGCGTAGAAAAATATTGACCAAATTCTGATACATAAATTTTACTTTGGTTTAAAGACAAAACAAGACGTCTCCCTCTTTTCACAGATCACCAGTCGACCAGGTTAATTTGTCAGCTTGCTCATTGCCATAGATTCCCAAATTTCCAGATTAGCTTGATTGACTTATGGGAAAAGCTGACACATATCACGCTCAAGAAACAACATAAAATCCATATGCTCATGTAGTACTGTACCATGGTGGAATGATCGAGAGACATGGGGATGATGGCCATGGTTCACACTGATGTTTCCTAAACACATTGAAAAATAATAGATCTTTTTAAAAAGTATTTCGTAGTATACAGTATTTGTTCAAATACATTTTTTCTTAAAAATGGTTAACGATAAAAAAAGTCCTGCTCAAGGAAAAAAGATTGCCCTTTCTAAACCTCCCTTTCCTTCCTTCCAAATCTCTTCTCTCTCAGTTTCTCTGTCTAAACATGTCTCATCGTATTTTTATATCTCTTTCTCTCTCTCTCATTATAATTCTCTGTATCTAGACATCTCTCATTCTTTTTCTATATCTCTCTCTGTATCTCTACATCTCTCTGTATCTTTACATATTTCTTTGTGTCTCTACATATTTCATTGCATTTGTATCTCTGCATCATCCACTGTGCATTTGCAACTCTCTGTATCTCTTTAAAATTCATTGTATCCCGGTATCATTACATTTTCCATTGTAATTCTGGATCTCTTTGGATCTATAATTTAATTGTATATCTGCAACGTTCATTTTTTTACGTCATCATCTGTGAAAATGTTGTTGTATTTCTACATCTTTACATCTTTCGCTGTGGCCATGTATCTCTACGGTTTTCATTTTACCCCTACATCATTCTGTATCATTGCACATTGCATGATAATACTGCATCTCTACATTTCCGTTGTACCTTGCATTTCTCTGTATCACTACCTATTTCCTGATCTCTCTCTATCTCTCTGCCTCTTTCTTTCATGTCTGGTGAGAGATATCAGACACCATCGTATTAATTAACAATTTTAATATAATCAAAGAATTTAATTTCCTTTATACTATACATAAATGAAAGCAAAAAATACATTTTTCAACCAGCCCACTGATGAGCAGAGAGCTCTTCCCCGTCACTACACATTACACGATTACAATAACGAGCTATAACTTTCTTTTGTCAGCCTTAAAGTAGCTTATTTATCATACTGCACGTTTTATAAGGCCTTGATTTGTAACTCCGTGATATTAATAATTATCAGAAGCATATTACATGCCCAGCTGTAAATCATAATTAATTTTATCGAACATTAGCATAATCAAAAGAACGGACTGAGACCTTGAGTTTGAATGGGAAAGTTTACACACATTTTTTTTTAATATAGTTTTTCTTCTCTTTTGGCCGTGCTCATGGATTGTTTGTTTGTTCTTTATAAACATAAATGTTTAGAAATATATTTAATCTATAATTGTTGAAAGATATAACAACAGTAATCAAAGGATGAATCACAGGCAAGTAAAAGCAAGAATGAGTGGCAATGACAGCAGGCTTGGAACGCCCCTTCAAGCCGTTTTTTAAGTCCCAAAATGTTCGAGGTTTTGGATCTTACGAAAAACAGTTAACTCATGTTTGGTTGTTTCTAATGATATGATGGCTTTAAGTGAACTTAAAGAGTCTGAAAAATGACTATTCCATAGTGAGTCGTCGACAGTGGAAAATCTAAAGCTTTAACAATAGTAAAAAGTTCGGCAATAATGATCGATGTATGAATCGGCAGTCTGAATCTCAACTGGCATTCGGTCGACCATACACCCACACCCCACACTCCTCTATCTTAGCGCCATCTGTATATGGATCATGAGGAATTCTCGGCGTACCACCGCCTCCGGCATCGTGGCTTTCGCTAATGGTTGCTGATGGAAAAAGTGGAGGTTTCCTATGGTGCAATATTTGAATGTGGCTTTGGCTGATGGTTGCTAATATACATCGATGGAAAAAGTGGGGGTTTCCCATGGTGCAATATTTGAATGTACCAAAGTATTGATGGTAGAGCGATCTATGCCGACTTTTTCAACGAGGTCGTGGAATCTAATGCCAAGGGTGTCTTTCTCCGCGGTTCTCCAGACGCAAATGCCGAAGCAAAACATTTCCGACAGAATTACTAGACCCCGTCAGAGGCCTAACGCCACGGGCCTCCGGCTGCAGAGGCCGAAGCAAAGCATTCCTGTTAGGGTGACTCGGTTCTATGGTTATTTTGGCGGCATACTATAGGCTCGACCCGGCGTTAACCACTGCTGTGTGCTCGAAAGACGACTCCATTTCCTTATTACACTCACCTCAATAACCTCAAACCCATGCTATATCAAATACTTTAATAATCGTACTCTGCATTCACACCATCAACCACACGTCGCTCCTTGGCGTTGTGCACTGTCCCGCGCTAGGTTTCCCGTCCTCTACACTGGTTACCTGTCGATAAAAGTCTTAATAAAGCAAATACAATGATATATAAATGAAATACAATATGAAACTTTAAAACTCAAAAACAGTCAGGCTTATAAAATAAATATAAATTGCAAAAACAATGAAAGGCAAATCGGCATAAAGGTCACCAAAATCATGGAAATTTGAACGCGATTTAAGTAATATTGACATTTATATGTGTATTCGTTAAATCTTGTATACTATGTAGCGTGGCTGGGCTTGTCAAAAACTTGGGATACTTAACT
>NW_028234431.1:16249671-16252171 GCF_977035675.1 Penaeus japonicus
TAGCTCAAGTCCGGTAATATCCATTCTTCTTTATACTCGTCAGTTTCCTTTAGTTTCATTTCCATTCCAATCAGTTTCCTTTAGTTTCATTTCCATTCCAATCAGTTTCCATTTTTGTTTTTCATTTTCTAATTTGACCTCATTTGGCCTTGGTCTCAAAGCCTCGTTTAAATATTTGCCTTCTCTAAAGGCCCTCAACTCTGATAATTTCATTGAGCTTCAATTTTGTTATGATATCATTAATCAATTTCATATCATTTGTTTTCCTGATTTCAGGATAATTTTCTTCTTTTTCTTCTAGATTGTATATAAAGAGCCCATTTGCTCTGAATGTATCTTCATTTTTCTTCTCTGACTTTTCTTTTGTAGGTTATTTTGGTTGTGGTTGCTTCTTTTGTCGCCGACAATCTTCCAGTCAGCCTCATCATTTTTTTTTTTTTTTTTGTTCAGTGTCTGAAATATCAATTTCTGGGGTATTTATGACCTGTTTATCTGATTTTTGCCTTACTATTTCAGAAAACAGCTTTTTTTCTTCTTCCTTATTTAGTTTATTTGTCTCACCTGTTGGATTCTCTTCTTCCTTCTTTGCCTTTACTTTTACATTTTTAGTGTCTTGTACAGTCTTTTCTGTTTCCAATTCAGCAGCCAGAGTTACTTTTTCTTTTTACTCTTGTTTTAATTCATAGATTTCATCTTTCAAAATTTGTATTTCCCTCAAGCATTGAATCTTGAAGTCCTTTAATTCTTCATACATTTTCTTTATTGTGTTTTCTAATGGACATGTCCTCTCACACTTTTTGGGTGTGCTGAGTTTTTTGTTCACAGAGATGGCTCATTTTCTCTTTTTCCAGTTTGTCTGATACGATCGCACTACTTTCCTGTACATTTTCTGCCATTCTGTTATATCGTCACAACTTTGATTTTTTTTTTTAGTTCTGTTTCTAGACTAGAATTATTTTCAGTATTGATGTCTTTGCATCAGCTGCAATCTTTCTGTATATTTTGTTGATTATCTACTTTCAGTTCATTATTGATGCCTAATAGGTAGGAATCAGTATTACTTATAATTTCTTTTCTGCTTTTCAAGTATTTTCACATTTGTGGCATTTTTTTCCTATCACAGATTTGGCATACAGATTGCTTTGTTTCATTGTGTTTAAAACATTCTTCAGTTTTAGAGTTTCTTTTACTTCTTGGTCTAAACATGTAGGGTTTAAACCCTTAGAGTTATTTAAGTCTGGTCAAGGTCATCTTGGAAGCAGCTTGGCCACGCTGTTCATATATATATATATATATATATATATATATATATATATATATATATATATATATATATGTGTGTGTGTGTGTGTGTGTGTGTGTGTGTATGTATGTATGTATGTATGTATGTATATGTATATATATAAATATATACTATATTATCTTTATAAATTGTCTGTAAGTGTAGTGATGATTGTATTTACACACACACACACACACACACACACACACACACACATATATATATATATATATATATATATATATATATATATATATATATATATGTCATCCTACCCATTGCTATCTTGTCGGCGTGGCGTCATTAGAGCAGTCGCTCGGGTCTTAAAACAAGAACTAATAATACCCCCTCTTTAAAGGTACAACCCGCAATTACCCGCCTTTCGGAGGGTACCGTTTCCGCAAGGTTAGATTTACAAATAACATTTTGTTTGCACTAATTATTATATTTTTTGCACAAAGGAGCATTTACATATCTGCTACAATTTAAAAACAATGTGTTTCGCCCTTACGTTTCATTCAGTTACCTTAAACTACTAATTTATCGTTAAAATTAAAGCATGCCCTGCAAGTAACACTAATTATTAGTAAGATTCTCCTGCATGATGTAATCAAGAGTATTTATGTTATTAATATTTAAGTGTCACTTAGTTTAGATAACCACATGTAAATTGCACACAGGTTATGTAATAGTGTAAAATAAGGATTATTATAAGAAAAACAAGAGAACTGTAATCTACTGAGGTTCCCCATTTCAGTACAACAGAAAACGTGTTGTCATAAGATGTGAAAAACGAGTACCAATAGCGGTATGTTTGAAAGCCGATAGTCGACTATTGAAATTTGATATCATGAATTACTTGGCATTGGATAAGATATGTTAAGCTCTTGATAACTTAACAAAAAATAGAGAATAGAACCAACATTCTGTGTAAAAATAGTGACGTGTCATGAATGACGTCACCTTTGTGGTCAAGTGAGGGATGACCGCACAAAGATAAGCCGAGCCGAGGGAAACACGAGCAAAAGGTTCTATCTATTCTACCTTTGAGGTGAGAGTAGTGTATTCAATTTAGTGACAGGGTATTTCATCATGTTAATTAATGTTAATTAATGTATATAGAGGGAAAATGATATTTTCCATAAAGGAAAAAATAATATAATAGGGAGACATATACTCGTAAATTTTGCCTCAGATGCCACCTGCCTCACCTCTTTG
>NW_028234431.1:16279671-16287171 GCF_977035675.1 Penaeus japonicus
TATATATATATATATATTATATATTTAGATTTATAATTATATATAATAATTACATATATACAAAAATATATGTAAATATATATATATATATATATATATATATATAATATATATATCTATATAATATATATATATATTATATATATAATATCAATATATATATATAAATATATATATATATATCCATATAGTTTTTTGTATAAATTAATATATGTATATAAATATAATTATAAATAAAGCATATATATAAATATATATATATATATATATATATATATATATATATATATAATATTTAAATTTATATATATATATATATATCTGTATAGTATATTTAACTATAAACTTGTAAATATTTATGCTAAATATTTGTTGTTTTGATATAGATAGAATTGTGTTAGAGAGTAGTGATTGTGGTTAGTGTGAGAGGTAGTACAGCTGGTGTGAGAGTGAGTGGTGAGTGAGTGACGTGCGTTGAGGAGAGAGTTGTGAGTGTGTGTGTGTGTGTGTGAGAGTGTAGTGTGTGGTGGGTTTGGTGCGTGAGTGTGGTGTGAGGGGGGGGGGGGGGGGGGGGGGGGCTGAGTGTGGGTGAGTAGTGTACGGTCGTGTGGTGTGTGTATGTGGGAGGGTGGGTGGGGGGGGGGGGGGGGGGTGGGGGATGTGGGAGTGGGGGTAGGGGGTGTGAGTGGTGGGGGGTGTGTGAGGTAGGTGTAGTGTGTGTGTGGGGGTGGGGGGGTGTGTGGGGGGTGTGGGTGGGGGGTGTGTGTGGGGTGTGTGTGGGTGAGGGTGGGTGGGGGGGTGTGTGTAGGTGTGGGATGTGTGTGGGGGGGGTGGTGGGGTGTGGTGTGTGGGTGTGTGTGTGTGTGGGTGGGTTTGTGTGTGTGTGTTTGGGTGTGTGTGTGTGTGAGTGTGGGTGTGTGGGGGTGTGTGTGTGTGTGTGTGTGTGTGTGTGGGTGTGTGTGTGTGTGTGGGTGGGTGTGTGTGGGGGTGGGTGTGTGTGGGTGGGGGTGTGTGTGGGGGGGTGTGTGTGTGTGTGTGTGTGTGTTTGTGTGGGTTCGTGTGATGGGTGTTGTGTTTGTGTGTGTTGTGTGTGTGTGTGTGTGTGTGTGTGTGGGGGTGTGTGGGGGTGTGTGTGTTTATTTAGTGTGGGTGTAGGGGGGGTGTGTTTGTGTGTGTGTGTGTGTGTAGAGTGAGTGAGTGTTGAGTGTGTGTGAGGGGTGGTGTGTGTGGGAGTGTTTGTGTGTTTTTGTGTGTTGAGTGTGAATTTTGGAGAGTTAGATGTAGGGTGGAGTCTGTTAGTGATATATTTTGATGTTTTGAGATATATGATAGTTAGATTATATAGAGATTGATATATATATATATATATATTTTTATATTTATTAAACAAATTTAATTTACATATACTACATATATATATTTATAATTTATATATATATATATAATATATAATTATATAAAATCTATTTTATTATATATATATATCAATCTATCTATATATTATATATATATATATAAACACATATATATATCCATATAAACTATATACTACAAACTATCTCTCACTACTCTAACTATATTAATTCAAAAACAACACAACACTCACACAAACTTACACTCCAACCCATATACAACTTAAATACATAAACAACAAATAAACATAAAAAAAACAATCCACAACCCTAAAACAACCAACAAAAACAATCTAATTTCACAACAACCTAATTCATCAATACAATTCTATTCTACCTTCCTTCCTTTCCTATAATATCTTATTTATTAACCCCCCCCCCCCCCCCCCCCCAATTTTTTTTTTTTTTCCTCCCTTTTTTTTTTCTTTCCCCCCCCCCCCCCCCCCCCTCCCCCCCCCCCCCCCCCCCCCCCCCCCCCTTTGTGTGGGGGGGTGGGGGGTGGGGGGGGGGTTGGGTGGGGGGGTTGTTGATAACACACCCCCCCCCCCCCGGGGGGGGGGGCCCCCCCCCCCCCCCCCCCCCCCCCCCCACCACCCCTTCAAACACCCCCCCCACCCCCCCCCCCCCCCCCCACCCCCCCACACCCGCCCCCCCCCCAGGGGAGCCGCTTCCTGAATTATAACCAGGTCGAACCTTGGAAAAGGTGCCATAGGATAGTAGTCCTTTATCCATGTGACAGGATATTTAGGGAGTGGGTGAACTTTTTTCTTAGATCCTTGTGGTGGTTAACCCTTCTGTACAGACCGCGGTTGCCGGTTCCCGCTTTCAGCGCTAACTGGATTTTTAAAATATTGAAAGGCCAAGGGGGAGCTGGTCTTTTTATTTTGACAGTAATTATTGTTTATGCTTTTAGAAGAAATTACCTGGAAAACTGAGACGGATATTGTTGTTCAATTTGTTTATTCATGCCATGATTCTTGATACAGACTTTCTTGTTAAATATGGAGCAATCCAATGTAAATAAACTAAAGAAATAAACATCATTATATGTAATCATGAAACTCCATCAATACATTGATTATTAGCATGTTATCTATATTGCATACCCGACTCATAACTTGCATGTTTGCAACTAAACTATGGATAGTATTCAAACTATGTCTACGATATTTTCAAGTTATGCTACCTACTAGGTGAAGAAATAGGTAAAAGATGTATTACATACGGTTCTTTGAAACACTATACTCAAATTGTTTTTTGTAACCAAGCCGTAGACTTATAGCTACAACGTTTGGCTTCGTAATTTTCTTATGTATTGCTCCCATATTTTTTTTGTAATATGATGGACTATAGATCTGTTAGTGTCTAGTTCAACATTTCTTTGTAATCTATACATTTTAGTCGTGTCTTTATAAGCAATTTGTTTAATCTTATGTGAGATGGTACTCATAACACTTAAGTTGTAACTTCCATGAGATGCGATCTGTTCACTTGTGCATTCCATCGTCACTCTGTATGAGTTACGAGTATGGAGTAAGGAAATGTCTGTTATGGTAAGTTTACCACATCCCGTAGGATCTGCTACAAAGAAGGCAATGAGCATTGTAAATACCCTTCCAGAAATCTATGATATCATAAGTTCTAAGTTCGGAGCACGTTCTCTTGATCCAAGTTCATCTGCTATGTCTTACAGAAACGAAATCCTGAAGAGATTCTTTGGCTAATGTGTTTCATGGGGACTTTAGCCATTTGTAACCTCGAAATGCTAGGAGACGAGAAGATGAAATGGCAACCGTGATACTCAATGGGTATCAGTAAAATAATCCATAAGAAATATGTCCCCGACGGAAAGGAGCTTAAGGATACCAAGGGAGACGATGCACAAGCGGGAAAATCTTTCGCGCGCGGTCGCGTGCAGAAGGGCGTGCTGTAGTGTAGTAGCGCGCGCGGGGGTGGCGTGAGCTGACGAGTCACGCGGTGTGCGACTGCGGAGCACTAAGTAAAGAGGCACTAATGTTCCCGCTACTTATGCTGACAGGGTTGGCCTATGGACACAATGGCCCCCCCCCCCCCCCGGTTCATGTGGTGCGTCCTAAGGCAATGAACCGAGATACCTCAGTTCGAGTGAGACTGTGCTGAGTATTTGCAAGATGAGAAGTCTCACCTACTATTGCAATTGTTAGGAATACATATGTCTTATAATAATTGTGTAAACGTACATTTTAATGTACGTATCATCATATGGATGTGTATTAGGAAAATAAGCTTAAGAGTTTTTTCAGCTATGAGTTGCAAGGATGGGTGGCTGATAAGGGATATGTTGGATGTTGTCATTTTTTTAGTACATATGTTGCTGGATCTTTCACCTTACTCTTTATATGAAAACTTAAAGCTATGAGATATGTGGATACACGATGTGCATTAGGTAGTTAATGGACGAAATAGTCAGCTTAGCAAGATTGTTCACTTTTCACGCAATCATTGATACCAGGTAATTTTTTTCTTCTCCTTTTTCTTTTCTTTTTGTTACTGGGAGACTAAAGGAAACGCATGGTGAAGCGCAACATATATTTAGTGGTTGTGAGTCAGTGCATCTGAGAGATGAGAGGTTACTGGGAGCAGCTAGTATGCAGAGTGTATCTTTCTCTGCGTAGGCAAAGCTTTAGCGGTCCACCCTTTCTCACAATCCAGAATATCTGTGGGCGCCAGGGAAAGCTTACCTAAATAGAAGTGATTTAGAAGATGTCTTGTTACTTGTATATTTTAGATGTAGAAGATATTCACTTGTGGACGGGAATGAATATTTGATAGGAAAGAGCTTACTGATGGCTCCTTGTCACTTGTCGAACATGCATTGGGATTTATATATGTGGACGACAATGTCGGGTGTATTGCCAGGTCCAGTCATTCGTATAAAAACAATGATAATGATTATGATAACAATAATGGTAATATTAATAGCAATAACAATACTGATATGACTAATGATACATATGATAAATATAATGCTGATGATGATAATAATGCTGATATTACTAATGACAATAATGATAATAATGCTGATATTACTAATGACAATAATGATAATAATTATATTGACGATAATGATTGTAATGACAATGGCAGTAATGATAACGATTAAAATTATCATGATAACAATAGTGGTAGCATAACAATAATGATAGTGATAATAATGATAACAAGGATACCGAAAAATGACAATGAAACTTAATGATAGTGATGATGGTGACAGAAAATATTGATTTATCTTTTCTTCACATCACGTACAGATAACATGTTATGAAACTAGTAGCATTAAATAAATGCAAAGTTTTAAATTCATAGAAAGTAGATTCTTACATAATTACGCAATTATTTGGAATTAGATGTTAATGATGAACATGGAAAACTAAGAAAGAAAGAAAAAACTCTTAAAGATGATATCAGCGATAATGATAGTGATATAAATGATTGTTGGAAATGTTATTGTTACATCTATCATAATAATCATAAGTATGATAACGATTTTGATGATGATGATTAGAGTGATAAAACAATAATGATATTCTTAACGAGCGGATGATTAAGAACATACCAAGTATAGATATAAGGGAAAATATTTTTATATCGTATTCAGTTTCCCTGATCAGTATCAAAAGAAAAAAGAAAAAAAAATCTTTTATTCGTAGTAACGAAGTGTTTCATATACGAGACAGCTGTCAAAAGAATTTATGATTTTCCTTTAACCGCTGTAGAGTTCACTTGTAGCAATGCTAACTATTACTGCTATTAATACTATAACGACAACAACAATAATTATGATTATGACAATAATATTAAAAACAGTAAGGATGATAAGGATATTTACGATGATAATGCTAATACTAATAATGGTACTGATAATAACAATAACAATGATAATGACAATAATAATAAAAACAGTAAGGATGATAATGATATTTACGATGATAATGCTAATACTAATAATGGTACTGATAATAACAATAATAATAGTGATAATAACAATTATTATCATTATGATAATTATGTTAAAAATATGATAGTGATAACAATAATTATAATTACAACAGTCGTGACAATGATCATGATAATGATAATAACTGTAATAATAATGCTATTAATAATGATGATAGCATACTGTTATAATAATGATTATAATAACAATGATGATAATGATGATAATAACAATGATGGTAATGATAATGATGGTAATCATGATGATAAAAATGGTAATGACAATAGTTATCATGATAGAAATGACAATAGTTTTGATGATAAAAATGACAATCATGATAGACGTGGCAATAAAAAGGATAATGATAACAGTAATAAGAATAAACTAGATAGTAAATAATAAGTAATAAATCATAGTAAATAGTAATAATGGTAATAAATCAATCAATAAACCATAAACAAGTAATAATAAGAAATAATAGTAAGTAAATAATAAATGATACAATAAATAGCAAAAAACAAATAATAAGGATTAATCAAATTTGATAAATAAAATAAATAAATACAATAGGATAAAAAGGTAATGACAGCAGTAACGATAAGAATAATACTAATAATGATAACAATGATAATGATAATAACTATAAAGATAATGATGATAATTATAAGAATTATGATGATCATAACAAAAATGATAGCAATGATAATACAGTAATAATAAAGATGATATTGATAACAATAACAATGATAATCATAACAATATAATTATATTGATAATAATAATCAAGATGATGAAGGCAACATAAGAATAATAAAAAGCAATTGCAATAATGCTAAAAATAATGTTTGTGATAACATAGACAATGAGGATAATGATGATGATAATGATGACATAAACAATAATGATAATGGTAATGACAATAACATTAATGATAATGATAACATTAATGATAATAATAACAATGATTTCAGTAATACCTGTAGAAATTTTAATAATTGTAATGATAATAATAATAATGATTATGGCAATAATAATAATAATAATAATAATAATAACAATAATAATAATAATAATAATAATAATAATAATAGTAATGATAATGGTAATAATAATGATAATGATAATGATGATGAATATTATGATATTAATATTGATGATAATACTAATCATAGTAGTAATAACAACAATAATGATAATGGTAATGGAAATGATCATAGTAACGTTAATGATAACACTAATGGTATTAACAATAGTAATGATAATAGTGATAATAACAATAATGATAATGATGATATCAGTGATAATGTGGATAGTATAATGACATCTATAATAATGATGGTGAAGATGATAATGATAATAGTAATAATAATGATGATGATGATGATAATGATGAAAACAGTTATAATGATACTGAAAGTAATGATGGTAACAATAGTAATGGCGATAACAACAAAAATAATTGTTTTAGCAGCAGTAATAATGAAACTAATGTTACTAATGATAATGATAAATATAATGATGATGATGATAACACTGATGATGATAATAATAGTAGCATACTTAATATATAAATAATGATAATGTTGATCATGATAATGTTATCGTAATGGTAATAACAATAATGATAATGATAATATTATGAAAATGATAATGATAATAACATAATAGTGATACTTTTATTACTGCTGCAACCAATAATAACAAAAATGATAATGATGACTATGATGGTAATGATAGCAAGAACAATAGTATAATGACAATAAAAAATTATGATGATGATAATAATGATCATATTGATACTGATGGTGATAATGAGAATGATAATCATATTGATGATACATATTATGGCAATTATAACATTGAGAATAACAATAATGATAATAACAATGATAGTAATAATGATACTAATAATAATAATGAGTAGTAATAATAATGATAATGATAATAATAATAATAATAATAATAATAATGATAATAATAAATATATCAATAATAACAATGATAATAAAAACAATACTATTAACGTTACTACTATTACCAATGATAATAATGATTATGATTATAATAATAATAATAATGATGATGATAAATAATGATAATGGAGATAATGAA
>NW_028234431.1:16302171-16304671 GCF_977035675.1 Penaeus japonicus
TGTGTGTTTGTGTGTGTCCTGTGTGGGGGTGTGTCGTGTGTGTGTGGTGTGGTGTGGCGTGCGGTGTGTGCTGGGGTTAGGGGGGGGTGTGTGTGGTGGTAGTGAGTGTGTGTGTGTTGTGTGTGTGAGCTGTGGTGTAGTGTGTGTGTGTGTGTGTGTGTGTGGTGTGTGTTGTGTGTGTGTGTGTGTGGTGTGGTTTGTGTGTGAGTGTGTGTGTGTGTCGTGTGTTGTGTGTGTGTGTGTGTGTCGTGCTGTCGTGAGGTGTGAGTGTGTGGAGTGTGTGTGTGTGTGGAGAGTGTGTGAGTAGAGTGTGGTGGTGAGTGGAGTGGGTGTGTGTGTGTAGTGGTGGTGCTGTGTGTGTGTGTGTGAGAGTGTGTGTGGTGTGTGTGTGTGTGTGTGGTGTGTGAGTGGGGAGTCGGTAGTGAGGATTGTAGGGGGGTGGGAGTTTGAGGAATGAGAGTGCTGTGATTGTGGGTTAGATACTGAATGACAGGATTGTCAGTTGAACTCGTATGACTCTCATAATAACTTCATCTAACTACTACTCTAATATCTACTAACTCTCTCTCTCAATCATGTGTGTGTGTGTGTGTGTGTGAGTGTTGTCGTGTGTGTGAGATGTGTGGAGATGAGGGGAGTGTGGGTGTGTGGGTGTTCGGGTTTTTGTGGTTGATGTGTGCAGATTGTGACGGTAGTCAGTTGAGGGAGTGTGTGAATATGAACTGGGGAGATGGTCTGATATGTCAGAATGTATGTGTGTGTGTGTAGTGTGAGAGTGTGTGTGTGTGTGTGTGCGTGGTGTGTGTGTGGAGTGTGTCGTGGTGTGTGTGTGGTGTGGGTGTGTGTGTTTGGATTATTGGGAGTGTGTTGAGTGTGTTAGTGTGTGTCAGTGTGTCTGAGTGGGGGGGGGGGGTGAGTGTGTGTGTAGTGGAGTCTGTCTGTCTGTGTATGTGTCGCGTCCCGAGTGCTCTCAGAGGAGAGCGCGCCTGTGTGTGTTGACTCGTGGAGAATGGCAGCGAGCTCTCGAGTGTGTGTGTGCGTGTTTGGGGGTGTGTGTAGGGGAGTGTGTAGTCGTATGCTGAGTGGTTATCGTGTGTGTGTGTCCGTTTTGTGGGTGTGTGTGGGGGTGAGGGTTGTGGGGGGGGGTGTATGGGTGAGTGGGTGAGGGTGGGTGTGTGTGGGGGTATGTAGCTGTTATGTATGTGCTTAGTGTGTGAGCGTGTGTGTGTGTGTGTTTGTGAGTGTGTGTGTGTGGGAGTGTGGGTGTGTGTATATGTGTAGTGAGTGTGTGGGTGTGTGTGTGTGTGAGTGTGTGTGGGGGGGGGGTATGGGTATGTTGTCGTGTGTGAGTGTTTGTGTGTGTGTGTGTGTGTGAGTGTGGTGTGTGTGTGTGGGTGTGCTGTGGCGTGTGGTGGGCTGGTGTCTGCTGTAGAGTGTGTCTGTTTGTGAGTTGGGTCGTGTGTGTGGGGGGTTATCTCCTATATCATATATATATCTACTCATCATCTATCTATATCTCTCAACTACTCTCTCTCTATATATATATATATGTGTGTGTGTGTGTAGGGTGTGTGTGTCGTGTGTGTGTGTGTGTGTGTGAGTGTGTGTGTGAGTGTGTGTCGTGGTGTGAGAGGTGGGGGGGGGGGGGGGATGGGGGGGTGTGTATCGTATGTGTGTGGGTGTGGATGTGTGTGTGTGTAGTGTGTGTTGTGTTTGTTGTGTGTATGTGTGTGGGTGGTGTGTGTATGTCGAGTGGGAGTGAGCATGTGTGCTGGGTGTGTTGAGTGTGTGTATGTGAGTGTGTGTGTGAGTGTGTGGGTGTGTGATGAGGGGTGTGTGGGTGTGAGTGGGTGTGTGTGTGGGTGTGTGTGTGGGTGTGTGTGGCTGTGTGTGAGATGTGTGTGTGTGTCGTGGGGGGTGTGTGAGAGTGTGTGTGTGTGTGTGTGTTGTGGGCTGTGGGGGTGTGTGTTTGTGTGTGTGCGTCGTGTCTGTGTGTCTGTGTGTGTGTGTGTGTGTGTGGTGTGTGTGTGGGTGTGTGTGGTGTATGGGGGTGGGTGAGTGAGTCTAACTCAGAGTGGGAGTGTGTGAGTGTCGTGGTGTGTGTGTGTGTGTGATTGTCTGGTGTGTGTGTGTGTGTGAGTATGTGTGTGGTGTGTGGAGAGTTGTGTGTGTGTGTGTGTGTGGTTGTGTGTGAGTGGTGAGAGAGTGTGTGTCGTTTGATTTGGAGTGTGTGTGTTGGATAGTGTGTGTGAGAGTGTTTTGTGTGTGGTGTGTGAGTGTTAGATAGGGGTGAGTGTGAGTTTGAGCGTGGGGGTGGGAGAGAGAGTGTAATTGTGAGATTGTTTGTGGGAGAGTTATCTAATAATAAACGGTATGTCTGTGTCATGTTGTCATGGTGAGTCTGGACCTTGTGCTATGCTGAGTATACCGTCACACGCGTTGAGAGTGTGTGCTGTGTGTGGTGTCTGGTGTGGTGTGTGTGTGTCGTGTGTGTGTGTGT
>NW_028234431.1:16309671-16312171 GCF_977035675.1 Penaeus japonicus
TGTGTTAACATGGAAAATAATTCATACTTTGATTAAGATTTTAATATCATAGGCTCTCCAGGACTATTTCCATTTGATATAGGGGGGCCAGGCACATGACAACCGTCCATGACTCCTGGCGTCCATCACAAGAAGGTTCAGCTCCCCAGCCATCAACCAACCAGAGGGATTCAATCATGAACTACTTACCACCAACAAGAGCAGAAGGATCTGCTCAGCAAAGGGCATGGGCTCGTTTCACCCAAATTAAGCCATTCCTTCTGCTTGAGGGATGAAAATCAGTCTGAGCAGAAAGTACCAATTATCATGGTAGCGTCTATGAATGAAGGGATATATATCCAGAGGTTAATGATAATATGAACTAAAATATCTCAAGATGAGATATCTAGGAACATTCGGAAGTACAGTATATGTGCACAGGCCTCATAGCTACAAAAATCGCCCAGCAAAAAGTAAAAATATCGATTTAATTTAGACGATCAACAATTGAAAACAAAAAATAACACAGAAAACTCTTCAATAGTATGGATATAATCTGCCCTAAACAAAATAGTATTACACAAATCTTATCACACACATGTGGGTGTATGTGTGCTTGTGTGTGCGTGTGTATGAGAGACACACACCAAAAATTATAAAAGATGCTTAACATACGGAGACATATATATGAATATATGTTTGTGTGTCTGTGTGTGGGGGGTATGGGCTTAAGAGATAGAGTGAGAATCAAATATTTTAAATGAGACAAACGATGCTTATCTTGCATAAGATTTGTCATTCGTTAAATAAATGAAAAAACTTACTCAAAACACTGAATTCTCATGCAGTCAGCGAAGCGTTGAAAATAGGAAGCCCATTGTTTGCTTCAGGTGGCAGTAATCTTCATGCAGGTGTAATGGCGCAACGTGAGTCTAACAGTAAGGCAGAAGATTAGCGATGGCAGTATATCCTGATTGCAGAACACTGGCACAAACATATAGTATCATAATATGGATTAACTATATATAGAGATTTGCTCAAATATTTCTGTCCAAACTGTAGATTTGATAGACGGGATCGTCGAAACATTTGGAGGAGCGGGAATTAGTGAAGGTTTACTCGCGACACAAGACACAAAAGGCCAATTCTTCTTGGACATAAAAGCAAATTTTGTGTAATAACTTTTTTCTGTTCTTGACAGAAAAAAAACTTTACATCCCATTCTAGCATAAAAAAAAACAAAAAAGGTTTCATATGACGTTCCTTTGCATACAAGCGAGTTCTGGCACTCATATCATGACCAGTATAAATACCGAGAGACAACACCCATGAATCAAAGCCACACAGAACACTCAACCACGCAACAGGTAACCTCAGCATATACAGTATATATCTTACGCACAGATGTAATAGCACTCTATGGCCATTAGTCATAATGTCTTCATGCGGGAAAACTCCAGCAAAGCAGTATACGAAACCAGTGGTTATACGCAAGATACACAATAATAAAATGTTATTATTTCTGCTTATCACTTCAGAAAATCCAAAATGGCGACGACGAAGATAATAGTTTGGCTTGTACTCCTAGCATTCACATTTCTTCCGACCAACGTGAGTGTTGCTCTGGTGCTGTGTCCGAGTTTCCCTCGTTGCTGTGCAACGAAAACCTGCTGGTATTTGTGTCCGTCATGCAGAGAAGCGCAATACTTCAGAAATGGGATCAGACTTGAACCCTTAGAAGGGAAGCCCTGCCCCGACACGATCCGGCTCATCGTTCCGGACCCGTTTGCCTTCCCCGACGAAATTCCCTTCCCGGAGGAACTCTTCTGCCTAGAGTGAGAACTGCAATGACATTCTTGAGGTGATCTGAGATCAGAAATCTTTGTGGTTCACAGAAAACGGGGCAACGACAAAGTACACATTCCGAGAACTGTCGATTCCCCGTGTAGTAAATATTTATAAATATAGCGTAAAGAATTAACACGGTATATTTACGGTAAAAAAAAAATATAATTAATCATATGTTATCTGATAAGTGACAATCAGATATTGGAAATAACTGAAAAAAAACAAAAAAAAACACAAAACACTCGATAATGTAAATCTGCTGAATGCATGGGGCCTCATGACTTTTCTTTGATGAAAGTGTGCGTGTTTCCGTAAGCGTTTCAGGATATGAACTTTATTTCCGTTTGTATCAGATTTGTATGAATATACTATATGGTAATCCCAAAATATTTATAGTGGATAAATAGACAAACATTTTTTATCAAATATGTAATAGCTAACTATTGTATGGCAAGTTCTCAGTGTCAAAAATAGAACGCTTTTCTTTTAAAATGTGCAAATATCTGGTAAATCTGGTATGTTGACAATGAATGTAACTTGTGAGGCAGTTGGTTCCTTCATGACGATGCCATCTTTGGAAGATGCAGTTTTTTTACATACGGGGTCATTGTGAAATATACCAGAGGATACTGCTAACAGATCAAAGAGATCAAGGGAAAATAATAATATTACT